>NC_092793.1:63739548-64053493 GCF_918797505.1 Bemisia tabaci
ACTCGAATGCGATATTTTCTCTCTAAAAAAATACGCCTTTATTTCGTTGAATTTCTTTGTTAAAATTGGTAAGTGAGTGCTATAGTCTCCTGACAACAGAATTGCGATCTCAAAATTGGAGAAAAATGACGGGTAGCTGAAAAAATGGAACCAATTGATGCGATTTATCGAATGCCGCTCCGACACTAAACATGGCGTCCATCGAATCACCTTAATGATCCATACTTTCCTTACGGAATGCATAATAATTTCGTCATTTCAGGTTTGTTTTCTGGTCCAATACTGGCCTAATACATGGGTCTCAGGGTCAATAAATTATTGTGGAAAATGCGGATTTTTCGACGCACGACTGTTAACCCGCATTTTTCGCCAAAATCTGCCCCTTTTTTTTAGACCTATGTTTAGACTAGTATTAAACCTGAAAACAGACGGGCATTATCCATAGTATGATGCATTCCCTAAAATGTATACCTTCAACGAGCAAAAATTGGAGAGTGGAGGAAATTCTGGCATGGTTGACTCAAAAATAGCCCCTATCGATACCCCCCCCCCCCCCATCCAATATTTTAGTAAAAAAAAGAAAAGAAAAATAAATCGCTGACCGAACCATCTGCTCACAGGGCTCCTGCAGTTTCTTTGTTACACTTACAGAATGTTTCGGTCGTGAGAACAGAGTACTCTGTCCTCATAACGGAAGCTTCTGTGACTGTTACAAAAGAAGTGCAGGAGCCCTGTTAACAAAACTATTTTTTCAGTTTAGCCAATGAAGGAGTGGTTTGTACAAAATTTTCGAGCCAAGTGAACTCCTTTAGAAAATATAAGACTGGGTAGGCCGGCTTATTGTTAGATGGAGATTACGTAAGACGCTGGTGTCTATGTAGCGGTGAACGGTCCTGTGTCAGGAGTTCAATGTCGTCATTTCGGTCATCGTTGGAATTTCGCGTTATCACCATATTACGCGCTGCGGTCGGTAGTGCGGTCAGTCAGCTAGGTTTGTTGATAAACAGTCGAGGAGTTTGATAACTCTGTTTACTGCCGCTTCAACTCTCGATCGAAAATAGATTGAATTGAGTAATCAATACATCGATTAATCGACGAATCGAAAAGTCGAAACGATAGCCCAGTGATAGTGGCGTGGAGGAACTGTATGTAAACAAACCCATCCTTTACGCGTGATAACGGTAATGGTAGTAAACAGCTCCAGCCGTGATGGATTCAGCTGAGCTCTCCATGCTACTAGAGAAAATGAGAAATGAGCTGAAAGTAGACATGGAATAAGTAGTAACAAAAGCTATTGATCGCTGAGTTGACGAATTACAGCTAAGTAAAGAAAAATTGTACCTACGATGATTTGAAGAAAGAAAATGAAATCTTAAAAGCTGTGCTTCATAAACAAAAGCAAGTGATCAGTGATATGAACCGAATGTTGCCCTGGAAATAGATTGAATTTAATATACAGGGTGTTGAGCAATGGATCAGTAGAAAAGGTACAAAATAAAGCCCAAATCACACTATTCAGCTTTTCATCCGACAAAGGCGGACAATACGTTAAATAGAAAGTTGAACGCAACATAAGATTCAACTGTCGTTTCCGTAGGATATTGTCAAACAAAATTCGGGCCTCTCCGTCAGCTGAAGACGTATCATAATGGTTAAATTCGCTTCTTGTCCTCTAGGCCATTACCTCCCGCAGTCTTCGCCTCTTTTTATTTCGTGACTAGTGAAGAAAACCGAATCAATTTACTAATTATGAATGGCTAATTTTGAAAAAAAAAAAACGTAATTTTTTTGTTTGCATTATGTTTTTTGCAGCTAGACAGGTTTAAGGAGCCGCCCGCTTTTGGACCTATGTGTGATCTCCTTTGGTCAGACCCGTTAGAAGATTTTGGCAATGAAAAAAACGCCGAACATTTCAGTCACAATAGCGTCAGAGGGTGCTCTTATTTTTATAGGTAAGGCTTATCTGCGTCGTTAAATGTCTTAGTTATCCCTCTTTCGTTCATTTTTTATGAATTTAGGTAGTCGTTATAATAATGCCGCCATACAAACTCCTGACTAAATCTGTATGCAAAAATTAGTAATGGAATTACTATCAAGAATGTTTTGTTTTTTATGTTCTACTGAGTGACTTTTTTTTGTTCAATTTCAATGTAAGACTAATTGCGTCCTGTTGTTTACTCGGTGTAATTGTTTTTCTTTTTCAAAAGTATAATTTTATTTGCGTTTCGACACAAGAAAGTGTAGTTTCTGAGGACTTTATGTGTGCACAGCTTTTACCTCTCAAAACTAGTACGGTAGGTACGATCAAAATCGGCGATTTTTTTTTTATTGGAAATTGCCACTTCGGGAGGTCATACTAGATGGAAAATGGTCGTTTTTGTCCGCAGCACCACTTTCAAATTCGATCCAAGATGTTGGCCAAGCGTTTTTTTGAAGCAATATATCTCTATCCTCAATTGTCCGATTTTGATGTTCTTTTTTTCAATGCGAGCTAAAAGGGTCTCCAGTGTATGATTAAATTATAAAATATCCAACTCAATCAACAATTTTCCTAAAATTTAAAAAAAAAATGGTCGAAAATTCTTGAAAGGACCCCGCACACCTCTTATGGAAGCTGCACCATGAAGAATTGCCTTCTGACTTATGTATTTCGATTCTCTTCAAGATGCTGATCAAAAGTTACAATTGCGCCAACTTTCTACGATGCACCGTTTTTGCAAAAAACCTATGAGAAGATTCAATTATTCGGTGATATAAAGCCATAAAGATTCCTCATTTCAGTGCTCGATTGACGAGCGGCTGTGTGTCAACAAGGAAATCATGGGGACTCCCGCACCGAGCGGCAGTCTTATCTTGGATTCCGCACGCCGTTTTGCTCGACCACCATCCAAATCAGATTCTTGAGGAGCATTAGAACAGGAAAGTCTGAACGTCTACCGGGCGAGTGCGGGAGGGAGATAGCCCCTGAGTCGGCAGGTACAGATAAGAAGACGGACACATGCTACGTTTTTTCCTTACACACATCGGGCCTGTTCTCAAATGCTTTGTTCCTTTTTATTCATAGTCACCGAATAATTTAATCTTCTCATAGGTTCTTTGCGAAAACGGTGCATCGTAGAAAGTTGGCGCAATTATAACTTTTGATCAGCATCTTGAGGAGAATCGAAATACGTAAGTCAGAAGGCAATTCTTCATGGTGCAGCTTCTCATAAGAGGTGTGCGGGGTCCTTTCGAATTAAAATAACTTTTAACTGAGCAAGAAAATTGATTTTTTCTCTTCAGTAAAAGAGGTGGGTCTTAATCTCGAGTTTAATGTGATACCATGATAATTTTCGTTCTACGTAGAGTCCCTTTACACCCAGAGTTAAGACAACTCGATTATCAGCTGACTGGCAGCCGGCCTTGGCTGGCCATGGAGGCTGAAACGAGTGCACCCAAACGAACTATATTGAGGGATAAGGATCAGGAATCCTGCGATGTCTGTCACACAAAAACAACATCAACAAATTGATCAATTGAAAAGAAAATGAGATTGGTTTGTGAATAATTTCTCAATCTATTTTCATTTGGACCGATGGAAATGACAATTTACTCTTGATAAACCACAATTAGGTAATATTTTCATTATTCTTGTTCACATTCGAGGTACCGCCACCTTGGTGCACTCGTTTCGGCCTCCGTGAGCGAGAACCAATCAGAATTGGATTTTTTTTTAGGCCACTTTCAGCCCAACCAAAAGTGAGTTGTCTTAACTCTGGGTATAAAGGGACTCTAGTTCTACGAGTAGTTAACCTGCGAGAGCCGTTCAAGTGCCGCGCGATTACCACCCCCCGCTTGTGGTCATGGTCGCGTTTCACACGTGTAAAACGCGCTGTATCTCTCCAACCATTCGTTTGATTGACAAACTTTTGGTCTCGTTTGATAGCTACCCCAAGTAAAATTGTTCCGTGACTTTTCCGCGACTTTTTTTCAAGGAAATCAGAGTCACGGAATTTTTGGACAGAAAATTTTCCGTGACCATGATTTTCCTGAAGCTGGTTTCCATGATCACGATTTCCGTGGCCATGATTCCCTTGAAGTCAGTTTCCGTGCTGTACAGGTTTACCTGGTTCATGGCACAGAAATCTCACAGTTACACTTGCAAATATCTGACTCTCATGCGAACATGAGAAGGAATTTCATGACTCGTCAAAGATCAATGCTTTGGTCGATTCCTTCGCTTACCTAGGAGCTGTCATGCATTAAAGAAAAGAAAAAATTGTAGGACTCACCTAAAACGTATGGCATCGATTACCTGACATAGTTATAATAATGAGCTGAATAGCTTTTAGCATTGAGGGACTTGAAGCACTGTTTTCCTAAGATCGGTTTCACACTACAGTTATGAAACAAATTTCTTCTAATGATCTAGGATGCAACACCAAATTTGAATCTTGGGAGAAAAAGTACGAAACCTATGATAAAAATAATATTTGAAAAAGTATTGAATGATTGAACACATGAGAGAGCTTTGTGAAACAGCAGGATATGCTTTCATGATCTTTACGGAGGACTTGCGGAGAAGTAAGTTTGCCATCAATCCTCTGTGAACGGCTGCTCAAAAATTTAAAGGAGACTGCCAGATAAAAGAGAGCGAATGGCTAATTGTGGATTCTGGACAACACAGGAGAATTTCATGGTTTTGTCCGTGCTGAGGCTCTGAAAAATTAAGACTAACAGTGCATCAAAACCACAGGTAAGCCAAAGATCGTTGGATTACAAAGACCTCAGGGTGAAACCAACCAACATTACATCCGAGAAATCATTTTTTCATAGGAACGACATTTGTTGTAAGAATCAATTTTGAAGAAAAAACGATTGAGAATTTCTGGCTGGTATTTTCCATGTACTTTACTAGGGGATAAAATGTGGCATCAAAGCTTAACCATATCGTAAACACTAAAATCCCTAATAGACTGGCATGTCATAGGATTATCCATCAATGAGTGGTGAATAAACCACAAACCTCTTGAACTGTCCCTAGTCTGCTCAAATATCATTCAATATTCCACAGGTGACAAATAAGACTGCACTTAGATAAAGTGTAAAAATTCTAATATTACAGACTCCTGAGCTGAATAACGGTCGGTGCTGGTTCTGCTTAAAGGCCGCAAGAAGGTAAAATTAGAGATTCGAAGTGTGACAATTTTCATAATATAAGTGCTTTCAATATCTATCAATCTTAAGTGCAGATAAGAAATAATACCATCCAAATGGATTACATGTATGAATGTTTACTGTTTTTACGTTGAACATAACCTATACCTTAAATTCCAAGGGACTCGTTCCATAAAGACCTAAGAAGTTGTGAAGCCACGTGAGTCTGAAGGTCCATGGAATGGTTGAATAGTAATCAGAGATACAGAGAATTCTTACATATTTTTATTGAGCTCAGAAGTTGTATGTATTCATGATGATGAGTTTTAATCATGCCAGTTTCTAACTTTGAACGAGCACAGTGCGAGAAAGGTTTAGTTGGACGGAGTTAAACAGAAAGGAACCAAGCCTCATCAGGATCGAACCGAGAAAAAGAGGTTTAAAGTTTGGCTCCTGCATAAGACTCAATGTAAAATATAAACTTCAATTTCTGCAAAATTTGCTCCAACAAAAACTTTATTTTTGGCAATAGATAGTAGAGTACTGTATTTAAAAATCTAAAAAGTACCAGACTAGGTCACGTTTAAAAATGAAGTAAAATTTAAAAATTTTAAAAAACTCACTAGTCAGCGAAATTACAGCAAAATTACCGTCCGACACGCGTTTCGACCCGTTAGGTCATCATCAGGGCGCGACTGGCATGATCTTCGGATATGCGGCGGTTGCTGTGCCTTCCTTTGTTTTCCTTGTTGCCAGATGTTTCAAACAACTTAAATAATATGTTAGGCGGCGGAAATTCTACATTCATCAGGTGGTCTTTCTTTTGCTTTTGGATGAAGATATTTTCCCAACATGTCAGTCTATTGACATTATCTTCTTCCTTCAGTAATTATACACTTTATTTTCAATTTTGAACCAATGAATTCATATATCTTCGGGATTTCTTTCTTCAAACTTTCTGATGAATTTAAAAACAGCAACACATCGCTATCCAGGTGCACACCTTTCGTCACTTTGAACTTTTCTTGCTTTGAATGCATGTTTGAATGCATTCAAAGTATACCAACTATTTGGTATACTATCAAGGTAGATTTACACAGGTATGGACAGAACTAAACAACTGGCCTCTGATTGGCTCTCCAGCGGCCCCTTAACGTCAGCCATTTTGGATGTTTTGATTATTTTGATTTATTATGTTCGGTTTATCGTTTGTCAAAATTTTGTGGGATTTTTTGCACAATTTTGGTTATGCGATATTAATTGTAGCGTTTAAACGCATAAACGTTTGAATGTTAATTTGATTGTAATTTAATTAAAAAACGGGCCCCTTAACCTACGTCACGAGGTCATGTGACACGTACTGAGGCTCATGGGAAATTTTCAACTTTTCCATACCTGTGTAAATCTACCTTGGTATACTATTAAGTATACCAACTATTTGGTGCGGGCGGGGAATTTTGCGCCTCCGGAAAATGCTCCTAGGTTGTGGTTGTGGGATTAGGCGCAAATATACGCACTGGATGCTGCTAGTATGCGATTACCCAGCCCACCCAGTATATAAATTACCGTGTATGCGATTTATACTAACTCGGCAAGCCGTTGGGCCATGACATGCAACAAAACAGAACTGAACTTGCTGGCGCACGGGCAACGCTGATTGACTGTCCAAAGCCTGATTGCCACGTTACAATAAAATCAACAATACTCGAATAACTTTAATTTTAGAAGGAAAACGAGCTAAACTTAGAGTGCTAAACTTTGTAATATTGTAAGGGTTCTTTATCAATTCTCTCCTAATCGATTTTTAGTTTTCTTTTCATAGACGCGATTTAAATTATTCTTCACCGGTTAGAAGGCGGCAATGTGGCAATGGTTTGTTGTGATCAGGACTATGTTAGGTTAGGAGGATTTTCACCCTGATCAGAATTATACCAGACTTAAAGTTTTGAGGAATTTTACTTAGTTTTTGTGTTGTAGTCTTGTTCATTTTAAAGAAAATGTCTCATCGATCGTCAAAATTGAAATGATACGTGAGTAAACATTACAAGCTTAACAGGAAACCCTAGTTTGGGTATGTATATCAACTAATCGTGCTTACTTTCTCGCATTGAGAAGAAGATGGAAAGACAGCAATTCAGTTCTGACGGGATTCGCTGTTACAGCTTTTGTTTCCCACAATCTCATGTTGGTTTCACCCTGAAAGTTTGGGAGGCATTAGCGATATACTGAACTGTGTGTTTTAGTGGCAAGCAGACCTACAGGTCTCATACTTGACATCATCTGCTCCCCAACATACCTCAATCAGTGCAATATTACGGTCTTTAGCTGAAGTAGTTTTATACATCCCGTTACTGTTAGTGACTATCAGTGCTTTGTGGTAGACTTATTTCACCCGAAACTTTACCTGTGTTGTCCAAACAAACCGCCTGTCTTCTATTTTTTTGGCACACTCTGTCATTCGAGCTGTCTAAAGTAGAAAATAAGCGGCAAATCATAATTACATCTCTGTTAGAAGGAGTTCATAAATTTCACAATTAGAACAGTGATATGGTGGTCCTCTCAATTTATCATCTTAGGTGAATAATTAAACTCTGCAGTTTGATGCATGACTACCCTTTTCAGTGTATATTTTCAGCAGTAATCTATAGTTTTAAAAGGCCTTTCAAATATGCAGATAATAATATTTATGGAGTCATATTAACCACTTGAAGATAGATAAACATGCAGTGCTTGTTAGATAGAAGCCTGTATTTGTTCCGATAAAGTTCCGTTATGCATATTTGACACTTGGGAGGTCACATGGGAGCCTGTGTTCATTCCTTTGGGAGCACACAGGATTTGTCACTAATTAATGAAAAGAAAAAACAATTCTGCGTGTCTCCTACGTTAGTTTTTCTCTTAGATTCTATCTATAATGACAAAACCTAAACATCCACAACTTAATAGTTGAATATTGGACACCAATATTTGTTTTTCTCTTTCTAAAGTATTGCGCTGCAATCGTTCCAGCGATTAATCTTTCACTTTTGTTTCATATTCTCCACAATTTTTCCGCCTAAACATTCAAATACATTGGTAGTAATGATTGAATAAATTTCAGTTAAGGCTTTCAGAGAAAAGCTGCCTTTATGTTCCAGGTATTAACTGTTAGCATACAATAACGCTGTGGAGAAGTTGTCTCCGTTTAATCCTACCGATATCGATAAGATTTTGAAGCTACTTCATTGATAACATTAGACTTCTCCAACACGGACAATGACAGGAACTTCTTGGTGTAAGGAACCTATTGGCTCTCCAATTTTGAAGCATTCAAGACATATCTGTCTCCACCGTTGGTCCAGTCCTCAATGTCCTAGGTTTTACGAACTTTACAAACTGTTGACTATTTCTCTATGAGTTGAAGGTCCAGTGACTTATGAATTTGAGTTTTTGTTTCAGTTACGCAGCATGTTGTGATTTCCTGCAAAACAACAATTTATTATCTATAATCAGAGCACACGAAGCACAAGATGCAGGGTAAGTATTCATATCAATCATTCCTTAAAATTTTTAAGAAAATTCGATACAATCTTACCAAAAAAAGTCTATTTGTAATTTTTCTCCCACCGGCCCTTCAGCAGTGATAACGTTTCGGGATAACAGAAGAACAAATGTGACAAAGTCAGGCGGTAGGGCCCTTGAAATGGAAATTCAAATTATTCAGTGCAGCGAATCAAAAGTATTGATTTTAGTCTTCAGTGAGAAACGGTTCCCATTACCTAATTCTAAGAATTTTCAAATGAGTTCTTAAGCCATAATTTGCACTTTAAATTATGTCATAAACATTTGTAATGTTAAGAATAAAATCGCTAAAATTGAAAGAACTTAAAACTTTCTCATCTAAATTTTGTCCCTGACGACGTTTTGGAGGGTCTGCTGCCCTCCCTCTTCCGCAGCGATAGTATAACTGCTGTATTCGCAGTACCCCTAACAGTAGCAGACAATATCTTTCATTGAAATAAGGTTGATCAAAATCGGATCAATAGCAAGCAAGGGACAGCGCTTAAAAAAAAAACGTAACAGCGGACTTTCACGGCTGCTATCTTGCTTCAGTCATGGGACTCAGAGTGTTCCCTCTTCCAGAATCACACCACCAATGAGCCCCGAAAGTGGCATATTCCAATCAAAAAGTGCAGTATTTTTTTGTTTAGGCAACGGACTACATACCTAACAGAAATGCACCAAGTTGTATTGAGTTGGAATTGAGAATTTAGGTTTAAAGTTCTATTTTTCCGCATGATTCAATGTCAGGGACTAAGTTTAACGACTATTTTTATGTACTACTTTTTTTTTTTCAACTCAACTTTTGATGAGGGAAAATTTACGACTTGGTAAATGCAGAACTATGTACCTCAAACTTATTTTTTTCCACTGAGCTTTGGTGTGTTTCTGTTTAACTTGGTCTGAAAAATGACCCAGTTAGCAAGGTTGAGCTCCGTGTTTTGGTTCCGTTAGCCCGTACGGGAGCTCGCTCCAATATTCGTGCTATCCACAAAATTTAGCAGTCGATTGAAGATGGAGTTGCTAAGCACGCTCCTCACAGTCTCGGTCCATAGTCTTCAGCGAGGAGGAGGTTGAGTTTATAAGCTTACTTCTCGCGGTGTTCATCCACTGCCTGTAGCGGTTGAATGTAAATGAGTCGGGAACGAGTCCAGGCGAGCGCATCTAGCTGCATGTGTAGTGCGTTTGGAGCTGCAGAAAAATGCAGGAGTCTGGATGTGCCTTCTTCACAAGCAAGATTCAGATTCGCGGCCTTAAAACTTTTCGCTCAGTGCGCGTCTTTCAACCAAGTTGTTGTGGTGTGGTGTTTTGTGATGTGAGTCGTGAGCGCCTATGGAATTGAGTGTGAAGTCCACTTTTTAAGGCAAGTATTTTCCTATTTTTTTTTATTGCGTGTTCATTTTCGTTACTGATGTTACCTCCTACCGCTCATGCAAGAAATAAAACCGAAGTATTTATCTCTTAGTTACTTATTTTGTTGAAGGACGATAGAAAGTTTTCCCCTTCAGAGCTATAACCTCCCTTCCACTTTGTACCATGCTCTGTTTGAATTCAATATATTTCAGTGTGAAAGTGAAGGATAGCTGATCCTCAGTTGCTCTTCAGCAGTTAGACTACTATTTTAGCAAGAGCACCATTCAGTTTCCTACGCCTAAATTCCCGTGATTGTGGTCTATTTGAATCGCACTTGGCTTATGTACCACTTGCTTATAAGTTGTAGACTTATGTACTCAATCTGTGAGCCTCCTTATAAGTTTTAGACTTATATATTTAATCAGTGAGTTTGCTTTTAAGTTGTAGACTTATGTTCTTTATCAGTAAGTTTCAGGCTGCATCTCACTTCTTCTCTGCTAGGTATTTTCATTTTGCTCAGGGTTGGAATTGTCCTTGTCCATTGTGACCTATCTTGGGTGAGATACGCTGAACTCATTGAGTAATTGATTTTGGTTTCATCCGTTGGGTGGTCCTTGTAAAGTGCAGAGGATTTACTCACAATGACATACCTCAAAGGTTGCGGAGTCTCTCAACTGAAATGATGATTTTCACAGAATTTTTGTGTGTCAGTTTTGAAGTGCTCAATATTTAAATAATAATAACAGATTGTTTAACTGTCTGATTTATTTAACGGAGTGAATATATAAGACCTAAACAAAGCTTATCTTTTTGGGTGTATTGCCAGCATGTAATGTCATTCTTTTCATCTATTTTTCAGTGGCCTCACTTTAAACAAGCATATGCACTCGAGATTCATTTCCGCAAGTATTCTGGAATCTTCAACTGGCTAATATTCTGTGATCTGACTGTCCATCCTGTATCTGACCAATCATTGGTAGAGGGTTAGCAGCGAAATCAAAGATCTCAAAATTCATCATGTAGTGCTTCAAACAAAACAACATTGATATCAAGGAAGATTTAGTGAAACTTAAATAATCATAAATAATGATTTTCTAAGTTTGATTTGTCTAGATATTAATTTTTTCAAAGGAAGAAGGAAAGTATAGGTAAGTGCAGTGTTAGAAACGCCTAAATATCTGAATCTGTAAAACCAAGCTGTTCAGAATTTAATTTTTAAAGAAGAACTTAATATTTGGTGAGTCCTTTTTCTCATAAAACGTGCATGAAGTTTTTGCTTGCATTAAGCAAAATAATTCCTTAATGCATGATTTTTCAACACTGAAAGACTTCGATATTTTAGAATGCAGTTTCTTTTGATGGTTATCATGAAACTTCATCTCTCCAAGTTTCATGCACTCTCAAGTCTGAGTTACATACTTGTGCTCTATATTAACTGAAAATTTTGATTTTATGTAATTCAAAGCCTTGAATATTTTTTGTCATACTTTTTAGATTAGCTGATGTCCAAATTTAATTCCCTCAAAGTTATGATCTAGCTGTATTTGTCAGCGTCATTTATGTAGATCTGAATGTCATGATTTATCTTTATAACGTATTAAATTTTAACTAAGTCTCACAGTCAAAATCTCACGATACTTTTCATCAGTGATTAATGAATAGTTACTGAGAAAGTGTTATTCAGACTGGTTGAGGTGCATCAATCAATACTTTTGTATACATTTTCTGCGTCAAACTTGACTCGTCATCGTAGGATTTTCTCTGGCAATTATGCTCCCCTTGAACTACAAGCAACTTTCATCGTTTAGTGTCTTTCAGTGTCATTCATTATCCTGGGATAACCAATGACATGTGTTGTCCATTATCGTAGGATGATCAATGACATGCGTCGTTTTAAGTCATTCATCATCTTAGAATTCCTAGGTAATGACATGTCCTAGGATTTTCAATGACATGCATCCTTCGATGTCATTCATTATCTTAGGATTTGCAACGACATATGGGATTGAATTTCTTTCAATGTCTTAGAGGAATAAAGGATATCCTTGGAAGGACATCTAACGATAAAGTGGCGAAAGTCATATTTTCCTTGCGAACGTGGTGAAGATTCATTGTCAGCCTCGATAAGATTTGATAGAATGTATTTGTAACATCCTATTCTGGACGTATCGTGAGGCTCCATCAAATTCAAATATGGCTATAGTCATTCATACTGTTATTTTGTTCGCTTTCCAATTTTGTCTGTAATAATTCTTACATCCAATAGCGTCTATTCAGAGAGGAGACCCTTATAAATGGACCGCGTTTAACAGAAAGGAACCAATCCACATCAGCTATTGCCAAATTTGACTGAGCAATTTAATTTTTTAGGAGAGAACGTGTGTATGGATTCCTTTGAATATTTTGAGGAATTTACTTCATACTATGGAGAAACTCCACTGAAATATGCACGAAAATCCGCACACCTGTTTTCTTGTAAAAAATGAAATTGCCCAATTAAATTTGGCAATAGCTGATGTGGCTTGGTTCCTTTCTGGTTAACGCGGTCCAAATAGGGTTGTATAAGAATAATAAGTTTTCAAAACCAATGTTTAAAATTTGGCTCTGCTCTAGAATTGCCTTATTTTCATACAAATTATGCATATTTTAGTATGCAATATGTTCCATAAATCAACTTTTTTAGTTAATTAAAAAACTGAACTAATAAAATTGTCTCTCGAGAGACAATTTTAGATCTCTGGTTTGCCCCAGAGAAAAGAGGCAAAAGAAGTAAATCTCAACTGATGAACAAGATGGCCAGTGAACTGACATATTATTAAAAATGTTTCAAAATTTTTTCCTGCTGATCATTTTGGAACAGATCTTTCCTTGACTGTCTGTCAATCTTGTTTCATGTTAAATGCTCATTTTTATCTGTCTGCTATCTTGAGTATTTCAATTGAGTAGTTACTTCAATTTTTGGATGTTTGTTCGAGTGTTCCAGTATTGCATATTATGCTTTTGGATTAGTGACATATGCTTGTAAGAACCAAGAATGTCTAAATTGTAAATCCCGTCTGTCTAAATTGTATTCTTTTTTACGTTACTCCTCACATTTTTGTGTATCATTTACATCTTAAATTTACAAACGAATAAATTGAAAATCAAATTATGGTAATGATAATAAAATATCTTTGTTGGTTTACATCTGAGTTTTTTTTTTTTTTTTTTTTTTTTTTTTCGTCAAGTAGTTCTACTTTCTTTCTTCTTGAGAATGAATCTAGTTAGTTGCAGGGAAAAGTTATGAGAATTTCAGTCATTGTTCCTGCAACCACATACAAATAGATTTATTAATGACATGCCGCACTCATCCCCGAGTTCTATCTCTATTTTTTTCAATGAGTCATCTGATACATGTGGTTGGGCTTCAGTTGCACATACTTACTTATAGCTATTTCATTGAGGTGATTCCAGGGTTTGGCAATTTGTGTTTCCAAAACACTTTGATATATAACTATGAGTTTTATTGGGGTTATTTTAAAAAAAGCGGATCCACAGGAAGTATATCTACATAACAGTGCCAGATTATTAAATTTTGAAGCTACAGAACTGAGGAATAACGTCGAAAGTAGGTTTACAAGAAAAAAATTCATGGATTGTGATATTTTTTGGAAGTCATTATTTTTGAAAGGGGTACGTGCAAAACGAGCCATTCGGGGCTTGGGGCGGATACCTTTGAGACTTGCACTATGCATTCACCAACCAATGCCCCATCTTTTCCTTAAGTTTCAAGCCCCCCCAAAAATTTTGGGAAGACGTGGCGCTCGAGTTATTGCCTCCGAAGCGCCGGAACGCGAAAAAAAAAACCCCCTTTTTTTTCACGTTCGGGCCGATTTTAAAGAAAGGCAATTTTTGTTTTTGAAGAAAAACTGATATGTGGTTCCTGACTCTCTGTAGCCCCTCTAGCTTTTTACCGCATGCTGGAGAAATGTTTTGGTCGTGAGTTCTAAGAGCGGCAAGGAGCGAAGGTCGGGAAAATCGGCTATTTTAAAATGCGACGGACCAGGGGACATGTGGCAACAATGCGAGTTTGGTCGAGGAGTGTGATTCGCAGAACTGAGTGGGGGGGGGGGACGTTTTCCTTCCGATCAACGCCGCGCGCGCAGTTTAAAATAGTCGATTTTCCCGACCTTCGCTCCTTTCCGTTCTTATAACTCGCGACCAAAACATTTCCCCAGCATGCGGTAAGGAGCTAGAGGGGCTACAGAGAGTCAGGAACAACATATCAGTTTTTCATCAAAAACAGAAAATGCCTTTTTTTAAAATCGGCCCGAACGTGAAAAAAAGGGGTCTTTTTTTCGCGTTCCGGCGCTTCGGAGGCAATAACTCGAGCTGAGGTTGACAAAACCCTATGATGTCATACATTTACTAAAAGCTCTCGTCACACTGAAATCGATCGTCTAAACCATGTTTTTCAAAACTTCTTGGTTTTCGAGTAACAAATTCAAGAAAATTTTGCCGGTTTTTAATTTTGACCCCCCGCCGCGTCTCCCTAAACATTTTTGGGGGGCTTGAAACTTCGGGAAAAGATGGGGCATTGGTTGGTGAATGAATAGGGCAAGACTCAAAGGTATCCGCCCCGAGCCCCGAATGGCCCGTTTTGCACGTACCCCTTTTATTTTAAAGCTTTTTAGCCCCTTTAATTATATTCTCTTGAGAAGTAGATCTACTTCCTGAAAATCTGAGTTTCTTTTTGGTAAAAAAAAAAAAAAAAAAAAAAAAAAAAAAAAAAAAAACCGATTAAATTTCATTATTAATCAGAACTGCCGCGGGAAAAGCGCTGCGTGATGCCGCGCGTAGGCCGCTTGCGTCAGTGCTACAATACCGCTCCAAATACAGCGAAAAGCGGCACTCGGAGTAGGGGCCCAAGCGCCGTTACGGATGCCGCGAGGAGCGGCGCGGCGCCCAAGCTCTTAGTCCGACGCGGGATATCCACATTTATGTAAATATATCGCATATATCACATTAAACGGGTGAATATCTGTAGCATAGAATAATAAAGCCTAACGCCTACAGAAGGGACACTCGCGTAATCTGCCGTTGTGACGCGCGCCTGTTGTGTCCAGGTTAGGTTAGGTCAGGTCCTGGTGCCCTATACTTTTCTGAACTACCCAGCTCTTTGCAGTGTTATCAAATGTAAACAGTTGTGCCTAAGAAAAGTCCAATGTCTTGTAAGTGTAAAAGACACTGTCACAGAGTAAAAGAGTATAAGAATCAAAGTTAATGTAACGACAACGATTTTCGCAGCCTCATCATGCCCATGCATGCTTATGTTGGCTACATGACTGATAAAATCATATGTGACCAGGTACAGTTAGAGTACTACAGTTAGCTACCGCCGTCATTTTCATTTCCGAATGTAAGCATGACTACCCAGTTCCAGCTCGAGAGCTCGAGGTTCTTGTTCTTCTTCGTTACGAATTCTGCGAGAGTGTCCTTACTATAGGCGTAGCCGCTTTATTATATGTATGTCTCTAGCTACACTGCCACTCCTCTCTGTGAATAAGCGATTCCGTGCTGTCTCCGATCCACCGCTAGGGCCGGCGATGGCTAGGTATTATCAGCAACATTTTTTTTATCATGACATTTTAAGTCATCATTCTAATGTTTTGATGCCTGTTTGAATGGCAAATATTAGAATATTACTCCACATAATACATTTTTTCCCTTAAAAAAAGAAGTGTATAAAAACAATTAACAAGAACAAAAGATGGGTTCCAAAATTACATTTCAATTTTGTTTCTAATTTTTCTCTCTTGCTCTTCCTTCTCTTCTCCTGCTTTTTGTGGAGCACAAGTTTTAAAAGTATTTTTATTTACCTTGCTCCAAGTATGTACCCTAAATTAACAGCCTGATCAATATAATAAACTTTGTTTAATTATTCTGGTCTTTTTTTCTTCTTTTTTTCTTCTCTTACAGTTATCGAATGTATAGGAAAAGTCAAACCACAGGATTCCCTTCATTAATCACAATATTTTCAGCTCCTAACTATTTAGACGTGTATAATAATAAGGTAAGCTATAAAAAAAGTGCTATATTTTACATACGGCAGTGAGGAGTAAATTTTTAAGGATTCTTAGACGAATTTTCAAATGCCATTGAGTTCTCTTGCGTTGAATATCCTTAAGTGTGTGGGTGCCAGAATCCCTTTACTACTTTAAAATCCTTTTATAAATAGTGATTACTCAAGAGTGTTGTAAAGCCAGTAAGATCAGGATTTTATCTTCGAGGCTCACCAAGGGGATCATCCAAAGAGTAAATTTCCTTATTCTACATCTTTTAAATTCAAACAGATGAATAAAATCAATGGAGTTAAATTTCGTTTCAGGAATACATTCATCTTTGACAAAAGATTTTAAGTATTGAAGATGTATCTTAAAGCTTGTGAAAAGATTCAGGTTTACTAAGAACTGTCTCAATCCCACCACTTAATGCTATAGCTAATCGCACATAAATTTCTCAGTTTTTTTCCTAAAAACAGAGCATGCCATCCATATTTTTTGTAAACCCCTAATGGCTGAATAACAAAAATCTGCAATAAAAACGGGATATTCTATGCCTTCCCTCCTCCCAGTATCTTACAAATTACTCACTAGAGAAGTTCATTCTTTGATAGTTTAAGATGACCCCCTGGAAGTATCAGGCTTTAATATGTAAATGTATGATTGTTGGGCTGAACCTTCCCATTATGATATATCCCCTCTTTGTCAGCCCTATTTTCTAGACTCTGCTAAAAATATTTTCCGCTTCCATAAAATTAGAAAAAAGTTCCAATTGATTTTTATCTAACATTTTCTTTTTCTTTTCTTTTTCCAGGCTGCTGTCCTAAAATATGAAAATAATGTTATGAACATAAGACAGTTTAACTGCTCTCCCCATCCTTATTGGTTACCCAATTTTATGGATGTTTTTACGTGGTCTCTCCCTTTTGTAGGTGAAAAAGGTAATTTTTCCAAGCTTTTGTGTTTCTACACTTTTGCAGGACATTCTTCCAAGATCATCGGTTGAAGATAAAATAAGTAAGGACACATGGATTTTATGTAATAGGGAGAGGGGATATAAAGTTTCAATCATAAGACAACTACTTATCTCCTCAACGTTTACTGTAGAAGAATTATTTTTCCCTCAATATTTGGAAGAGACCAAGAATTTTTAGACCTAATAAATGGAAATGATCCTTGTTGAAATTTGAAGCCACTTTGGCTGAATTAAGTCATGCTCAGAATTTTTAAAGCTTTTTGACAGTGACTTGGCACTTACTGGATCTTACCGAGAAAAGAAGGAACAATTGTCCTTAAAAATAATACATGGTATGAGGTGCTAAATAAACTCAAATGAATCCCCAAGAGACAATATGGACAAGAGTTAGGATTTTCTTTTTCAAGTAAACTCAGCAAGCACCACTTAAAGCTTGGTGAAGCTTAAATCATATTTTATCAATTGAGACCCAGATCATCTCATTTGCTCAAAAAGTGACAAAGGTATGAAAGTTTGAATGAAGGGAGTAAAGTTTTCACCTGCTGGTATTTAATGAGTATTTATTTCTTAGCGAAGAACACAGTTGTCAACCTTCGTGATCAGTTTCCTTAATAATAATGCTAGCTTGCCTCTTGCTGTATGCACCATCTTGACAGATACATTTTTGCATCTTTTCCTGCGATTTCTCCCCTGTTGGCGCATAAGTAGTATACCGCCTTTGCGATTGTTCCAACCCCCTACTCGATACAATGTATGGAGTGCCTGAGTTGCTTACCAGAAAGTGACTGGCAAGCTCGTTCTGAATCTTTAAAAGCTTGTAGAAAAATTACTAATGCTTCAGTTTTTTAGGTTGACTGATTTTTGTAGTCTATTTTATTCTCTAATTGTAAATTCTAGAGATGAATGGGCTCTGTTATTTGGTTTTATTTAGTACGTATAAAACCATGCCGGGTCAATTTAAAAATAGTTGAGCAGTTCAGCAATCATCGAATGTGAATATCACTCCTCCAGTTTGTTTAAAATTGTGGCTCCGAAGATCTCTACTCCGTGGTTATTTCATGCCAATGCTGGCTCAACTGCTATGATTCCGTGGGACCCGTATGTGCAATGTAAGATGAGCCTCAAGACTCATTAGACCATGTCCTAACGGAAGCCTGGACACAAGTCCTTTGCCAAACCACTGCAGTGACAGCCCAGCTGGCTGCGTTTCCACCTAGTGAATAAAAGGCGACCCTAGCCGCAGTCCAACCTGATCACTTACTCTCGATTACTCATTTCACCAAATTTTCAAAATAATTATTTCACGTTTACTTAGCAAGTGTTTCCTTACTCTCCGTTAAAACAGGCAGAAAAAGAGTCTTCTCTTATGATAATCGGCCGAATAAAAGAGAAGTTACAGCAGCTGTACTCCATAGAATACATGGTGTGCCCGAGTGAGTTTAAATTGTTAAATCTGCCTCAATTGAAAACTCTTCAGACTCTTGAATTACATCATCTTTTAAGTCATTTAGGCTGAAAAACAACAAAATTCTGTCAAGATTCTGGAAAATAGAGGCGATTGAAAAGTATTTTGGTGCTATAATGGCTAAATCACTGGTAATAAATCCCAATATACTATTGAAAAGAAATTGGCTTGATAGTTTAATGCCTGAGTTTCTTAATTACGATTATTTTAAGCACTTGAACACTTAAACTACCAATTTTAGCCATGTGGTAATTTCCTGAGAGCCGATAATTGCACAAATTTCTCATGAAATCCTCCAGAAAATGGCCTGCTTTTTGGCCAGTCGATTCGGCCATCAAACCGGGGTTCAAATGGAAGCTGATAATGACCCAAAGCTCTGAGAAAAAATTAAGATGAATATACGGATGGTTTCCAAGGAACGAGGGGAGGGGGAGCAAAGGGGCTAAAATCCCATCTAATGAGTTAGTTAAGCTCGAGAGGGATTTGCCTGCAAATAGTGGAATCTTACAGTTTTCGGTACGAGAAGAACGATGCTCACGTTTAAATTTCACGAAAAATTGTCTCCGCGGAGATATAACGCTTCCTTTTTAGGGGTCCTCGAAAACATGTTTGAACCGGCCGCCGTGAATCTTCGAATCTACGCGTCATAGATGGGAAGATGGCGGCGCCGAAGCCGACCTGCTTACTACCGCCACGCTGCCGTTGTTGACATCACGATTTCTCGTTTGAGGTTAAGTAAGTTCTGTGTGAATGTTCATGAATGTGAATGTCATATCCTACATACATCTGTATCGCATTCTGATTGAAAAGCGTAGAGAATTAAGAACAATGAATATGAATCTCAAACAAAGTAACCTACATAACATAACCTCCGATTGACCAACAAAAACACACCGCCAACGCGACGCCGACGTTTATTCTTCCACTACGCATTCCGCCGCCATATTGATCGTGATTCGTGACTTGTACATTTGAAACCTACGAGCGCGCGATTTAAACACCGTTTTAGGCCACCCTAATTTTTGGCACTTTCAAATAAACTTTTCTCTCGTTTGCAGTCATCAAGAAAAATTAGGAAAAAAACTGTAAGCTTCGGTCACTTACTACTTTTGAATGACGCAATAAATAAAAATGACTCAACTGACTCATTTTTGCCGTTTATTTGTTGATTGATGTTGCCGCAGGCTTCTAATCGTTGTTCACACATGTCACCAACTCAGCATATTTATACATGTGTAGTTGTACACGTAGAATTGAGTTTTCACGTCAGAGAGTCGAAATTTAATGATTTGTTACGCTGATTTTTTCAATTTTATACGGAAAATTGACAG
Source organism: Bemisia tabaci (assembly GCF_918797505.1). Taxonomy (NCBI): domain Eukaryota; kingdom Metazoa; phylum Arthropoda; class Insecta; order Hemiptera; family Aleyrodidae; genus Bemisia; species Bemisia tabaci. The sequence goes on from NC_092793.1 coordinate 63,759,391, forward strand.
TTTTTTGGGATTGAAATTGTTGTTATTGATTAACGACAATATAAACGCACCCCGAGATCATATTGATTTTTACATATTTGCACTCACGAAATTATTTTGTAAAGCAACGAGTGTATATATTGGCCTGGTAACTAGTTTCTGTGATTTTTTACGACAAATCGGTGGATTTTTGGGATATAGATTGGTTGCTTACTTTCCATTCCTTGAACAAAAAAAACATCGGACATCACTGAACTTTTTTGCATGGAAAAATGCTGAAAATAATAAACTCAAGACATAATTAATGTAATTGCATTTATATCGAGTCAATTTTTTTCAGCAATATAACGCGATATACAACGGTGATTTGGTTATTTTGGTCCTGATATACCTTTTAATCGATTTTATTTTCCAGGAGTTCGACAGAATTTTTCCTGTTTTGACTTTAACTATTTAGTAGCCACTGTTTTTTAAGAATCTGAGAAGTTTTTGCTTGAGGCAGATTAAAATAAAACTTGTTCGAATGACTCTCTTCGTTCACAGTACAGGGTCTCGTGGAGGTATGTGGTTGACCTCGCAGTGTTGCATCAGGAATTCCCCATTTGTACTGCTTACCTATCCCATGTTAAAATCTCTGTTAATTAAAACTAATGAGGTTAATACACACCAGTCAATGACACGCCTTATCAATACATTGTGTTGGAGTTCACTGCTTGTTTTTTCTCTGAAATTCTTCCTGTGGACTCCTCTCTGAGAAATTTCAAACATTTTTCCACTCTGTCATCAGCTCACAGTAATGAATTTTGTAGGGCTGCCCTCCTAACTTTTCCTTACCTCCCTCCTCTACTAATGAAAAATCTCATTTAATCTGCACTAATAATATATGATAAAAATCAAAAGAACATTGCTAACCTTCAACCACAAAATCAAATAAGTGGATGAGGACAAAAACTTTCCAGACTACATTCGCTTTACCTCTTTGCCATCATTATTATGGTTACCACATTAATGATGCAACAACTTAACATTGTTGCAATGATCATAGTGTCGCCAAGTATTTTATTCCTAGTAATTTTATCTGAAACAGATCCATGACTTTCAATACTTGACGGGAACAAGAGTGAAAAACCTGTAGGAAGCAGCTTTACTCTCATGATAACTCTTTCAATTTTGAGAAAATAAGATGATTTTGACCTCAATGAATCAAGAATAGTGCAAGCTGAAAAGTGAGATTAAAATTAATTCAATAATTATCTTGGTTAGCTACTTTACAAATGGCAGTATCAGTTCAGAAAATTTTGAGACACCCTACATGTATTTAATCTTACGAAAATCTGAGAAGAGCTCAATCAAAGTTAAGGGATGGCCATCATTCTCCAAATTTATAATGATTGACATTTTAAGGAAAAGAAAAATAACTGGCTAACTTAACCATCTATCCTCATTTGTGCAAGGAACCAATTAAATGTTACTTGATCCGAACCAAAAAACAGTGTGCATATGAATCATTTTTCTCAAGTTCTCTCTGTATCTCATCCAGTACTTTTTGAATTATTTTTCATTAAGTTTGATGCTTTTCTCTTTGTTACAGTTACAGAAATGTTAGTTAATGTTCTTAATATTTGTTCAGACGATGAATTAATGTCTGATGGTGACGAAGGATTAGAAGAAGGTCAGTATCATTTATTTTCATTCAATTTTCCAAATTTTCTTGCTATATCAAACACACTTTTACTCATCGTCTATGGTAGGCATATCCATATCTTGATTGATTTTTAGATTGTCTCGCATAGAACCAATGAATTCTTCATGTAAGCATTAAAATTGCCGTTCAGTCCAAGATTCATCAGGAGAGATGTAATTAAAAGAAAGTGATATCATCCTCCAGCTCATTGTTGCTTTGTGGTCACGATTAGACCGTACAAATTAACTTTGAATATGGAGTCACAGTTTTGGGTCATTAAGTTTAGTTACAAATCTTCGGAATTGGTTTTACATATTTCTTTTTTTTAGCTTTTTGATTCAGGCTTTTATGATGGTGCAAACTATATTGATATCATTCTGATTTAGAACGAATAATAAAGCTCAAGTTGCAAAGATGGTCTTTCTATCAAAGTCCAAGCTGAATGAATGCCTCTTTTCTGAATGGGAATACAGGGTTGCCCAAATCTACTGTATCAGGCCTTTTTCTCGGTTATTTCAGGTCAGACAAAGTCTAGGACAATGGGGACAGATGGATAATGGACCTCGAGGAATCCGAATTTTTTGTTCCCTGAGCCTCCTCTAGACATCCTGAAAGGGGGGGGGGGTGGGTGTTAAATGACGGATCCATATTTCAGGAGTTGTGTTTTACATCAAAATTGTGAAATTATTTGATTGAAAATAGTACCGAAAATTTTAATCTTTATCAACACCAAGATTTCTAAAATTGGTCCATCTGTGTCCGTAATACTGGCCCCTGAAGGTGGGGGATACAGCCATCCCCTTAAAAAGTGCAAGTTCACTAAATTGACGCAGAGGCGCGCTGAAAAGTTATCTTCTTGGGAAATCGACCCCTAGGAATCCGAATTTGAGGGTCCTGTCACCCTCAGAGGCTCCTCTGATGGGGCTCAGGGGGATCCCTTCATCCAGTATGGGGATGAAATAATTTCAAAATTTTGATTTAAAGACAAATTTGTGAAGTACGGACGCCCCTTTTATCTTTCTGGGGAGTAGGGGGGGGAGGCTTGGGGAACATGAAGTTTGGAATTTTTGGGATCGATTCCCTATGTGTTCTGGAAGTCCTGGACTTCGTCGGACCTAAAATAACTAAGGAACAGGCTTGGCACCATAGGTGTGGGCCACCCTGTTCATGGAATTTTTGTTTGTTTCTTTGTTCGTTCATTTGACCATAATTTTTATTCTCCTCTTCCATTCATAAATATAATCATTAAATCACCAATATTTCTGTGTCCGAGTGCTGGGAAATAATTACGTGAAGATACTCATTGGTTCTTCAGCATGTCAATCTCTATTTTATCCCATGTATGAAGCCATATCTGTACAAACATCAGATATCAAGCATCCGTTGTTTTTAGGAATAAAGGTTTTTTAAAATCGGCAAACCTGCAAGAGTGTTGGTACCAAGTATCAGACTTCCAGCACAATTTTGCATTAAGATATGAATGCAAATCTTTCTTATGTATAGAAACAGCAGATGTCAGAATTCGTTGAAATAATGGTTATCGAGCTAAATAATTCGCTTAAGCTCATTGATCTCCTCAAGGCTTGTATATATGAGCATTTTACAATAGTAATGTAAGTTAATAAGACCTATTGCATGTAAGTCTTTAGGAGGTGGCACCCTTTTTAATTTTTTCCGTATTTTTAAAGACTGATAGTATTGTTTGTTCCTTTTTTTTTAAAGTTACCAATTTTTTTTTTTTTTTTCGAAAAATTATTGAAAAAACTTAACAGTAATCTTAATTTGATCAATATCAAGCCCTCAACCTTTCTTACATTAGCTAGGTAGTGCATTTTATGGCTAAAAAAAGTTCTCTGTAAAAACAGCAGATGTGGCCCTTTTTTTAAAAAAAAATCACTGTACCTTGTTGACATTTGCTTCAAATCTAAATTGCTGAGGTTCATTTATTAGAGGAAGATTTTTTTAATACTAAATTCCTAGGCCAAACCTTATTTGATACACAGACATTGAAACGCACAGCTTTGAAAACTTTGAATGCTAGTTCCTCAAAATTAAAAATGCGACATATGCTTCTTATATATCTAAGGTTTCATATTTTCCTGTTAACTCCAGGTTTTCAGCCTCTAAAATATCCTCTCCTTAATTTTAAAAATATTATGCTTCCATATTTTGTTCAGCTTTCAAGGTATGACTTGGACCTCGTTAAACAGAAAAGAACCAAGCCACATCAGCTATTGCCAAATTTAATCAGGCAATTTAAGTTTTTCCATGATAATGGTTGTGCGGATTTTTGTGCAAATTTCAGTAAATTTTCTTCATAACACAACGCAACTTCCCTAAAATTCTCAAAGGAATCCGCACAAAAGTTCTCTCGTAAAAAATAAAATTTCCCTGTTAAATTTGGCAATAGCTGATGTGGCTTGGTTCCTCTGTTTAACGCGGTCCACTTATAATTTAGTTTATCTGACTCCTTCACTTCCATAAAATATTCACAACTTACTGTCATTATGATTCTGGCCATGTTTTTTTTTTTTTTTTTTTTTTTTTTTTTTTTTTTTTTTTTTTTTATTATTATTAATTTATTGCATTACTAGTCCCCTCACTCTTGTTCGGGAGCATTTCCTCATTAATTTTGTTTTCAGTGATAGTTCTATCCAAACTGTCGTAGGATGCAATTTTTTTTATTTTCTTGAGAGTTCAGCATGTATACCGTTTTAAAACATAAGACAGTATTTCAGCAGTATCTTGATGGCGCAGTAAAATTTTAAGAATTAGACGCAAATCTTGAGCTCCATTCATTGAAATTCTTCTCTTCTTCAATCGAGTGTAACTGTAAGATCTGATTTTCATCATTATCCCTACATCAAACAAATTTTGCTCTGCCTTCTAGGGAATGCAAATAAAATCGTAATATAGTAACCCAAAATATCCTTTTAAAATGATCTCAAGAGAAAAATCCAACGTTGATTGACTGTTCATGTTTATTGTACTAATCTTGTTCCTAATAAAATGTAATAATTTAGCCAATGAACTTACAAATTTTGGCGAAGGGTCGTTTATAAGTCATAACTTGCATAAGTTATAACTGTCATTTATATGTCATGTTGAATTTCAGACTTGTTTATTCTCCCCTCCCTCTAATCTGCAGGCAGTGGCGCACTGGGTACTCCTGCATATCCTCCTATGCAGGAGGGCCCTCCTAACATAACCTCATTAAGACAATCGGCCAGGGATAGTGAGAACCTTTCATTTCGCCATCTCTCCTGCCAAAGGCCTTTTCCACACGAGGGTGCTTCAAGGAACTTCGGGCGAACTTGTTCCAGAAACTTGTTGGGCCTTATCTCTATGGTACCGAACGTTTTATGGGATTCGTCCCAAGTTCGAATCACAGGAATGAAACTTCTAGGATTTTTCCTAGTTATATACCCTCTCCACAGGACGGGACTTTCTTGTTTCTGCGACAAGTTGGCGCGGAAAGATAAATTAGTAAAAATCCAGCAGTTATCTGGGATTGAGATAATTGTAGGTACACGATTAACAATGAGACACATTATCTTAATCAAACAGACACAAACAGTGGAGTAAACAACAAAATATCGCACAATTTGCTTTCTCTCCTTCTTCCTTGCTCAGTCGGTCTAAGGGGTACATGGCATAAGGACCATACTTGGCACTGAGAAAAATATTGATTTACTCAATATTTTTCTGACTTCGGAATTGGGATTCTCCCCTAGGACCAATCCAGTGTAACTGCCAGTGGAGACAAGGCCCTATAGCTCAGCTACGACTTGTTCCTGGAATCCAAAGGCCGTGGAAGTTATTTGTCCAACCTGGGTGCGTGTGGACAAGGCATAACTTTTTGTCACTGATTTCAAAGTCTTTCAGTAAAGAGCCCAAGTGCTGACCAATGTTTGACTTTCTTTCTCCTTTGATAGTGAAAGGAGGAATATATTTATTTCACAAGTTACCAAATATGTTTCTCTCCCCCTACCCCCCTCCTAATTTTTATATTCATTGTAATGTTTCCTGAAATTATTTTTTTTTTTCAACCTGATCAAGCTTATTCTTAAGCACCCTTGAAATGGTTTTTACAATGCATACATTCTAATGCTTTTACTCTCTGCTCTTTGTTTACACTTGCTGCTGAATATTTACTCTCACAATTATACTTATCTTTTCTCTTTTCCTTTTCTCTTTTTTTTGCTCTTTTAATGTTAACGCTGTGGCATCTTCCCTACACCTGCAGATGGTAAGCATTATTCTGATCGTATTCTTTACCTTTTTTTCCCCAAATCTGACTGAAACAATTTTTATTACCTATCAAATTTGTTGTACTTTTTACAAAATATTTTATGTACTTCAGGATTAATACTTCAAGTGTGTCACAGCCAGTATAAACTTTTTAGTGCTCTGTTGTTTTTTAAATTTATCACTCCTCTCCAGTTTTACACCGCTAATTGAATTGATCCTCCCATTTTAGTGTCAGAGTTGTGTCAATAAGAAACAACAAGTGTCAACAACGCTTAATGCACACATTTTGATCACAATTATGACTTTCTTTTGTATAATTTTCTTTTTCATTTTTTATCTTAATTTTTTCCAATTTTTCTCGTTTCTGATTTTAAATAGACCTAATTTTTTATGAACTACTTAATATGCTAAGTAATCACAAGTTTGCATCATTTAAAAAAACATAAAGCAACAGTCAGAAGGTTAAAATTTAATCACAAAGTCCGAGAGGAACAAGGCATGTGTCAATCATCGGAAGGCAGGAGTTTTCGTTGAATAGCGTTCTGTGTACCATTTTGAAGTAAATATCTTGAAAGAAGCTTACAGTGCCTAAAATATTTCGACGGTGTAAGTTGGCAATCACATAACTCGTTTGCGGTGTCTGAAAATCCCCGCTTCTATGTTATTTTTTTTAAAAGTGAACAAATTAACACCATTCCTTGAAGTTTTTACAGAATTTTCTTCGCGCAGAGAGGAAAAATGATGGCAGTTTTAAAGAATTGCCGTTGAAAAGTTTTCCGTTTAAAAAATAAAGTATGACAGAAAGTCTGCGACGTCGCAAACCGAGTTATGTGATTGCCGACTCACACGGTCGATTTATATTTTGTTTATTAGTTTGTTTTCTTTCTTCTTTTTTTTTCTAGGTCAAAGATTCACATTTGTTCTCTTTACCTTTTCAAGGTGTGATGCATTTGTCTGGTGTAACTGTTATTTTAAGTTAAATATGTGCCAAGGGATGAATCCTTCATCATGATCTGCAGATGTCATGAATATCAAAATCATTTATTTCAACAGAGGATCAGTGAAATTCTCAGATATTTTGAATCATGATTATAAGTGTGGGTTTGAAATTAAGTATAATCATCATGCCTCTGTAGTCAGTAGGGTGTTTAAAGAAAACCTTTTCTTAAAAACCACTCCACTCCAAATTCCTAGTGCTAATTGACTTCTAGAACATGAATATGGGTAAAATTTTGGGCTCGCACTTTTCCATGTAGATCCCAAGTCCCCCCTTTTTTTCGAAAAATGGGATGATTCTGAGGATTTATTTTGCAAGCTGTTTATTTACATATCAGACATTTTTTTGGTGATGCTTCAGTAAAAATGCTTCCTTTACCCTCATCTGATGAGAACCAAGTCGAAATTATTCTAACTTGGGGGCACTCTCAGAGGGAACACAAAGTTTGGGGGGGGGGGGGTGGTAGGGTGCGTCAAAAAAAATGAAAGTCTGAAATGCTCCGCTCCCCAGGCGGCAATCGATGACGTTTGGTAAAAAAACATGTTTGCCAAAATTTGGGCCCCATTTCAACCATTTTAAATGGGGCCAAAGGTCGGTTTTGTGATGAAATTATAATATTTAGGTTTAGACCTCGATTTTGGACAAACAGCTCGATTTTACGCTGAAATCGTGCGTTTACGAGAGAAATGCCAAAGAACTCAAGTTGTAGAGGATGAAATTTTACTCTAGGCAAACGTCTTTGTAAACAACATAAATCAAATTTAACTAGAAAAACTCAGCTCGGTACTTATTTTTTTGGTCCTCGGAATTTCCAAGGTCTTACAAAGTAGCGGTTTAAAAGACTCATTCTTCACGAAAATAAGTCGGAAGAGGGTATAAATGAACTGTAGGCAAGTGTTGAGGATGCAAATGTCATCAGAGTTTCCTCAGTTTCAAAAAGAGTTCCAACTATTTTGCACAATCCTCCAAAAAGTGTACGGCTCGAGAAGCAGGATCGTGCTATAATAGTAAGGGAGAAGTGCGGTTTGACCGGGAAAAATTGCGTAACGAACTTTCCCTATGTAATCGTCATCAGTAGGTTCCCCTGAACAACTTCCTAAAGGTTAAAAATGGTCCGACCCCGGGACACCCCTCAAAGTACTTAAAATCGAAAATGGCGGCCGTAATTAGGGGGTCCGGGAAATCGGTACTTTAAAATGCTCAGTCTGTCTCATGTTAGATATCATTTCCTGTGTAATTTTGATCGTAGATTTCATAAATGAACTCCACAAGGCCCCCCTGGTCAAAGGGGGCGCTCCAAATCAAAGATGGCAGCCAAATGTGAAGGGCAGGAGGTTGCATTTTCTTAAATAGTCACCGACGGAACAAGGAAAGTGAAGTGTCTCTATTTTCCTTGTTTTTATCGTTCCTTCGATTAATATGTAAGAAAATGCAACCTCCTGCAACCATTTCAGCGTATAATCGAGCTGTTTGTCCAAAATCGAGGTCTAAACCTAAATATTATAATTTCATCACAAAACCGACCTTTGGCACCATTTAAAATGGTTGAAATGGGCCCAAATTTTGGCAAACTTTTTTTTTTTACCAAACGTCATCGATTGCCGCCTGGGGAGCGGAAAATTTCAGACTTTCATTTTTTTGACACACCTTAGGGGGGTGGTCATAAGCTCATGAGAAAACCTGTGCAAATCTGTTTTTCTTTTCTTTCGTATTTCTTTTCCCTTGGTCAAGAAGTTTCAAAGTTCCCCCCCCCCCTTTCTACCTCGGGGGCCTTTTCTGAGGAGGGATACATTCTTATTTCCCGCTTGAATACTACTCAAAAAGAATGATTTTTAAACATTAAAAATTTTCGACCAAGAGAAAAGAAATAGGGGGGGAAAAAAACAGAAATTTGCATGGGTTTTCTCATGAGCTTATGCCCCTCCCCCCCTTCTCCAAGTGCTCTCAATTTAGAATAATGGCAACTTTATTCTCATCAGATGCGGGTAAATTGAGAATTTTAACTAAAGAATCACCAAAAAGATGTTAGATATGTAAATCCACAGCTTGAAAGAGAAATTCTCAAAATCAGCCCATTTTTCGAAAGAAGGGGGGCTTGGGATCCACATAGAATTGTGTGAGCCCAAAATTGTACCCATACTCATGTTCTTGAGTTCCATTAGCAGCAGAAATCTCGAGCGGCAAAGGTTTTTAAAAAAAGTTTTTTTTGAAACAACCTCCTTGTCAGCTAGCAAGCCTGTAAAAGCAACAAGTAGTAATCTAATTAAACAGTTCATAATTTGGCACTTATTCCTGAGATGATGAAAGTTTTGGAAGCAATGAAAATGCGTTGATGTATGTCTTTACGCTGCAATAGAGCTGTAAATTTTGTTTTCAAAGCAACTGGCGTGAAAAAAAAACACTTACTATAACAGCAACGCCTGATCTTGTACAGGAAACGCAATAAATTATTTCTCAGTAAGGAATTTGTGTAGGTTTTGAAATTTCTAAATTCTCATAACTTGTATGAGAATGCCATCTCAGTCCATGAACTCTGGTATCTACATTTTTTTTTTGCATCAACATAGACAAAGTACCTGATAATTGTTCCTTTTGAAATGTTCCGCGAGTTCATCATACCAATTATTAACTCATGCAAATTTAATGATCAGGTTTTTACCTTTTCACTCCATCATCTAACACACCTCTGCCCAGATTTCTTCTTACCCTTACACTCTCATAATTAAGTTATCAATAGCCGATTGTAGTAGCCAGCATGGTTTTAGAGTCAAAGAATTTAGCTTCCTTCTAGTTCTTTTCACTTCTGCCTCATCATCCTCTCCACGTGTGTCTATGATATTTCAGTTGTGTACTTCTCAATTTCTATCAAGTTTTATTCTTCGACTAACTTCTTAATAATAAAAATCTCCATTTTGCTAGCTCAAACATTGTTGCCCCAGCTCAGGATTCACTTTTAACTTTTTTATCAATATGCTTTAATTTCCCCTGTTTCTATGTCTCTCCTGTTCCTCGATTACAGTAAAAAATAATCCATTCTTTAAGCATGCTTTCATCTCTGACACGAAGGATGAAAAAATGTTGCCATTAATGACCCAATCGAGCAACAGGTATATCAATGCATTTTTCCAATTAAAAAATTTACTTTCTTCCGTTTTCAATACTGTTCAGGTAGATCCCTACTTTACCAGCCCCTACCATGAATAATAATTTAAATATAAATATCTTTTTAAAAAGATGGACCACCAAAGGGAGTGTTGTATACCCCCAAATAAGCTGGCAGTTCCAGAATAGCACAGCACAAGGGAGCACTGCCATGCTAAAATCGAATGAGAAGTGGTTAGGTTCTTTAGTATAAAATATTTCAACTGTTACTCAGACTAGATACTTCCCAAGGTTCTAACACTAAGCATCTATTTCTATGAATTTCTATCTATTTCTATCAATGAAAGCTATCTGACGCAGTGATTCTCATCAGTCATCCTGAGCCTGTCAAACGCTTAGCTTGGTTGCTTGAACAGAGTTCGTTTTTTCTCTCTTATTAAAGGAAATAAAAAAATTACCTCGAGTTTTGAAGGATTTTGAAAAAAAAAAAGATTCAACTTGCTCTACACAGAGTCTATAGATTGGGATTTTTCCGGTTTTGCGGTACTTAGCCATTTCTTAGTGATGTTTTAGCTAGCGACAAGGATTTGATGCCAGACATCCACAAATTAGTACCAACTTAGCACATACCTTGTAGTTCAAGGCAGTATTTTTGTTTTTTACTTACATCACATGCTTGCTCACTTTGCCTGGTAACGCCGGAACATTCTACTGGGAAGCTGTAAATATTAAAATTGTACCGTTTTTGAGCTTACAAGAGACCTTTTGAACACGCTCTAATGGTAGTATGAGTCCACAAAATTGTGGGAAGCAAGTCCATCAGTATGAAAGGGCAAAATTTAAAAGACATACAGATCTTTTATTGCATGTCGTGCAATGCCTGCAGATTACTTTAATACAGAGCGGAGAAAAAAAGTGAACATTTAAAGTCGCTCATGTAGAATCCATAAATATAAATTTTGGTTACCATGTTTAATGTATCTGTCATTAATGTAAATTAATGAATCATAAATGAATAAAGTGTAAATAGTGAATAAACTTAAGTCTGATAGTGGCTGTTTTGAATGAGTGTTGATTTTCAGCTATTTTGTGCCACAGAATCATTTGGTGCTTTCTTTTCACTATAATTTCTTTCACAAAATTTTTAAAGCGTACATCTACAAAATAATGAATCCCTGGACCAGAGCTGTAACGCAACCTTTCCAGCAAGCAGATGCCACATAGGCTTGTAGGCAACTAGGAGCGGACAGCTCTGTTCATGATGTGCTAACTGCTGTCATCGATAATAGGGAAAATAGAGTTTGCTCAAACATTGGTGCATACTGTGCAGTAAAATTTCGTACAAAGCACGTACTATACATGTAGTCAAAACAAATTAGAAGGAATTAAACATTAATGGGCCTAAAGAATCTGTGAAATTAGAGTGAACATCTACCTTGAGCACAACGCACCTATATGAAGTATAGTTCGCCTTTTTTTTCTTTTTTTCTTTTTCTTTAAATTGTCAACATTATTTTGTTTTAGTTTTCCATTGTACACCAGCGTGTACTGGGTTACTTTTAACCCTCACTCAGGGGCAAACAATCCTCCTAAGTATGAGGGCTATTTTTGGTTGGGGTGGCCGGATGGTGGTAGTTTCATTCCCTTTTGGGAAGTGACTTGTCACAGCTTAGGCTATCTATTTTGAGGAACCAAGGCAGGGTAGGTGTCTGAAAGACGCCTGCCTACAGGTTTCTACCCTTCATGGTAGGGTATGGTATTATTTGTATTACGACTAATATCCCTGCAAGAGTTCAAGCCAATTCAGGCTCCCAAGTTTAAATAAGAATCGATATTACATTTATGTCTCTTCCTTCGGGAATCATGGTGCCAGGGCATGCTACAGTTATCTTGAAATATATTTACATTAGTATTCTTGTTTAAAATTGCTGCTCACTGGCTCAACTGTCAGCATCCGCAACTTTTCAACCTTTATTCTCTAGAGATCTTTGTTGGTAGGTTTTCAAGTTTGTCTACTTTTGAGAATATCTGATCTTGGCCCAGTCTTAATATCTTTTTGTTTCGAACACATACAGCTGTGATGAACAGTCAATAAACAGTCAGCTCTTTGTAGAGCTTTAAATCAAAATTTAACATATGATACATACTCCTAAAACTCAGATAGTATCATTCAATATAGTGATCCGTCTAAATTTATTTGTTTTAACAATAATTTTCTTTGTTTATTGATGAATAACTTTTATACTTGCATTTTCCGCCATTTGTTTATCTTTCTTTTAATTCTCTCATTCTTTCGCTATGCCTTGGTCCCGCCCTCTTTCTCTCCATTGGTTGATGACAGCTAAAGTAATTTTAAAGACTAAGAATGCAAATGGTAAGTTTTATTTCGGAAAAGTTGAGAATCCAGTTTTATTTTTCGTTTGTTTTGTTCATTTTCAGTTTTTTTTCTCCCCCCCTCCTTCCCTCAGTCCTTAATTAAATTCTAGTATAATTTTACTCGTCTATTCCTACTCTCATTTTTTTTGTTACACCTAGTTTTGATTTTGCTGATTTTAATTTCTGATAATACACTTATAATTTTTGCCTGAATTCATCCCCACTAACTCTCTAAGTCTCCTTTGCTAGTTAATATTAACAAATCTCTCAATGAAAAGAAGTGGTTTCTCTGTTTTTTTTTTTTTTTTTTTTTTTTTTTTTTTTTTTTTTTTTGTTTGCTCTGTAAGAAATGCCTTCATTTTTTAGATCTACATAATGTTACCCGAATGTCAAGATTAAAAATGAAAATCGACGGATGAAGAAACACTGTTATCCTTTTCCCTTCTCCTTCTAAATCTATCAAAATGACTTGAGTAATTTAAGAATCTCCTTTTACCATTAAGTTATTCCAAGCCCCAGCAATGATTAATCATGTAAAGAATTTGTTCAATTACAAAGTCAAAGTGGTAACTGTTCAGGATTAGCTAATAGTGTAGGTATTTGTGTTGGGTTCCAATTTCATCTACCACAATTTAAATTTGTCCTATAATTCACTCTGATCTGCTGTAAAAAATAATTAATAAAAATTAGATTTACTGAACGGTCCGAACAAAATAAGAATCAGAAGTCTGTATCAATAGATTTTCTATAGCTTTTTCATCATGAATGGCCACATCACAGAATAAAGAGGACCATTACCATCCACCAGACAGGCTTTCCATTTTTAGTGTTCAAAGGTTAAATCAGAGCAGGAATGTCTCAAAATAGGCAGTTAAAGCATGATTAGATCAATTTAATTTGTCGCTTTGACATTAGAATTTTGTTTTAAAAATACTGTAATTCTATTCTCTTTGCGGTAGTTTTTCTTCCCTTAAATGAACGGATCTTTGAAAATTGAATCATGTAAGACTAATACAAAAACTGCTCAGGGGCTAGTGATCAAAAGTTTGCAGTTCAACGCCGTCAGACAAAAGTCAGGACCAAAATCTATTTTCAAATCTGATGAGGTTGCCCTTTTCTTTTAAAAAAAAATCAGTTGAAAAGTATCATGAGAGGGGTAGCTGGTAGATAAGAGTGTGAGAGCGGCCACTTCCATGGCCCAAACTGAGTTTATCCCTGCATTGTCAAGGCAGTTGGAATTGTCTACCGAAGCAAGGCTCAATTTATGCATCTGTATGATGCTTTTAAGTTACAGAATAACATTTTGTTTCTTTCTCTCTGCCGAAAGTATATTTTCTTTCAATGAAAATTCCACCTTGTCAAAATACTTAGGGTAGTGTATCGTGAGAATATTGCAAAACATGTGTAAGGAGCTCATTTAAGAATTCCAATCATAGCAAACGAAAGGGTATGAGAACGCAATTTTTTTTTTTTTATCTTTCAGAGAAAAACATTACACTAAGATCTTTTAGAATTATCAGGAAAATAAATTTGAACTTTGTAAGTTGCTGAAAAAAGTTGAAAGTACTTTCACATGTAACTATAATTATTGTAACAATGTTACTAGAATCACTGTGTAGGTGTGTAGGTACACATTGTACTTTAATAACGGTAATTGGCTTCGCTCACTTTCTTCCTTGCCTACTATCTGAAAGTAAACTTTTGATCTTATAGTTTACCTAATAATTTATCATGTTTTTTTAACCATTTTGATTTTGTACTTGGAGGTTATCTATACGTTTGTTTCTTATCATTTTATTTATTTTTTTCTTTAGTCTGTCATCAATCATCCCATATGCCTGATCTAAGTTCCTTTAGTCTTAAATTTTATTTGGAGTATTCTATTGCTCCCAAGCAACAGGTTTATGTATTCAGTTCTTTGATTTTTACATGTATATCACCTCCGTTTTACTTTGCTCCAACGCCCCATACTCCCTTAAACCGTCTCTTCATTTTCCCCTTAGATGACCTGTGCAGTCTACACGTTTGGCCCATGATTGAACTGCACCCACCCGAAATCTTCAGTGGGGGAGGGGAAATTGTAAAAATTGTGTTGTGAGAAGTCTGGAACCTGTACTGAAAGTCGGGAGATTTTTATTGTTTCAAAATCGAACATATACTTCCTCACATATTATGACTCTAATGCTAATTTCTAGATTTTTTGGGTTGATTACCCTGTAGAATATTGTGCGTCGAGAACTATTTCACTATCCTGTTACTTACAGTACTCGAACCACATTTTTAGTGTTGTTCTCTTTTCTCTGCACAGTGCACATCTACAGGATATCTCTGATCTGAATGATTCTCATTATATTCTTCAAATAAAAGGGCCCTTCTCGGCATATCTAGCAAAAAAGCTAGACTTCTATTCGTTCCCTCTCAATAGGTGCCTTCAAAACCTCATTTCAGAAAGGAAACCTCATAAGTACTTGCTTCATAAAGCACCAACTATTTTGAGGAGACTTTAAACTTCGTTTTTTTCTTTCCGTGTACAAAGTTAAATTGGTAAATAATTTGTGTTTCGCATCAATTATCACTGAGCATCCTCCATTAATAGCTTCTGCTTTGTTGAAAAATTTTTCCTCTTCAAAATACTTGAAGCGCAAATTGATTTTGAACTTGAGCCACACACCTCCAAGAGGAACTATCATTCTCTTCTGATAATCGTGTTCGGCTAGGCTGGGTTCAACAGCAAGGAATTGCTGCATAAGGTATCCTCTTGCACCTGAGTTCAAGTATTTAAAGTAACATGCAAAACTGCCTCCTCCATTATTTTCTCTCCTCCATCCCACATTGAAAACCAAATTCATATATCTACTTGACGTAAATGTAGATTCAAAAATATAGATCCTACTTGACCCTAAAGTGCCAAGTGCAGGAAACCAGATTTAGTGGGCCTCTAACTACCATTTAAATTTCAGCTCAAAATATGATTTTTATTCGAGATTTAGCGCAACTCCTCCCCCCCCCCCACCTGTAAAAACGGTAAATTGCCACCATTATGGAACACGTTGGCCGATTTTGCTGAAATTCAATAGGAAACCGGTCTTAGTAGATCTCTAACTACCATCAAAACTTCAGCTGAAAATGTTCATCTTTACTCCAGTTATCGCGTGGACAAAATTAAACCTCCCCCCACTTTGACCCCTCGATGTGCGGAAAGTAATTAACGTATTCCGATTTTTTCTTCACATTTTAAAAGTACTCTTAGGGGACTATAAACCCCAGAAGTTTCATTTCAAGAAACTTAAAAATTAATTGCCGCTCAAAGCTCTGAAAACTGAAAAATCCTCACGCTGGCTGATATATATACATATATGACAGAAAATGAATGACATATATATTCGTGATGTACGACTCGAGATCGGTGCTCTTTACATGGTCCCAGGTCCAGGTCCCACCATGAGGGAGAACGCAATAGTGTATTTTCCTTCGTAGTGGGGCCGATAAGCGTAACAATCGTGCACTTCTGGAAGAAAACATGAAAATTTCAGGGATTCATCTCTACCCTATAGACATTCGATTTAGACATAGACCTCAAAAATCTGAGCCCCCTGGGGGGGCAGGGGGGCCCCTAAATTTTGAATTTTGAATAACTACTGAACGGCTAATGTTAGCGTAATTTTTCTACAATAGGACGATGGGAAATTTTATTAGGAGCAAAAATGATTCTTATGAATTTTTCTGTGGGATCAATATTTAAGGCGTGAAACGGGAAAAACCATGGGGGGACGGGGAGCCGGCCGTTCTGAGGCAGATCCGCGCGCTACGCTGCCTGCCCGGGACGCGCGCCGCGGCGCAGTACGGTGTTTTACCGACGACACAGCCGCTTGTCTTGGTTAATCTCAACAATGCACAGTTTTAAAAATATTATAAATATATCGTACCTATAAAGCCTTAAAATAGGGCTTAACTTTTGCAGGTAATATAGATATACCTCCAAGCAAGCGCATGGCAACAGAAGGAGAAGGGGTTAAGTGCTGGAGTTCCGGACTGTTTTGTTGTATGGGTTTGTCAAGTTTTATTAAAGCACCGAGATAACTGTATCAGACATCAGTTGGACGGAATAAAATCTGACGCACAGTTGTCTCGCGAAGGGGGGGGGGGGCGACTAAAAATCACATTTCTTATTTGTATACCACGATGACCTGAAAAATGATTTTCAAGTGTTTTTTTTTCTTTTCTCGGTGCTGTGCCATCAGAATGGTATCTAAATATGCTTACATACCCTAAAGTTCCTGGGAGACGGCTTCCAGCCAGACTTTGAAGACAGGGAACCTAATTTTGTAAAAAATGAGTATACATAAAAACATGCTTATTCTCCTCTCTTTAGGGAACATTTTGGTATATTATTGCTACGTTTAGGCATTTATTCAAGAGGACCAAAACCACCTTCAAAACTTGCTCCAAAAAAACGCCAAAAGAATCTTGAGAAAGCTTTGATACGGATAAAAGACCCTCATAAAACCTTTGTTGGACTGTTTCTTGTAGGTACAGTACAAAGAATATTATTAAGTGATATAATTAGCCGCCAATATCCGCTAATCTGTAAAAACGGTCCATTTGAGTGATAGGAGGTCGCGCCTACTGGGAACCTATCCTGCTCTTATGTCATCAATTGAACTGCGCATCATATGATATCCCACAATCTCGGTAATTTTGCAACTGATTACTGATTTTGACTGATTTGTTGATATTTTGACCAGAAATTAACCTTTTGATAATCTCTAAAGCTAATTCGATCAGTGCTATACTTTACGATAAAGTTTAAGGTGTACGTTTTGTGCATTGCATATTTTGCAAGTCCCGTTTCTTGACAATTGTCTCCATCTTACTTACCTACAACTCTTCCATGAGCTCCATTCAAATCAAAAATCGGTAAAAAGGTAATATACAAGGTATCTGAATACTATCGCTTCTTTTTATCGAGTCACCCTTGAAGATATTATTGGTACTTACCACGAGACATAATAAATGGAATTAGCAGTACAAAAAAATCCATGTATATTACCTTTTATTGTGTTCTTTGGAGTTTGGAGTGGAGTTGGTAACATTTGTATTGAAAAAAATAGTAATATAGGAGGAAATTTATTTATCATGCAGGTTCTGATCCTTTAAAGAACCTCTGAGAAGGACCAGTACCTCAGGAAGAAATTCATTGCATTTCTTCTTTTTCAACCCGCAAATCTCGTACCGATTTTTGATTTGAATGGAGCTCATGGAAGAGTTGTAGGTAAGTAAGATGGAGACAATTGTCAAGAAACGGGACTTGCAAAATATGCAATGCACAAAACGTACACCTTAAACTTTATCGTAAAGTATAGCACTGATCGAATTAGCTTTAGAGATTATCAAAAGGTTAATTTCTGGTCAAAATATCAACAAATCAGTCAAAATCAGTAATCAGTTGCAAAATTACCGAGATTGTGGGATATCATATGATGCGCAGTTCAATTGATGACATAAGAGCAGGATAGGTTCCCAGTAGGCGCGACCTCCTATCACTCAAATGGACCGTTTTTACAGATTAGCGGATATTGGCGGCTAATTATATCACTTAATAATATTCTTTGTACTGTACCTACAAGAAACAGTCCAACAAAGGTTTTATGAGGGTCTTTTATCCGTATCAAAGCTTTCTCAAGATTCTTTTGGCGTTTTTTTGGAGCAAGTTTTGAAGGTGGTTTTGGTCCTCTTGAATAAATGCCTAAACGTAGCAATAATATACCAAAATGTTCCCTAAAGAGAGGAGAATAAGCATGTTTTTATGTATACTCATTTTTTACAAAATTAGGTTCCCTGTCTTCAAAGTCTGGCTGGAAGCCGTCTCCCAGGAACTTTAGGGTATGTAAGCATATTTAGATACCATTCTGATGGCACAGCACCGAGAAAAGAAAAAAAAACACTTGAAAATCATTTTTCAGGTCATCGTGGTATACAAATAAGAAATGTGATTTTTAGTCGCCCCCCCCCCCCTTCGCGAGACAACTGTGCGTCAGATTTTATTCCGTCCAACTGATGTCTGATACAGTTATCTCGGTGCTTTAATAAAACTTGACAAACCCATACAACAAAACAGTCCGGAACTCCAGCACTTAACCCCTTCTCCTTCTGTTGCCATGCGCTTGCTTGGAGGTATATCTATATTACCTGCAAAAGTTAAGCCCTATTTTAAGGCTTTATAGGTACGATATATTTATAATATTTTTAAAACTGTGCATTGTTGAGATTAACCAAGACAAGCGGCTGTGTCGTCGGTAAAACACCGTACTGCGCCGCGGCGCGCGTCCCGGGCAGGCAGCGTAGCGCGCGGATCTGCCTCAGAACGGCCGGCTCCCCGTCCCCCCATGGTTTTTCCCGTTTCACGCCTTAAATATTGATCCCACAGAAAAATTCATAAGAATCATTTTTGCTCCTAATAAAATTTCCCATCGTCCTATTGTAGAAAAATTACGCTAACATTAGCCGTTCAGTAGTTATTCAAAATTCAAAATTTAGGGGCCCCCCTGCCCCCCCAGGGGGCTCAGATTTTTGAGGTCTATGTCTAAATCGAATGTCTATAGGGTAGAGATGAATCCCTGAAATTTTCATGTTTTCTTCCAGAAGTGCACGATTGTTACGCTTATCGGCCCCACTACGAAGGAAAATACACTATTGCGTTCTCCCTCATGGTGGGACCTGGACCTGGGACCATGTAAAGAGCACCGATCTCGAGTCGTACATCACGAATATATATGTCATTCATTTTCTGTCATATATGTATATATATCAGCCAGCGTGAGGATTTTTCAGTTTTCAGAGCTTTGAGCGGCAATTAATTTTTAAGTTTCTTGAAATGAAACTTCTGGGGTTTATAGTCCCCTAAGAGTACTTTTAAAATGTGAAGAAAAAATCGGAATACGTTAATTACTTTCCGCACATCGAGGGGTCAAAGTGGGGGGAGGTTTAATTTTGTCCACGCGATAACTGGAGTAAAGATGAACATTTTCAGCTGAAGTTTTGATGGTAGTTAGAGATCTACTAAGACCGGTTTCCTATTGAATTTCAGCAAAATCGGCCAACGTGTTCCATAATGGTGGCAATTTACCGTTTTTACAGGTGGGGGGGGGGGGAGGAGTTGCGCTAAATCTCGAATAAAAATCATATTTTGAGCTGAAATTTAAATGGTAGTTAGAGGCCCACTAAATCTGGTTTCCTGCACTTGGCACTTTAGGGTCAAGTAGGATCTATATTTTTGAATCTACATTTACGTCAAGTAGATATATGAATTTGGTTTTCAATGTGGGATGGAGGAGAGAAAATAATGGAGGAGGCAGTTTTGCATGTTACTTTAAATACTTGAACTCAGGTGCAAGAGGATACCTTATGCAGCAATTCCTTGCTGTTGAACCCAGCCTAGCCGAACACGATTATCAGAAGAGAATGATAGTTCCTCTTGGAGGTGTGTGGCTCAAGTTCAAAATCAATTTGCGCTTCAAGTATTTTGAAGAGGAAAAATTTTTCAACAAAGCAGAAGCTATTAATGGAGGATGCTCAGTGATAATTGATGCGAAACACAAATTATTTACCAATTTAACTTTGTACACGGAAAGAAAAAAACGAAGTTTAAAGTCTCCTCAAAATAGTTGGTGCTTTATGAAGCAAGTACTTATGAGGTTTCCTTTCTGAAATGAGGTTTTGAAGGCACCTATTGAGAGGGAACGAATAGAAGTCTAGCTTTTTTGCTAGATATGCCGAGAAGGGCCCTTTTATTTGAAGAATATAATGAGAATCATTCAGATCAGAGATATCCTGTAGATGTGCATGTTTTTAGAAATGGAAGTAAAATTGTCGGTCTGCTGCAGTTTTCATGGCTAACAATGTTCTTATTGGTCCTCAATGCATGAAATTGTGTTCAGCTTCACAAATGTACATCGCACAGTGGTCAAAAATGGGGGAATCAGTGGACAAATTAAGATCCTCTGTCAAACTTTTTAAAAATGAAGTGAAACTGTTGGTCCCCAGTAGACTTTAGATCCTGGAAAAATTCATGTTTTTAATTTTTTTAATTATTACTACATGTCAGGCCGTATTGTTTATAGAACGTTGTTTTAGAATAGACTTTGTAGCATTATCTCAATAAAATATGCAAATTTTCAGAAATTTAAAAAAAAGAAGGAAAAATGGAGAGAAAAAATTATAAAAAGATCTAAATAGTAAAAAAAAAATTTAAAGAATTTTTCGGGGATCTAAACTCTACTGGGGACCAACAGTTTCACTTCATTTTTAAAAAGTTTGACAGAGGATCTTAATTTGTCCACTGATTCCCCCATTTTTGACCACTGTGCGATGTACATTTGTGCAGCTGAACACAATATCATGCATTCAGGACCGATAAGAACATTGTTAGCCATGAAAACTGCAGCAGACCGACAATTTTACTTCCATTTCTTAAAATTTGACAAAGAATCCTGATTTGCCGACGATTTCTCCCCATTTTGGACCACTCTGCGACCAAAATTTTTTAAACTGAACACTGTTAAATGCTTGGGGGCCCAATGAGAACATTTATAGGCGAAACCCATCACAGGTGTATTTTTTTCGTCCATTTCTCCCGTCTTTTTGCTGTAGAAATGCTGTCCAGAATGATGGCGATTTGGCAACTTTGCCCCCTCATTTCTCAAAAACCGTGCGTATACTCCTGCTAAAATTTTTACCCGAGTTTTAGGGTATCATGAGGTATCGTTTTGGCCCGGTTTCGAAAAAATCCCCGCTGGCCCAAATTGTGCCAAAAAACGGTCGTTTTTGGCGTCGCTCTTTATGATCGGAATTGGTTAAAAATCGACAATCATAAAACACAATAAGCATCACTTTACAGGCCGATTTTTCTTTCCGCACTTACTGCTGTCTCGGCGAATTTGTCGTTTTCCAAGTTGCACTTTCTTGCTTAAGGAGCGGGTCAAAATGCCGTATGCAAGATTTGTCACACATAACCACTGTCTCAACAAAAGAAGGATCTTCTTTAGCCTTCTCTAGCTATTCATTGCACACTTCAATACGATAATCCGTTTGCTCCCTTTCCAAAAAGTGCTGGAGTGGTTCCAAAAGTGCCAAAAAGTGTCGTGCATTTTCATATGCTCCGTCAAAACAGTCCCTATAAACCGTAGGGGTAAACTTTACTCAATGATTTCAAATTGCCACAAGTCGGTTATTTTTATTTGATTGCGCTGATTTTGGTCTTAATTGATGAGTTGATCTTTAAAATGAAACCAAAATCATGTCTGTACCTATTGTAGTTTTGAAGTTCTAAAACCAGTCTGGATCTTTTGCGACAGCCTATGTAATTCGAAATAGTTTCATTTGGAAGTAGAGATCAGTAACTTGTGATTCGGCAAAAACAATATTAAATTGAAACCTATAATTTTGTACATTCGAAGTAATAAACTCTTTGATCAAATCTATGTATAAATTAGTGAAAATGCAAAGGCATATCCAAGGCCAAATCCATCCAATTTTTTATCCTGTCTACTTCAAATCTTCATCCCTAAATTTGAAACTTTTCTGGTATCAAAAGCAACTTCCGCACCTTTATCTTTTTTTTATCTATACATTTTATAGTTCATATGCATGGTGATCCAAAAGTCCTTTCCACCCCCTGTATCTTTGCTATGTCTGGGAAAATGACGAGGGGAAAACGCTATGCCTCAACGAGGCAGTAAGGAAACGGCAGAGAACAAACACGCCATTCATGGAGGAAATCGAAGCCTGCATTGAATAGAGATAACAGGGTGCTTGGACCTGGCTGTGGCCTCAGATGGCTCGTACCTTGGCAGGACAGCCCGCCCGCTTGACGGGCATGCACCATGGATATAGCAGTCCTCCTCTCTTAAAAAACTAAAGACATAACTAAGTTGATGCTAGAAACAAACATCAGCAATAAAAAACAAGAAAAAACAAAAAAACGAGGAATACTGCACAAAAGATTTAGGCAATATTAGATATAAGTATTTAAGTCTTTTAATCAGCTTAGAGCTTTCTTAACTCTATCCGGGCGTTGAACCATTGGTTGAGTTGATGCACTCGGTAGAAGAGATTTATTTGCAGCACGACCCCTGCAGACTGCTTTGCGGGATAATTGGGGGATGCTCATCCTGCGTTAAGTCCCTGACTGGTCCCCTAGCAGACACTGAGCTTGAAGAAGTTGTGCTAGGTACACTGCTGGTTTCAGGGATTTGCCTAGCAACGGTAGGCTTGATGATTTGAGGAAGTTGGCTAGAGCTTGGCTTGACCGGTTTCCGGCATTAGTTTTGCAGAAACTGGATGCTCTAGTTGAGAGCTGAAGCTGGGTTTTTGAATTTCTTGATTTGGTCTAATTACCGGCTGCAAATCTGGAACAAAATTCGAAGGATAAACGTTAATTTGAGGAGAATCATTGAACGTAACACGTTTTTCGACGATGATGGGTTTTTCTTGAGGAACATGAAGATTGGACGCCGGAAGTTGATCAATGTGACACTTGAATGTGTGTCCATTTTTGAGACGAACTAAGTAGTGAAGCCGACCAAACTTTCGTAAAATGACACCTGGGACCCAAGCAGGTTTGTTTTGACAATAGGTTCGCGCAATAACTTGATTTCCAACTTGGAGCGATCGTGCAGGTCCGAAGTTTTGATAAGAATTTTTCTTAGGGATGACAGGGCGTATCAATTCAAGATGAATTCTAGTGCGACGATTTAGATAATGTTCTGCAGGGCTTTTCCCATCAACTAAACGTGTAGCTTCAAATTGTAGAAGTATTTCTTGAATTTTTGTTTCGGTGTTCCCTGGTTCTCTCTCCATTTTTTGGAGTTTTGATGCCTAGACTTAATTTATTCATAAGGTATGTACCACAGTGTGTTGAAATAGTTTGAATTTTCCTAGACTCTTTGTTCATTTCTACATGAGGGTATGCTTTGAAAAGGTCGATTTTACAATATACATTTGAATCTTTGAATTAGCCAAGCAATTCTTCGAAGCGGGGAATCGGAAAATGATGATCATCTAACTTAGGGTTAGACTCACTTTATAATCTACACAGATGCGAACTTTGTTTTCTGGTTTTAGAATTGAGACTAAAGGGGAGCCCTACTGGCTAGTATTAGTTTTTGTGATGATTCCATTTTTCTCTAGTTCATCCAGTTCATCATCAACTGCATGTTTAATTGCATAAGCTGGGTCACGCGTTTTCATAAATTTAGGTTTTGCCTCTAATTAAAGCGGCAGGGAGCATTAAATATTAGGTATTTTCCCTACTTTTTGTTCACAAATTTCAGGGAATTGATTTTGTACATCTTGAATGGTGATGCGATTAACGGAGGATATATGTTCATTAGAATTAGAAGCGTTGAGATTTATTGTGAAGCATCGAATCCATGACCTTCCCAAAATAGGTGATAAATGAGAAGGCACAACATAGAAAGGAACATGAGCTGTGATGTTGTTGAAAGTAACCGACGCTTTGGCATAGCCAATCTGTTTTATGATTCCGTGATCATACGATTTAAAATTTTGTCGTGCAGGGAATAGTTTCTCACTTGATTCCAGTTTTTTGAAGTCATTCTCTGGAAGCAGGATGTAACCACATCCTGAATCGACTTCGAAGCTAGTTTTCAGGCCGTTTATCAGAACTGTAGCAAAATATTTGCCTCCATCTTTATGCTCATCGCTGAATGGATGTAACAAGTCAACTGGAGAGAGCACGTTGCAATCATATGTTGGTTCGAAGTTAATAATATCATTGAGATTAATGTTTTCGTTTACTATAGATTTGACACTCTGAGAAAGCAAACTTTTAATACAAACTTCACTCACATGACCTTTGGTAGTACAGGAGTTACATTTGAGGTTGGCAGGATTAGTTTTACATTCAAATGCTCGGTGATTATTCAGTCTGCACTTGATGCATAGGTCCGCGATGCCAAGCTTTCCGTAATCAATTTGCCGCTTGGGTTTGTGATATGAACCCTGAGAGGACCTGCGTTGATGGTACCGTTGGTTACTCCTGTTCCTTTGATGAGGTGTATTGCTTCTGTCGTCGTCGTTCCCGCTGTGATGTGCTCGTTGAGAAGAGGATCTGGAATGATGAGCGTTATAAACTTTATTAACATGACTGGATGAGCCGTTACTGATAACTAGGTTATCTAGTTCTGAATTCTCCAAAGACAAAGGCAGAGTTACAGCTTTATCAAAGTCTAATGCCTTCTTGCATAACAACTTTTCTCTGATCGTCAAACTTTTAATTCCTCTTATAAACTGAGCTCCAAGAAATTGGTTTGCAGCACTAACACCGCATGAACGTTTGAAATCAGAATTTTCAAGATAACCACGCAGTGCTCTTACATAATCACTTATGGATTTAGAATCACTTTGAGTTCTACACAAGAATCTATGTTGCTCCAAGAGCTTATTTGGAGGTGGAAACGAATGTCCCTTCAATTGAGCAAATATATCATCATAAGTTACTTCCGAGATAGTTTTTGGTGCGATTAGAGATTTAAGGGTTTGATACATGTCTGCACTTATGCAATTAAGGAGGGTTTGCTTGAGGAGCGCTGCGTCTTTTGAAATATTCTTTAGTTGGGCGAAATTTTGGAACCTTTCAACGCACTGGGAGAACTTCTCTTTCTGTTTGTTGAACTTTTCAAAATCGAGAATATACGATTGTCTAACAGTGGCGGAGCTGGGCGAAGGAGTTCAAGTAGTGAGATTTTGAAGAGAGACCTTTACCACATCGAGAAATTGTTGACATTTTTCCGGATCCATGTTGAAACAGTTTACAAGTCCAGGAGGTTGAGAAATCAGGAAGCTTAGAAATACTCCGAATTAGAAGTCCAAGTGAAGGCCATTGCTGGTTCACGGTCCGAGCCGGTGAGGTTAGTTTTCGCGTGGTGAACTTACTCGAAATTTCGCAACATTTCGCACGCACTTGTTATTTCTGGTTGTAAAATTTTCATCGCCAATTGCTATGTTTGGGAAAATGATGAGGGGAAAATGCTATGCCTCAACGAGGCAGGAAGGAAAAGGCAGAGAACGAACACACCGATTCATGGAGGAAATCGAAGCCTGTATTGAATGGACAGGCTGCGTTAGGGTGCGGCATATTTTTTGACTTTTGAAATTTTACGGTGTCTCATCATCAATCCGTTCGAAATCGTAAAAAAGCATCCCGAAATCAATCTCAGCTCTAAATTCGAATTTTAAGAGGTCGCGCAAACGCTCTCAAAATTCGAATATTCTTTAATTTTTGGATAATTAATGCCTATTGGCTGGATCTTTATGAATAAAATTAAAATTAAACGAAGCCTATTTTTTCTGTGATAAGTGGAGACCTTATCTAGCAGAATATTACAGTAACAATAACCACCTACCACCAACTACCTCAAATTAAAGGTACCGCGAGCTTTGTACTTGGCCCTGCAGTGCCGCGCCGCCGCCGCCGTCACTGATGCGGGTAGGAGTGGTGCGGAGGCGCAAATCATTTGAACTTCCTGGCTTTTTAATTATGAAATTTCTCTGGAATGCAGGTCCATAAGAATCTCCTCAGTATCTTCTCCATCGGTGTATGTTACAATTTGTAATGACCCGTCAGTCAAAAATTCAAATTATTTATGTATTTTTATTGTAAAACTGTATGCTAAATATTGGTTCACTGCCCCTTTGTCCAAAAAAGCTCCCCAAAATTATTTAATTTTTTTAAAGAATATATTAGCTTTCGACTCCATAAATACCACAATTAGCAAAAATGCTGCATCAAAATTTCTTTGGTATTTATAGGAGGAACTAGTAAGTTTAGCTTTATTTGATGAAACATTGCCTCTTAGCGTAAAGAAGTCCATGGCAGAGTCAGTACTTAAATCTGCCAAGAACAAAGATAAGCGATTAAAAAAGGCAGAAACAACATCTAAAGATCTAGAAAATATAAAAGATATGGATTTGCCGTTCTTTGTTACAGCTAATAGTTTAAATTTTGTCAAAATTTTAAACATACCATACACTTTTTTAAGCAAAAGTCCGAATGAATAGCCTGATCTTCAGGATTTTCAAGCAGGTTACAAAGCAGTGACAAATTTGAAAGTTACTAATGACAACGCCAAGCTAGGTGGAATTACTGGAAATGAAGATCAGAGGCAGTTTATGCTAAAAATTTTCACGGAGCATAGAAAGGCGTTTCCAACCCCAGCCATAAAGTTTTTTTAATCGAATAAAAGTTCGTCTTACTCATGCTTAATAAATGAACATCTAAAATTTCCAACTCATATATGTCATTCATTCTCAAACCATGTTATGTATCAACTTGACGCTGAAAAAAATCAGGAAGGGAACTTCAAATAATGTTTAATAAATGCCAAAAACAAAGTGATATTGTGACATTACTTGGGTGATCTACACCTTGAATAATGTCCTGCGCCCTGTGCGCACTAGTGGGTCTTAAATCAGTGATGCTGCCGCTTCACCGGAGCATCGTTTATTTGGAGCCTCCCCCCCCCTCATCTATTTACTTGGAGTGTTACATGATCTATTGATGATACAGATTACTCAATAAAGCCACATAGTTTTCGGGTACTGGATTGGGACCCATGTTTATTTTAATATCCCGTTCGTTGAAAATTCCTCTAAAACTAGAAAAGCTCATAACTTTCAACCATTTGCGCGACCTCTAAATATTCGAATTTTGGGCTGAAATTGGTTTTGGGATGGTTTTTAATGATTGCAAACCGATTAATGATGAGGCACCATAAAATTTCAAACCTCTTTTTTTTACCTCATATAAGCCGCAGCACCCTGAGGATGCATGGACCTGGCAGCGGTTCGGCCTTGATAGGCCGCCAGTTTGACCGGCATGCGGCATGGATATAGCAATCTTTTTACCTGATTGAGGTAAAGATTTGAAACTTGAAGGATGCTCCTAGGTCAAAGGAAGATACTTCTATTCCCCGTCCCTCAAATTTTTTTCAAGGGGCCCCTTTGGGGGGCAACGGACTCTAACTTTTCTTCAAATGGGAAGACCCCTCTTATGATAGATACCTCATTTGGAAGAACTCAAAGAAAAAAAACTTTTTGCCCAAATGTGAAGTCGATACCTCAAACCTTTTCAAAATGGCGCCCGGTTAGAATGGCCGTATTTTAGCCTCTCAGTTTTTTGCCGATGGATTTGCCTGAAATTCGGTATTAAGAGGCATTTTCTCACGAGAAAAACGAATTTAATGTTAGACTTTTTTGAAAATTAACACTTTTTCTTAAAATCGCGAGTTCAAAATAGCCGAAAATAAGTTTAGTAGAAATCTAATTTTTAATTATTTTTTTATCATGTCAAAATACTTCTGGATTGAAAGATTTAGGTAAATCAACGATCAAAAAACCGAGGTCTCAATTTTTGACCATTTTGAAACGGTTTGAGATACTGACTCCGGGTTTGCAAGATTTGTTTCTTTTTTCATGCTCTTTCAAATGATGTACAGTCGGCCCTGCTTAATTGGGACACATCCGTCCTGGGCGGTTTTGTCCGGATTAAGCGGGTGTCCCGATAAAACGAAGTATATAACATGTATTTAAAAGATTCCGTCCCGAGCAATTTTGTCCCAATAAAGCGGTTGTCCCTATTAACCGGTGTCCCAATTAAGCGGGGCCGACTTTATTACAAAAGAGGTCTTCCCATTTTTTTTTAAAAAAAAATTGGAGTCCCTTGCCCCCCCCTCCCTTTCTTGAGGGGACCTCTTGAAAATAATAGGGATCCGAAAAGTAGCTCCTCTTGACCCAGAAACATTCCCCAAATTCGGGGGACGTAAGTCTTTACTTCAATTAGGTGAAAAGTTAGAGGAGTGGAAGAGATTTTTGGATCACCCTTCATATGATTTACTGATGATGAATCGCAAGAGCATGAAAAAAAAAAATCAGGAAATTCAGTTCGATTTCCTCCAAAATGTTGTGAGAAGAACCATTTCTCAGTACATTACCTCCTTCTTCATAGTTGAAAGTTAAATCCTCTCCCTGTCAGCTTCATGACCTGCCGTTGACCCAGCGACCATTTTTGGTATTACAGTATGTATAAAATTAAGGAAAAACGATATGGAAGTTCAGTTCGTTAATGGGGGAAAAGTAGGGTTTTCTATTTGTTATTTACTATCTGCTCTTGTGAATGAAAATTAATGAGAGCTGGTGTAACGTTTTGCTAATCGTTCTATCTCTTTTTCTTTCGACCAAGTGATCATTTATCTGTTTCATCGTGCTGGAAATAATGAGAGAAGCTTTTTGAGTATAAGTTGGCTACATATAGTTTTCCCACAATTTTTCCCTCTAATTTTATGCAACTTTTGAGAGTTGCTGCAGAACTTCTCTGAAAGAAAAGAAGAAGAAAAGTAGATGGCACCAAGTGAAAACCTCAAGATTTGATCAGCTTAAGTAGTTGAGAGTTCCAGAATTCATCTTTGAAAATATACATCTGGTTTGTATTTCTAGCACAAGAACAAACGTGACCTGAAAGGTCCACCGCAATCATTTTGTGTAAAACTGCCTTGCCAAGGCTTATGAGGAGCTGTTTGGATAATTGCTCACTAGATGGCGCAAGTTCACTTGCCGCCTGTGTCCGTTTGCTCAAGTCCCAGGCTGGTTTTCACGATCTCTCGAGCTTGGTAGCAGAAAATTCAGGAGGCTGCACTGCACCGAGGATTGGCCCAACAAGGCCAAAACGCGTTTGCAGTTGCCTTCCTGAATGGACGTAACTAGTGTTGCACCGAACAGCATATCTCTTTGAGGGAAAACTGTGCTTATATGAGCTTTTTTCCTCTGTATTGAGATTTTTAGCTGTATGCTGAATTTTAAAGCACGTTGGCAAAAAACTCCAACATACTGTCTTACGTATTTATTTAGGGCATATTAAACAACTCTACCTGTAAGATCAGATTGATTGATGTAGGAAACATGATCCATGAACTTGATTTTATGATTGGTGATCCTAAAAAAGTTTTAAGATTGAGATAAACAATCGTTCCCACAAATATAACTCTTTCATAATTTTTCTCCTTCCCCGCTGCAATCCTTTTGCTTAAGTGCATAGTTGAAGCAGAAAATTTGTCAAATAGATTTTTTTTGTCTTTCATTCTTTTTTTTAAACTTCTGATTGAATTCTTACCTTTTTAACTCATGCCTTTAATGAAGTGTCTTAAACAAACAGCACGAGGGGAAACCGAAAAAGAAAAAAAATGAATTAAAAACGACAATTTTCTGAAACTTGGCAGCAGTTTCCTTGAGCATCCTTGGCTGGATTTCACCGCTAGTAGGTGTGACTAGGAGCTGTGAGCAGTGGCTAGGCCACATTGCAGCGTCTTACGTTTTGGCAGGACTTATTATTAGTTTGTGCTGCTGTCAAGAGTTGGTCATTTTTAAAAATGGGTCAACTTCACAAGCAATTCTTAGCTCTCTAGTTTTTTTTCCTCCTTGGTAAAAACACTGGTATCATGTCAACTTTTAGAGTATTTTTTATGAAAAAAATTCGGTATCAAAAACTGAAGTGCAAGTATGATTTTCTCGCTTTAAAATGTGCCATTTCACCCGAAAGGTCTTTCTGACTACAGGCCGCTGTCAACGGCTAGAACCAATGGAAAAATAGACAAAATTCGCATTCTTGTGAGTAAGGGTCATTCAAGATCATTTAATTGTCTAGCAGATATCACTGGGTTGCCATAAAGAAATATTCAAAACAATCCTGTGTAAAATTTGGCTTAAAATGCGTTGTTGCCAAATTGATGCCCTGTTTGCTATCCATTTGCTCCTGCCGTTACGGCCGCTTGGAGCCGGTTGATGTTCAAACAATAAATCACACTTTATAACTCAAAAAAGCACATTTGTCCATTTAAGCTATTAGTGAAGCATATTTCCTGTAAGATTCACTCTAAGGGTTGACAGAGTTAGCTGCGTGTTGCCTGTGAGATCACTTATCTCAAAAAAATGACGAGCTCACCGAACACCGCTCACGCGAAGTCTCGCCAAAACGAAACAAAACATGCTACGACGTTGCAAGTTTGGCCAGGTGACTCTTTATAGCTCCTAGTAAAGCCTGAGTAGAGATGAAATTCCAAGATGAACTATCGCCAAGTCACAGTAAAATTCTGGTTTTTTTAGTCCCCCCTTGAATTTGTCTTCCATTTGGTTTTAATCTGTTATTTTTCAGATTTCCTGCATACCTAATATATAATTACTTTCAGGGGAAAATGAGTTGAATTTTCTCAAACCATTTTGAAATTATGTGTGTCACATCATCATGTGAGCTGAAATATTATAGAATCATCTCCATAATTAAAAAAAAAAAAAAAAAACACTAAAAAATGTGGCCCGAACTGTAGGTATGTAACAAAGTAGTAAAATAGTACCAGGTCCACACTATTTTGTGGAAAAAGAATGGCCAAAAAATTCAATAATTTCAATTATATACAGTCAAAAATTTAAGATGTAATGAGTGTGAATGACCAAGCTCACTGATAAGTGTGGTCTACTGATGCGGTCTAAAAAGACCCAGAACGTTATATATCTCCTGGCGTGACTTTAGCTTAATATTCCAAAGAATCTGCCTGAGCTAAACAAATGAACACTCTCCTACCTCACTGTGTTTTCGTAAGTTTTATCTGTTGTTTCTTGGGTACTGAATATAACACAAAACAAAACAAAGCAGTGACAGCATGGACATATACCTACTCTACGTGTTCTAACAAACTGCAAATATTATTTGGCTCCAGGATATTTGCAAAATCAAGAATTCTTGGTATTCAATTAATTTTGTAATGTTTCACGCCACATTGCTTTTTCATCAGGAAATGTAAGCAAGTGGCACAGAGGTCCATGTATTGATGTAACTTGTGGGCCAAAACCAAACAGCAGCTCTCAAGGAGCTGAAAGTACTCTTGTTTCAATGCAAGTTTGCGTTGATACCTTGCCTCTACATACGTAATATTGAAATTTGTAGCTTGCTGGAAGTTAGAGAGTCCGCTGTTTCCCATTTGAGATTTTGTTTTCTCAGCGTTGATAGTTCTTGAGAAAAGAACAGGTAAATTTATTATTTTACACGGAAAAATCCACATTTGTAATTTGAGGTAGTATCAATTCTTTTTACCTCTTACATGTGCCAAAACCTCTCTTTATTTCTTTTATAAACTCCAAAAGGATGACATTTTCTCTATTTTTCTTATACTGATTTGCTTTTCAACTCATTTTCCCAGGTGTGGTGAAGTAAGTGTGTTACACTGCTAGATTACTCAACTTCTTTTTGGATGAAAATCAGACTTTAGTATTCATGTATGAAGTTGAAGTATAACTTATGCTGGCTTGAAAGATTTGCACCTGTTTTTTCTTCTCTTTTAGTTTATTACATGAAAGTAAGGGGTGAAAAGAAATTTTTGGATTATTTTAAGGCCAGGAACATTTTTTACCGTGGAAACGAGAATTGAGTTTTAATTTATGTTCCTGTGACAAGACCCGTTACACCGTGACATCAACTGGCTGCACTTGGCTGTCAGCTTACTGTAGCTCCACAGTGTGTCCTGTCAAGTGATGCTATGTTCACATTGATTTCTGAGCTCTCAGTTGAATTGTTTTGCACTGTTTAATTAATGTTCAGTCGGAGCAGTATGGTGTCATAAACATTTTTCTCTCAGTGGTCATTTGAAATATGCTTTTTCAAACGTATCAAAAGTTCAGTGCCATATTAGAGTCAGCTACCGAACACTAAAAGAATTTCCTCTGCATTTGGAAATTCTCCATTTTGCTCTGTTTTCAATTATTTATTCTCTGATATACTCCAGGCACCTTGTCAACTCTCTTTGATCAAATGGGTTTTTTTTTTTTTTTTTTTTTTTTTTAAAAAATTATCTTCAAGCATCAAAGCATTTGAAAAGGAAGGAAAATAATTCAATTGTATTCGGTGGCTGCAGCTTTTTCTTTCAGCTAAAGTTATACCTTAAATTTGTATGTACGTTTTTGAATTTTTAAAATTTTACGTATGAAACTGGTTCACAAGTAAATGATACTTTCATTACCTTTGTCCAATCAGCCTCCAGTACCCTCAGATTTGTCTGCCAGAGCCTCCAGTCAGTCAGAAAAGAGTTCTAATTACCACTTAACATTTCTTATTTACCAAGTGCATCAGATTGTTGTTTTCAGTATAAATTTTTCCATTGTCCCGAATTTTTCAGTAAATGTGAGGATACTTTGTTCAGTGAAACTTTACTTTTCTTAATGAAAGTTGATAGCACTAGTAAAGCAAGATGGGTGAAATCATCATCATCATTTAATATGTCAAAGATAGCATATTTAGATCCATGATTTTTTACTGTCTTACCTTTCACTCTAGCAGCAGCTCCTTTGTGAAGGAATATCGTTTAGGAAAACAAATTTTCTGCCTATGTTTTCTTATCTTACTTACTTATTTTTCTTTCTCTGAACATGTGGGAGTCGAAGTTTTTAGTGGAGCTTATATATACCCTTGCCTCAGTATCTTTGCACACTGCTGTGCTGTTCAAAGAGCAATGCTCACTGCTGAGCTATCTAAAGAAAGATGCCTATTGCCATGCTTTTCAGAAAACGATGCTCTCTGCAATCATGATGTTCGGGCACTATAAAAATTATGCAAAGTGACAAGCTGCAAACAGCTTTTCTCTACCATTTTAATCGTAAAATCAGGAATACTAGAGTGAAAATTCTTCTTCAGTTTGTGGCGCCCACAGGAAGGCCAGCCCAAAAACTCAAAGAAGCACACAACAGAGGAACTTTACCTTGTGCCGTTTTCAAAATATGCTAGCATTATTGTGTGCTGTTCTTTCTTAGCGTGATACGCCTACTTACCAGCAATACCTCTAATGCATACTATAGCCGATTCATCGTTGTGAACTTTCGTACAGTATCATTGTGAATCAGTTTCTTAAGTGCCTTGTTCACACGATGGCATTCAAATTTTTGAAGAATGCACTTTGAATTATTGTGTACATACACTCTTGTTTGATACAGTTTTTTGATTCAATACTGCCAATTTTATGTGTGTTATTATTTTTATTTTATTTCTGGTTTTTCTTTTTTCTGTTTCAATTTTGTTTCTGCGTTTCGTTTGGCCCTCGTTGTTCTTCTCTGCATTGATTTGAAAACTGCGTACCGCCAACTACAAACCGCTTCTTTGATTTGATTGCTCTTCTGCCACTACTCTCCCTCATTTTGTTTGTTAACTTGAATTTTTCTTTGCAAATCACTTGTTTCATTTCGTTTTGTAATCTTGCGCCCCAATTAATCGTTCTTCGCAATCTTCACCCCTAAAAAATAATCTTTTTGGTGAGTTCTGCATATTTATTTATATTAGTTGATTTATTGTGTCACTGCACCGGATAACAGAAAATTTTCTTGGCTCTAGGCTGCTAGGTAGAAAATTTGAGAAATTC
This sequence comes from Bemisia tabaci, assembly GCF_918797505.1. Classification (NCBI taxonomy): domain Eukaryota; kingdom Metazoa; phylum Arthropoda; class Insecta; order Hemiptera; family Aleyrodidae; genus Bemisia; species Bemisia tabaci. Next base: position 63,793,250 of record NC_092793.1, read on the forward strand.
TCACAGTAATGTAGTTTTAAACATTTAAATTTGAAAGCTTTTATATTGCACTGATGTTCATCTAGTGCTCCATAAAGTTAGTAGTTCCACAATGATATGATTTTCATATCACACTTTACGGTCATAATCATTGAGAGCCCAAAATTTTCTTTTCTCCTACTTGCAATGAGGCAATCTTCACTTTTTGAGCATTAATTCTTTATTTTGTTGCATATCTTTGCCTTCGTCAATTTCTACTACTTTGAGACAGATGTATTTAAAATGATGCATACTTGAGAGTCATCAATATTGACTTCTAATATTCTCTATTAGTAAGCAATTTATTTTGTCTCGTCTTTAAAAATATAACATTGGAGAATAACTTCAGTTTAGAATAATAATGTGATAATCGTTGTTTTTTGTTTGTCTTAATAAACAAGGAACAAAGAAGGGATATTGTATCTGCAAGTCAAGAAAGAAGGGTGTATGTCAAGTTGCATACTGCATTTTTCATGCAAGACATTTAGCCTATGATTGTAAGACCTATGACAAAATTTATACAAAAGTTGACCTAAAATTAAAATGCCTACAAGAACTGTTGTATTTAAAAATTTGGCCGATTTCGCGTTCAATTGAGGAATTAAGTGAACAGTTTGTAAGGTTCATTTACCTGCATTCATAAAATGAAATTATATGCGACTCGTCAGATGTAAGCTAAAAAAATTTTGCTTTCCAGAACGTAAGTTGCATACTGTCCGGCGAGGGTCCCAAGCCTCTCACCCACTCATTCATTTTTTATCCTGGGTAGTCGAACTTGGCGTCCATGCTCAATTTCTTTGAGCATAACTTCGGTATCCATCTCGTTTGCAAACCTTTAATTTTCTCTGCCACATCCAACCTCCAAAAACAATAAAGGGCGGGAGAATTAAAAGTATTAAATTAAGCAAAATATTTTTATGTTTCTTGCATTGTAGGCATTTTAATTATAGGTCAACTTTTATATGTATTTTGTTGACGGTCTAATAATCCTCAGCAAAATGTCTCGTACGTAAAATACATCATGAGAATGAACGCATTCTGATGAAAGAGAGATTTGTCATTGCAGTTCCATTTAACAGAGCGCATCTTTCTCGATTAATTGCAGCAAAATTAGTGGAGTAGATCGTTTTATGGTGATTTGATCATAGATTTTACTGACAAATCTTGCAACTTTCATTTTTTGGTAAATGCACCCCTCCCCTCCCCCAAACCTTAGCTCAGTACTAAATACTCATTTTCTTAATGGTGAAAAAAAAAAAATTATTTTATTGGTGTACACCCTTTAATTTACTGTTAGAATTCTCAATTGAAGCAAGAAAGTTTTGCATGGTCACAGGTTTGATACTATCACTGGCATCTTCACGTATTATTCTGGTGGTGCCATGACCTCCCCTATAACTTATCTGCCTATCTCTCTTCTGTCAGTTTTGTATTATTAGAACAAGGGTAGGGTATGGGTCAGGATTGTTAAACTATCTCTGATAGGAGACGAGACCACCAAGTGCGTTTTGTCAAAATTATTTAAATGTGGTGAGGAAGCAATTCTAAAGCAAGTTTGTAAGTGGTGCTTGTCACAGAATTAGGTTTTATTGGCTGTGGGTGAATTATGCCTCATGGTTGACCCTTATACAGGGTGTTAGAAAAGTCCCCTCCCCTCCCTCTAACTTTTTACCCGATTGAGGTAGAGACTTGAAACTTGGAGGACGTTCCTCAGTCAAAGGGAGCTACTTTTTAACCCTCATAACATTTTCTGGGGGTCCTTCTTGGAGGAAGGGACGGACCCCATTTTTTTTATTTTAAAATGAGAAGATCCCTCTTGTGATACCTCGTTCGAAAGAGCATAAAAAGAGAAAACTTTCACGCAAACCCGAAGTCAATATCTCAAACCATTTTCGAAATGGCCGCCGGTTTAAGTTCCAAGGGACCAAAAATTGGCACCTAGGTTTTTTGTCGATGGATTTGCCTGAAACCTGGTATCTAGAGGTGTTTCTGTACGAGAATGAATGAATAAATGAATTTATTCCCGTTTTAGTGCACAATAGGTAACAGCAGACAAATAGGTAATTAAAAAAAAAAAAAAAAAAAAAAAAAAAAAAAAAAAAAACGAAATAAAACACCCACTAATGACACTTGGCCATTGTATCGGGTGGAGCCTCTTTGTTTGATTTTATTTTGTTTCATTATTCCCCCTTCTTTTTATTATTTTTTTACCCACTTCCCCCTTGCTTATCACTCATGGAAAATATGAAATTGCCGATTTAACAATTTTGTAGTCAAAACATAACAAGTGTCCGACAAGTATCAAAGTAGACTTCACAATAAAAAAAAAAAAAAAAAGCCAAACTATCCACTCTCATGGTAAAATTAGCTTTCCACTACTACGGAACGGACATTAGAAACAAGTCGGACACAAGATTTAACAATTTAATTGTTAAATCAGCAATTCAACTTCTTCCGTACTTCCCTACTGTTCATTTACTAGAAATTGTTCATTAAATATATATGCGCTTTCAAATGGCGGGCTATTTATGCGAAAGGCGCCGCATCAATAATCCGGTCATCAATAATCAATTACCGGCATTTCCGACCATTTTGAACCTCAACCAGCCACCCTTTTGAAAATTTTAGTTTTTTAAAAATCTATCAGCAAATTCGTTTTTCTTGTGATAATATATCCCTCGATACCAAGTTTTAGACAAATAAATCGACCAAAAAAACCAGGTGACAATTTAAATTTAAATTACTCGTGGGTGCACCCACGAGTATTTTAAAAGTGTTTTATAGTAAATTTTAGTAAATTTTAACAATATAAGATGTGACTGTTAGTGTTTACCAAATCGAAGTCGAAGTGACCTGATGATGATGATTAACATCGAAATAGCTATCGTCTGAAAACCGGATAAAAAGTGATCGGGAGAAAGGTAATATCATCAACAGGTGACAATTTTCGGCCATTTTAACCTTAACTGGCCGCCATTCTGAAACGGTTTGAGATATTGACCTCGGGTTTGCGTAGATTGTTTTCTTTTTTTATGCTCTTTCGGACAAGGATCATAAGAGGGGTCTTCCTATTTGAAAATAAAAAGTTGTAGTCCATTACCCTCCCAAAGAGGGCCCCCTAAAAGTTTTAGAGAGATCAAAAAGTACCTCCCTTTGACCTAGGGACGTCCTCCAAGTTTCAAATCTCAAACTCAATCAGGTAAAAAGTTAGAGGGAGTTTACTAGCCAAACTACTAGTAATTACTAGACTTTACTAGCACCCTGTAGATCAGCAATATAGGATATGATTTATTATAACACCAAGTTTCTGGGTCCAAATCCAATAGAAATTTGGTTCTTAAAAAAGCATGATGAATGTTTATGCCGGTTACGCTTAGTGACGTTTTTCTTCCTCGATTTCCACACGCCTAGATGATTTAAATTTGTGATGGAAAAAATGCATTCATTGTACCTACTCCATATACATCATTTATGAGACCAGTAGGAAAAAAACCGTAGTGTGGACTAACTGTTAAATGTTGACATCAACCATGGTACTTCTCAAAAAATAATATCTCACAGTTGAAGGAACCAGAAAATTTGCATTTTGATGGATTTTGTAATTTCTTCTTGACTGTTAAAGAGGAATAATTCTGTGACTCGCGTGTACGACTCATTGCTTCCAATAAAGCAAGTCATCAAAAATCAATGGCATCAAGACTATAGATTGGTGGTAGCCCAGAGAAATTGTACTTATGCTGCAATCACAGGCTGAATGTGGCAGCTGAATGTGGCAGTCAACAGACAGCGCTAAACAGCTGAAATTTCAGTAATTCGAGTTTTTTTCAGCCAAATGTGTATCGTATCTACTTGAATAGCTCAGATAAATCCGACATCATCGGATGGTCACTGAGAATCGTCGCTGAATTTTGCGTGTTTCACATTCAAGCCAAATCCAGCTCCCACATTCAGCGTGTGATTGCGGCATTAGCCTGAAGTGGTTGTTCATCAGGCAGACTGAGATGGGGCCATTCTATTTCCAACTTAAGGAAATGGAAATTTTGTGGGTTCTTGTAGGAGTTATTGTAATGAAGAATTCAAAAGTGAAATTTTTATTGTAAACTCACTTGAAGGATGCCTTACCTCATTATGTGAACACAGATTTTCAAATAGTTCCTTCTGAATTTGATAAAAGCCTGTGAAATAGTTCAGTCTCAAAAGAAACCATGGAGATCTTTGATGTACCTCTGGTGAGGAACAAAAATTTGTGGGCGTGGCACAGGATCAGCCAATCTATAGCTTTCATGTTGTTGTCAAAAATCGATGCAATTTCAAGACTGACGATGGCACGACGAGAGATTCCAAAATTTTCTTGCCTGAGAATTCTCTATCACCTATTAAGATTATTTATTCTAGGGTTATTTCCCTCTGGGTGTCCTCCCTCCCTCCCCCCCACTCTGGAAAGATGTCTTCAATTTGTATTTCCTTTCAACCTAAATTTACTTTAAAAAAAGAAACTAAAATCTATTTCCTGAATTTCTGAAAATGGTAAAACTAAGGAGGATTTTTTTTTTATTTTCTTTCATTTTCTCTTTTTACCCATGGGTTTCAAAATGAAATTGAATTGATGAAGAGATTCTTGAATAAAGGGATGAGATTTTTATCTTTGAATCAACTGTCCCATAACCAGTCTAACAAAAACTTTAAATTCTCTTAACTTATATAGTCCCATCAGTCGCTCTGCTTTTAAATTGAAGGGAAGCGTGGATGTCTTACTGATATTCCTGTCAAAGATACTTTTTCTCATAGAAATCACTTCATCGGAATCAGCAAACCAATTATAAAGATGTTTTCTCAATTAGAAAATAAAGTGAGTCTGAACTGAAATAGAACAGAATCATTGGTTGATTGAATCCTGCAAGACCTTTACTATGTCTGCAATGTGAAATCCTGAAAAGGTCACTGCTAGGTCCACTTAACCTCAATAACAGATTTAGAATACCATAGGATTATGATGCGTTGAATTAAATCAACCAATGATGCCAATCTGTTTCAGCTTGGTCTCATCATTTCGCAGGACGAAATCAAAATTTCAATTATTGGCCATTCCAGGTGCCTCTTGGAGTTTCTCCTTTAATTATTAGCATACTTAAGCAAAACAGAGCCTACAACCCCCCCCCCCCCCCTAATTGTGTGGAACAACCTGCATGATGGAAGTAAATGAGGACTTTTAAGCGAATTTACTTTGATTGCGCAAAAACCATGCTCTCTTATAATGGGTTTCATTTACATCAATGATCAATAAGGGAAATGTTAGGTGAATTGTTGAATTTTCTTTGCCTGAAGTTTCTTTGCTTTTTTACTGTAGGTCTAACTTAAAAATGTATTTTTATTATTTAAGGCGCAGCAGCTAATCTAAGAAAGGAAGTTATAAGGAATAAAATCCGCGCAATTGGAAAAATGGCCCGAGTATTCTCTGTATTAAGGTAAGCATAATTCAAGTAAATTCAATCTAATATGGCCAACTCTTGCCAGGTGAAAAAGCATTGGGACTGGGGTTTTTTGCTCATTTTGTGACTCTCTCGGTATAATCAAGACAGCGGTTTGACGCACGAGTCATTTCGATTGCTTGTAATTAGCCCAATGTGCGCCCAAAACTTATGTCTGGGACCGAGATCGCATTCTGGAGTGGAAAAACTCATCCAATTGAGCACAAATCTCTCAAGAGAGTTGTGTCATTTGGTGCAACCCTCGTAATAACCAATCAGGAAGGCAACTACAGATGTGTTTCTGGTCTAGTTGGACCCATCATCAGTGTAGCGTAGCCTCCTGGCTTTTCTGCTACCAAACTCGGAGAGGTCGTGAAGACCAGACCAAGACTTGGACAGGCGGCTGTGAGGGCAAGCTAACTTACTGCCATCTAGTGAGCAAACTATTCGACCAGCTTGGCTAAGTCCTGCCAGGCACTGTTAGTAGAAACACAATTGCGGATTTTCGCACGAGTCATTTTGAGTGTTGGCAAAGAGGTGTGTAAAAAAACGGCCAAAAATGTCTCGAGGCATTCTCGAATTTTGAACTTTTGGGGTGATACAGTATTTTCCGAGACGCCCAAAACCAGTCGCCGTTTTGCTTAGAAGCGCCGGGTTTCGGCGTTGCCATTTTTTAAAGTGGAAACCTTTAAAAATTCATATCTCCGCTGCATCTCAACCTATTTCAATGAACTTTTTTTTAAAGTGTTCCTCTTGAATAGAGCTTTCTAATGGTGTATAGTGTTCTGCATTTACTTGGCATCAGGGGTTCTTGCAGGGTTTTAGCAGTTTTTGATGGACACAAAAATGTTTTTATTTTACCACGATCGCGGAATCGACAGAATCTGAACAATAACCAGTTTAAATGAGAGCTCAGGCTCTCACCTTTCTAACGAGCACAAGATCATCCCGGGGAAACGCTTAGTTTCCGAGATATGACCGCTCAAAGTTGGTCACATGCGCTTTTGCGCAACGTGAATACGTCTTATCACTGAGTCATTCGCGAACTAGGGGTCCCTTACGTTCAATTTACGTTGAGATAATTACACAGAGCAGTAAGGTGTACAACAAGAGTCGTTTTTTCACCTTCGGCTGCCGATGTGCGACGTTGCCATTTTTTGAAGTGAAAACTCTTAAAAATGCATAACTCCGCTGCATTTCAACCAATTTCAATGAACTTTTTTTTAAAATGTCCCTCTTACATAGAGCTTTCTAATGGTGTTTAGTGTTCTGCATTTTATTTACCTTAGGGAGGCACTTAGGTCGTTTACATGGTTCTTCGCAGAGATTTTTCATACAAAAAATAGTGTTTCTTTTTTTTCCCGGGGGGTTGTGGGAGGGTTTGAAATGGCAGAATTCAAAACAAAGAACTTTTAAAAAAGGGGTTCTTTTAATCACTATTCTTACTTGTACAAATATTGGAAGCGTCGCTCTGATTGTACAAGAGAAGGTGGTGTTGCTATTTTACCAAGATTTTTACATTATACTTTAAGCGATGGTGATCCTCCGATCAAGTTTGAATGTTAAAAAAAATCGAGGCAAATACAGACCCCCTTCCGAAGAAAAAAAAAAAAAAAAAAAAAAAAAAAAAAAAAAAAAAAAAAAAGCAACACCATTTTTTGTATGAAAAATCTCTGCAAAGAACCGTATAAACGACCTAAGTGCCTCCCTAAGGTAAATAAAATCCAGAAAACTAAATACCATTAGAAAGCTCTATGTGAGAGGGACATTTTAAAAAAAAGTTCATTGAAATTGGTTGAAATGCAGCGGAGAAAAAAGAAAAAAAAAAAAAAAGCAACACCATTTTTTGTATGAAAAATCTCTGCAAAGAACCGTATAAACGACCTAAGTGCCTCCCTAAGGTAAATAAAATCCAGAAAACTAAATACCATTAGAAAGCTCTATGTGAGAGGGACATTTTAAAAAAAAGTTCATTGAAATTGGTTGAAATGCAGCGGAGTTATGCATTTTTAAGAGTTTTCACTTCAAAAAATGGCAACGTCGCACATCGGCAGCCGAAGGTGAAAAAACGACTCTTGCTGTACACCTTACTGCTCTGTGTAATTATCTCAACGTAAATTGAACGTAAGGGACCCCTAGTTCGCGAATGACTCAGTGATAAAACATATTCACATTGCGCAAAAGCGCATGTGACCAACTTTGAGCGGTCATATCTCGGAAACTAAGCGTTTCCCCGGGATGATCTTGTGCTCGTTAGAAAGGTGAGAGCCTGAGCTCTCATTTAAACTGGTTATTGTTCAGATTCTGTCGATTCCGCGATCGTGGTAAAATAAAAACATTTTTGTGTCCATCAAAAACTGCTAAAACCCCGAAAGTGCCCCTGAAAGCCAAGTAAATGCAGAAAACTATACACCATTAGAAAGCTCTATTTAAGAGGAACATTTTCACCCCCAAGTGTTCAAAATTCGAGAATGCCTTGAGGCATTTTTGGCCGTTTTTTCACAGACCTCTTTGCCAATATGTGCCCTAAAATCCATTCTAGGACTCTCTCGGTGCTTTTAATCAAGCGAAATCGTGCGTTTTCAATGTTGTAATTTCGAATAGTGCACGGTAACATTGGCATAACCACCATGAAAGGACCCTCATAGCTCATTTCCAATTAATAAAAAATAATATTTATTTATTGTCTCTGCTGGCATGGGCAAACTCAGCTCTTTACTGCGTACAGGAAACTCTCTTGGTCGCAAGTTACTAGAGCGAAAACGTGGGAAAGAACAACTATTTTGCTAGACTTTTGCTCATTGCAATCAAAATTGTAACTGCAGCCACATGGTGTAAGGGTTTGGGAACCGCAACAAGACTTCACACCAAAAACTCCAAAAAAATCATAATCACCTAGTTCTGGAATGCCGTCTAAACCTAGCCGTCTTGTGGGCTGATAACTGAAATTTTATGTTTATTGGGTGGACATAGGTTAAACGGTGGAGCATGATTGGTCGGCTTTGTTTTATCGCTGCCTTGTCGTGTCTTTGTCAAGTGGAATTCTTAACAAGCTAAAGGCACCTCTTTAGTTTACAACCGTATGTTGTCCATTCCATCTGATGAAGGCACGACGAAGCAGTGATAAGACATAACCGACCAATCACACTGTTAACCTATGTCCGCCTGACAAACACAAAATTTTAATAATCAGCCTGCAGGCTCGTTGGGGAAGGTGAACCATAGACACTGGAGAAAGGCATAATTGCGGGAAATTGTGGCCCGGTCGCCACCTGCTAACTCCTAAACATTTAATTACATCATAGAAGGTAAACAAATAAGAAAACCCCTAAAAGGGGTGAAAACTGGAAAGCATCTGGATCGTTGAAACAAAAGTGACATGCGACATAAAACTCTCTGGATGAATCACTCTCTCTTTTCCAGCTGGAAATAGGGGAGTGGTGACTCGCTGTTACAATGAGGGGTTTAAAATCTTTGGAAGAGATGAAGCATTGATAAAATGTAGCAAGTCTTCAAACCATCTGCCAAAAGCAGATCTACGTTCGTTTTGCGTGTAATTTCATGTTATGTTTTCTATTTTAGCTCCCTGGTTCCCAACAAATACTTAATTGTTGCCCTCCACTACTCACCACCTAAACTTTTTTTGTCATATCACTAAATTGACCTTGAATTTTTCAGAGAGGAAAGTGAAAGTGTTCTTCAACTGAAAGGTCTCACTCCGACAGGATCCCTGCCTCTTGGAGCACTATCAGGAGGAAAAACGTCGCTCAAAAATGGTAAGAAAATACTCTTGTTATATTAAATGATTTTTTTTAAGTATTAAATTCATGTATTTTAGTGTGTTTATTTTATTATGACCTGGCTTTTCATTTTCTTTTTTCTTTTTTTTTTTTTTTTTTTAAATATTTTATCAAATATGTTCTCCATTTGTGGAAGGTATCTCAGAAAAGAGGTTGTTCCAAAAACGCCGATTTTGGCCCCCCCCCTGGATTTGGCCCAAACTTTGCTCAGATGTTGTACGAAGTGTCCCCGATGCTTGGGCAAAATTTCAGCCCCCTCGGATAATTAGGGGGGAGGGGGCAGGGGGGCAAAGTTGCAATTTTTTTAGAACTTTAAAAATCGATATCTCGCGAACGATTTGAGTGTAAGTGTTGCGGTTTGCGCTAAAAAACGTCAAAAAATATTTTTTACAAGAATATTAATGCTGTTTGCAAGGTTGCGTAATTTATCGCGGTCATAAATCGATTTTTTCGATTTTGAAGGTTCGACTTTTTTTCGTTTTTCGTCTCTCCTCTCTTTGGAATCGTTGCTACGTGAGTAAAAACCTGTTGAGGTGATTCTCCATGAAATTTTGCATCTACCACACTTTGTTTAATCTTGGGGAAACGATTCGTTCGTGAGTTATAGCGATTTTTCTGCGCGTTATCGGTTACGCGCGGGCGGCTTATCGGCGGCGCTCCATCCCGCGCGGGCAAGGCAGAGGTTGTTTCACCGCTAGGGCCTTATATTCATGCTGTAGGCTGTAACTAACGATATTTTCTCCTCCCCCCACCCTTCCCCTGCAATAAATATTTGTTTAATACTTCGTTATACAGGGTATCCCAGACCACCCGTAACAGGTCTTTTTCTCGGTTGGTTTAGGTAGTACGAAGTGGGGGGCCGCGGGATTGAATAGGGAATTGACCCCAAGGAATCCGAATTTCACGGTCCCGAGACCCTCCATGCCCCCCTTGGGAGGTAAAGAGGGGGTCACGATCCCCAAAGTCGGGAGACATTGTGCCTCCCCCTTTTACCCCCCCGAGGGTGGCATGGATGGTCTCGGGACCGTGAAATTCGGATTCCTTGGGGTCAATTCCCTATTCAATCCCGCGGCCCCCCACTTCGTACTACCTAAACCAACCGAGAAAAAGACCTGTTACGGGTGGTCTGGGATACCCTGTATAACGAAGTATTAAACAAATATTTATTGTAGGGGAAGGGTGGAGGGAGGAGAAAATATCGTTAATTACAGCCTACAGCATGAGTATAAGGCCCTAGCGGTGAAACAACCTCTGCCTTGCCCGCGCGGGATGGAGCGCCGCCGATAAGCCGCCCGCGCGTAACCGATAACGCGCAGAAAAATCGCTATAACTCACGAACGAATCGTTTCCCCAAGATTAACCAAAGTGTGGTAGATGCAAAATTTCATGGAGAATCACCTCAACAGGTTTTTACTCACGTAGCAACGATTCCAAAGAGAGGAGAGACGAAAAACGAAAAAAAGTCGAACCTTCAAAATCGAAAAAATCGATTTATGACCGCGATAAATTACGCAACCTTGCAAACAGCATTAATATTCTTGTAGAAAATATTTTTTGACGTTTTTTAGCGCAAACCGCAACACTTACACTCAAACCGTTCGCGAGATATCGATTTTTAAAGTTCTAAAAAAATTGCAACTTTGCCCCCCTGCCCCCTCCCCCCTAATTATCCGAGGGGGCTGAAATTTTGCCCTAGCATCGGGGACACTTAGTACAACATCTGAGCAAAGTTTGGGCCAAATCCAGGGGGGGGCCAAAATCGGCGTTTTTGGAACAACCTCTTTCAAGCCAATTTTCAGGTGAAAATCCTATTCTCAAACATTTAGATACATCTGTCAAACTGCTCATCCAGTTGCACCGTAATAACTCAAAACTGAAGGGAAGGAACAGAAAATTCGAGTTAGCCAGATTACAGATGAAATATTTGAGTAACTTAGACTGATTTAGGGTAAGAGTGCATCTCTTGATTTCATTGCCTTCAAAATAAACACTTATGGGGACACATTTAGGGAGTTACTCATGAGCATTTTTCCTCGTCTATCACTCAACAAATCGTGCTAATTCCGAGAATGTGGTTTTCTTTCTTAGAAGCTATGTCCTCACTCCTCTAATTTTAAATGGACAACCTATCCCAGAATCTATGACAGCTCATTATCTCGGCTCTATCATGGACTCTAAACTAAAGTACAGGGAACATTTCATGAAGAAAAAGAAATAATTGAATTACAACTACAAAAAATGTATTTGTAACTAGGTAAAAAATTAAAATTAAGTTTAGGTAATAAAATTTTATCATACAATGCCATGATGAGGCCGATTTGGATGACGCCTGTCAGTTGTAGGCTTGCGCGGCAAACTCGAACATACAGGGTTATTCAAAAGTTACGCACCACTGGCCATAACTTTAGTTCTAATTATGATATCGATTTGCGGTTTGTGGCGTCCTTCTTCATATCGAGGGGGAAACTTTTTGAGGTACTTTTCAGTTCTTCACCCCCCCAGGGGGAGGGGGGGCGGGGGGCAACTCAAAAATTTCAAATGGCAACCCCCATCATGTGATACATCGTTAGAAAGAGCATAAAAAAAGAAAATTTTTGGCGCAAACCGGAAGTCGATCTGACCCCCCTGTCAAAAGTTAGGGGGGTCCAAAGGTTATTTAGGGGGTCTGTACCTTCATTTTATAGAGTAGCTTCGGCGGCTCTTGGACATACCGTTTCTCTTTTCAAAGAGTCCTCGAATACTCCAGGTCTGATACCGAAGTCTTCATATTGCCCCCGGGCCACCACAGCCCACCCCCCCCCCCACCCCCGTAGGGGGGATTGGGCCTGTTACAATGAAACATTGCATTAAAATGCGAAAAGTCACAGAAGAGCTTCAAACTTATCATCAAATCCGAGTGGAACTTCTTGCCAATGTTAACGCAAACGCAGCCTGCAACTTTAAAGTGAGTTTTCAAAACTCTTAGCCCCCTGCCCCCCCCCCTCATTTTTGGTTGCAGAGCGGGTAAAAACCGGGAAATTCACTACAAATAATGCCCGAAACTAATGTCCAACTTGAGGAGGACCCTAGAAACGTTTCGATCAGTCGGAGCATTGAAATACAAGGACTGCTACCCCCTTAAAGTACGGAAAAGTCCAAAACACCCCCGCTGCCCCCCTCATTTTTTGTTGCGGAGCGGGTAAAAACCGGGAAAATCGCCAAAAATGATGCCGGAAACCACTGTAGAACTTGACGAGAACCCTTGAAACGTTGCGCTCAGTCGGAGAACTGCAACACAGGAACTACCGCCCACTTTAAGGACGGAAACATCCCTAAAACCCCCGCTGCCCCCCTCTTTTTTCGTTGCAGAGCTGGTAAGAACCGGGGCATCATTTCTGGCGATTTTCCCGGTTTTTACCCGCTCCGTAACGAAAAATGAGGGGGGCAGCGGGGGTGTTTTGGATGTTTCCGTACTTTAAGGGGGTGGCAGTCCTTGTATTTCAATGCTCCGACTGATCGCAACGTTTCAAGGGTCCTCCTCAAGTTGGACATTAGTTTCGGGCATTAGTTGTAGTGAATTTCCCGGTTTTTACCCGCTCTGCAACCAAAAATGAGGGGGGGGGGCAGGGGCTAAGAGTTTTGAAAACTCACTTTAAAGTTGCAGGCTGCGTTTGCGTTAACATTGGCAAGAAGTTCCACTCGGATTTGATGATAAGTTTGAAGCTCTTCTGTGACTTTTCGCATTTTAATGCAATGTTTCATTGTAACAGGCCCAATCCCCCCTACGGGGGTGGGGGGGGGGGGTGGGCTGTGGTGGCCCGGGGGCAATATGAAGACTTCGGTATCAGACCTGGAGTATTCGAGGACTCTTTGAAAAGAGAAACGGTATGTCCAAGAGCCGCCGAAGCTACTCTATAAAATGAAGGTACAGACCCCCTAAATAACCTTTGGACCCCCCTAACTTTTGACAGGGGGGTCAGATCGACTTCCGGTTTGCGCCAAAAATTTTCTTTTTTTATGCTCTTTCTAACGATGTATCACATGATGGGGGTTGCCATTTGAAATTTTTGAGTTGTCCCCCGCCCCCCCTCCCCCTGGGGGGGTGAAGAACTGAAAAGTACCTCAAAAAGTTTCCCCCTCGATATGAGGAAGGACGCCACAAACCGCAAATCGATATCATAATTAGAACTCAAGTTATGGCCAGTGGTGCGTAACTTTTGAATAACCCTGTATGAGAGATGAAAACGGTCGAAAATCAAGTACCCAGACCAATTGCTGGAGCCAAATGGCATATCAGGAAGCTATTAGATCGGAACTTGGTACAGAAAGTCTAGACGTCTTTGCCTCAGATATGAGGAAAGTTTGGAATCTTACACCAATCCTGAGGCAATTAAGCTCCTGGATTGGTTGGAGGAGACCAGACATCTCAAGGGCAGAATGCCTCACAAGCCTTCCTCCCCTGACTTTCGAAATGTCTGATATCATCACTTTTTTCTAAGGGCTCTGCTCCCCTCTGCCCAAGTCAGTAAGAGAATGTCTCCCATATAAAATCATGGCGGACTGTTAACTCAGCTTAGTCACACTTTAGAGGTTTTTAGCTCTTTTTGCCACACTTTCGCTCCTCTCTTGTAATACAATTAGTCTACTACTACTTGTCTACCAATCAATCCCAACTCGCTTACCAATTAAGTCAACTTTTCTTAATTTCCTGACTTCTTAAAACTTTTGTATTGTACCTAAATGTAAACAAAATTCCTCTGTAAATGTGGGGAAAAAAAAAAAATTTCACTCAACAACACAAACTGATTTCTTGTGGCAGCTGCAAGTTTGATCTTTATCTTAAAATAATGGAGGATCCTATGAGTTATAGCACCAACTATTTTCGAATTAATGAGGTGTAAAAGATCCCAAAATTTCTGCGAGTCAACGGAACAATTTTTGGATTATTGAGGTTTATTGTCTTCAGCAGAAGGGAGTGGCTAGATTCTTTGAGTTATTAAGGTTTTCCAATTATCGAGGTTCGAGCCATGGAAGTTTGATGGTATACTCCAATTTTTAGCTTTTCCCAATCTTCTTCTAGTCTTGCTCCGTATGTTTCCAACAAAGTTAGATTCCCTGTGTCTGTTTCTCAAATCTGTCACAGGCTGTGGAGGAATCCTTTTTGAACAATTTCAAAAAGTACAACGACAGTCTCAAAATTTCTCCTAAGATTTTACTGAAGGGTAGCCCTTTTGACTGGGGGTTTTCTTCTTTCACAAAGAATTATCATCAGCTATAAAAATGTTTAAATCTAGTTGTGTTGGAATGGATAAAAACTTCAAGAGAATCCTTAATTAATTAAAGTGTGATAAAATCAAGTTTTTATCTTCAAAGAATTTTCATCAAGCAATAAATGTTTAAATCTAGTTGTGTTGGAATGGATAAAAACTTCAAGAGAATCCTTAATTAATTAAAGTGTGATAAAATCAAGTTTTTATCTTCAAACGTTTTGGAAATAACCTAAAGTTCATTGAGAATTCAGACTTCAGCATGCAAGTTAGCAGTTACCTTCACAACGTACGATTTTCTTTTCCCCCACAGGGAGATAATCATTAGTAAGGCAATAACTTCATGTTCTCCCCCGATCGATTTTCATTGATGATGATATGAATTTAAAAAAATTTAATGTAAAATCGAAAATTTTATCAGGTACTCACATCAAGAGCAATAAGACAAAGTGCAACATGTCTCAGAAGATTCTTTTAACTTATGTCTCCATATTCACTTTCACCAAAAATGTTACCAACGCTAGACATGTTTTTTTAAGAATCCTGAGCAGAATCATTAAATGGATGCAAAAGAAGCATCTAAAATGCGTTTGGTTCTGGTAAAATGTCTAATACTATCTAGAAGTGAGCCAAAGGAAGAGCCTATATTAGTCAAAATGTGCCAGTTTCTCTGAGCAGCACTATTTGAACCAGAAGTAGGTTACCTGAGACCATTGCTACCTGCCTATGGAGGTAAGCGGATTGGAGAAACCAAGTTAGTCATGTTTCGTAGGTTCTTCTGAAATCCTCTTCAACCGAGCATTAAATAATATTCTCTCCAGTAGATTTACATTATACTTACACTTGTCCATCTGAAATGTTTTGATAAATTTTAACTTTTACATAATTATTATTATTATAATATTGACTTGTTGAACATTTCAGCATTGCAAGGCTTCTCACCAACGCATAAAATCACAACATTCGCAGAAGCTAAAGGTTTAGACGCAATAAATGAAAGAATGCCACCACGGAAAGACGCCCCACCCACACCATCACCGGGCGCATCAGAAGACAAACCCCCCCCTTCTCTTGTTAGAAGCGAGCCTCAACCCACTGTTACAAATGCACATTCATGAGCTCCAAACTATCCTGTAAGTTTTTTGTCATATCTTGATCTTGTTCACAAAAGATTTCAACAATAGATCCAACGGATTTAAAATTACCAAAAGTTGATCGAAGATTGATGAATCCATGTAACAAACATCATGTTTTTTCATCAACAAAGCCTTTGTTGTTTTTTAGTTTTAACTAATCTCGTTTTCTAGTCTTGTTCATTTGTTAATCTTCATGTATCAACTTCCTTCTAGTTTTTTCTTATTTTTTCTCCTTCCTTTCCTTCTGAATATGTTTTTATACTTTTCTCGATAATTTTTAAACCAGTTTTCCTTGATTTCACATGCCTCCGCTATTCAATTACTCAATATTTTAATGTGTTAAGTAAGATTGTGTCAAGCAATCATAATACCTGTCATTCTCAGGCATTGCTTCTAAAAGGAATCAGAAGTATCAGTCATCCGTCTAAAGCAAGCCTTTTCCGTACAAATCATGTTGTTCTATATTCCTAAATTTTTAATTATCAGTGAGAGCTTCATTCATAGCGTTTGGTTCCATATGAATCAAACCTCATTCCTTCCCAACTTTTTGTTCTAAAGAGAACTGTCCAAGAAATCGAGTGAGACTAATTAAAGGCTTCAATAGAGAAGAGACGTTTCTTGCTCTCAGTGTCACCGAATTTCCATTCTTCGTTTGCTATTCTTAAAAAGAAATCTCGCTGATTATCATAAATATTCATAGCACAGGAGCATATCTATACGTCCTTTATTTTCATAATATTTATAAAACCTACTAAATAGTGCCACCAAAAAGTAAATCAGTGTGTTAAATTACTTTAAATTATCATTTTGATAAGAAAAGTATTTCAAAAGTATATTTATTTTGTTCAATTGTTTTTATGCTTACTCGATTATTTTAACATTTCATTCAGTAACCTATCATGATCTTTATATCAGTATAAAAAATTTGACGAACCTGTTTCACCTCTCTCAGCTGTGAATTGTCCATAGTGTGGATTAAAATCATTTTTATTTTTGTCATGCCTCAGATGATGCCTTGGAGTCCAGAAACGCCTTAGGTGTTGTAAATAAAACAATTATTCAGCATAATACATACATAAGGACATTTTTATTTCTTTTTTATTTTCTTTAATATGACTGCTTTTTCATCCATGTTGACTTAAGTATGTTTTGCTTTTCCTCTACCCATTTGTCTCTCTAGTTCTATTCTATTTGAGAAAATCAATCAAATACCTTCAAGTTTAGAAACCTTCTTGTTCATATAGAGTTTATTATTAATCGTCAGCAGACGATGCAGGCTAAAATTTAGAAGATTTAAATGGTGCTCCAAGAGTTTCTTCTATCCTTCTCATAAAATTCTCTCCTATTTACTGCTACATGCAAATTCTTTTCCCGTTTCAAAAGAGTCCAGAATTTTCATGATTTTTTTACATTGAATTTTATTCGTTTACAATCAGAGGCTGTGTAATTAATTTTTCTTGAACTCAAGTCTCTGAAATTACTTACAAATAAACATTTCTGTAAACGGCGGAAGTGGAACAGGTAGTCTGCTGGATCAGTTTCACACAGTGAACTTAGTTGGTCTCTGGCCAATGGAAAAAGTCTTTGAGCGTGAGCAATGAATCTTTGAGCTGCTCTAAAATTCATCAATATACAGCCAGTTACAAATCTCATCTCTTTATTTTTCTACCACATTTTTCCTGCATGCTTGGAGGTTTGACAAGTGTTAAGATTGCTAGAAAAGTCTGTTAGCAATATGTAATTAATCTTCTTTGAATTAACTGTTGTTTCATGAGGAGAAAAATATTTCTTGTTATAGAGTTATGTTTGTTGACTACATTTGATTTATTACTTTAGTATGATTGATCACCTCATTAGCAAATTACCTGTTTGTCATTGTTTTTTCTTTGTTTATCCTCCCTTCTCCCCATCACTTTTTTCTCTCTTCTCTCATTAGTGAATCAGTTCTGTCATCTAGATCACCAGTGGTATCAATCTAAACATCAGAATTTAAGAATATTGCATCTGAAGTTCCTGACTGTGTACGAGTGTTGACTATGTTTGTCCTTATGATAAGACAGATTGGCTCTCACATATCTTTTTACCGGTTAGAGGTCAGTAGGTCTACAGGAATGTGGTCTATTGTTTGTAGGTCTACTGCAAAAAGTCTACTGACTTTGCGTCTACAGAAATGAGTCTACGAGTTGTAAGTCTACGTAGAATGAAGTTGAAACACAGAATTAATACACGCCGATTCAGTCTACGGAAATTAGTCCACACAGTGTACGCCTGCAGGAAAACATCGTCTATAAAAAAAGGCGTCTCTGGAATTTCCTATTCAGGAAGACTAAAAGTAATACTTATTTTGGTATGCTTGAAGATGTGAGGAAAGAGGATCGTCGTTAGGGTACCTACTTGCGTCAGCTATTACGTCGCTACTACCCAGCTACGTCAGCTAGGTCTACGTCAGCTACTAGCTGCTTGCGTAGTCAGAAGAGTTATCATCACCGGCGGCAGCGTGCCGCTTGAGATGGTATCCGATGCTGCGTAAGTACAAGAGGATATCATCCCTGTCTTTATATTCTCTGTATCTGCTGACAATTGATTTGACCTGATTGTGGTTTATTACGTAGGAGCGAGGTATTGCGTGCTTGACACACCTGTGTCCAGCCAAAATTTGGGTAATTTGGTTGCTAGTGTCTTGTTGGTCTTTTCGCACAGCTTCAAGGAATTTCCACATGGAGGCATGGTGGGAAACGAGCATGCGTTGGAATCGAGAATGCCACCCCTCTGCCTCGTTAGTCGTCCTCTGGAGGTCATTCAGCACTGATTCGTGAGCACACCATAAATTCGAAGGGAATAAGGGGGGTGTCGCACGCCGTCGCCCTCGTGCTCGTCGGCCCCTTACGTACGTAGCTTCCACGTACTCTGCGATGGAAAGAACGCGTGGGTCCACGTGGTCAATAAGTAAATCGAAAACCTGTAAGATGTCGGTTTCTGGGACAAATGGGAGGGACATTAGACACTGAACGTCATTCCTAATAGTTCGGTCGTTTGGGTTATGGTAATCTGCTTTCAACCCGTTTCCAATCACCTGCCTCCAAATGGCTTGGGAGAAATGAAAGAGGCAAATCTTGTGGACCGATCCTGGGAATTCTGCTCTGGCTGCCTGAATGACTGCAGCCTCCATATCTGTCATTATGAATTGTGGTAATAGTTGGAGGGGAGGATTTAGTTGCAACGTGAGAGACTTTACTTCAGCAAAAATTCGTCTGTAGGTCTCTTCAGTCTTGCGCATGGTCAAACAGTATACCAGTGGGTACAGCTTGCCCATGACCTCGCCGTGAAGGGTGTACAACTGATAGAAAACATCCGGGACAGTCTTAAAAGTACCATCACTCACTAGGATACGACTGCGCGCCAGGTCCTTCAGCCCTGCGTTTGTCGTGAAGATCAATATTCGATCAGGATCGTCTTGCCCTGAATCAAATCGGAGGAACGGCTCGCCAGATAGAGTTTCATTATATGGGGGTAAAATCACGAGGCTTGCAAGAGACTGAGGGATGGGTGGACGTCCTGCATTCTGATAACGATTCACATTCCGGAGCATAGCTTGTCTCTCCGGTAACGCAGCTAAAACTTCCGAGTCGACGTTCACCAAATGATCTTGCAGGACCGCCACAGGGGGAACATTTGGCCGTTCTCTAGCATCTTCCCGAACGTTTGACATAATCCTTTGACGAGCACTTTCTGTGACGTCGGGCTCATGAGTATGCCGTCGCGCGTTTTTCAGTACTTCAATTCCGCCATGTAGATCCGCATTAGTAACAATTGTCGAATTGCATATATTTCTCTTTTCACACCGCCAATATATCTTCCTACTGTTTTTACTTACTCTCCTTTTCGTGTACAGGTAATGCTGGTGAACTAATTTCTGTTTCCGTTTGGCAGTGGGGATTAGAAACGTCTCCATTGTTTCCTCTTTACAGTAATTTCTTCAAATTTCGTTAATAAACTTCGACAATTTAATACCCCCCTTATTATAAAGAACCGTCTCCATTTCCATCTTGATGCTACTTTCTGCAAATTTTGTTCACAAACATAGATAATTTAATATTCCTCCCCTGATTACAAAAATAATTTGGTCAAAGAAATTTTCTTCCCTTATAACCTCTTCTAAGAGCAAGTTCTTTTCACGAGTGAAATGAAAAAAGCTCCAAATGTAGGTACATGTTTGATGGTTGCCATGGAAGCGTGTTAACCAAAGACGACCTATAGACGTTAATGTATTGTAGACTTTAGTAAAAGGAGACTTTCTGACGTAGACCTACTGACCTGAAACCCTTTTTACCACAATGGTAACAGTAAAGATCTTTGTGACATCTCACGAGGGGAGGTCACAGAGATTTGGATCAGAGTGTGGCCGAAAGTTTTTTTGCTCAAAATTATTAGTCCCCCATTTTCCTCTCTTCGCGAATGAGCCGTGAATGTCCAAAATAAATTTTGTAAAAAATGTGGGAAAAAGAGCTGCCTGCTGAAATAGTTAAGTGACGCATGTGTAACACCAGCATAGCCATAATTTAATAGTTAGGAGCAAGGTATTGTAACTGACAGGTTACGGTTTCGATCCACAGCGTCTCACTACATTTTTTATTCCTATCATGGTTATTTTACTTCGCTGGTTGCTTCCTCTGTCTAACTGCTCACATAATTATCTTTTTCAGTATTTTTATACATTAGAAACCATGATTATTTATTAAATTTTATTATTTCACGAGTATACAATTTTTACAAATAAAAATCATATGAAGTAGTATATGCTCAATTACAGCCGATGAAGAGACAAACGGTAAAAGAAAACACTGTGAGCAAATTGAAGAAAGTATGAAGAAATCAAAGCAGAACACTTGGATCGCATTTAGTAAAAAGGAACTAGCATGATTACTGTGTTTTCAAAATCGTACAACTTCTTTTTACCCTTTAAAAGATCTAAATATATGCACAGTATTAAAATTTACACAATTATTTCCCACTGATTTTAACATTTTTTTGGTGGGATGCAAAAACTATTTGCTATTTTGGGAAATATTTTAGATAATTATGAAGAAGCATTATTTTAACAACACTGCAAGTGCGCTGGTTCCTTTTTGCTAATTGCAATCTAATTGGGGAAGGATTAAAAGTAATGGTGGGACACCATTACTACCATCATCAATCCTGGAGCCTGCTGGCTAGCACGCAATAACTTCAACTGCTGAACCATTTCAAGGCTAAAGACTCCCAAGAGTCACTATGCCACTTCAGTAAACAACCCTTTTTCCCAGACTTTTGACAATATTTGCAGGAACTTCTGAGGCCCATTTCCGAAAACAGCAAAATAGGAGTCTAATAATTTTGTATAAAGCAAATTTTGGCTATACTTTGATGAAAATCTAGATGGAACACAATCTGATCTCCCCCTGTTAGTTGTGTCAAATGAGAACTTGCACCATTGCTGATCTAAAGGCTTTCTTAGGGGTGCGGCTAATTTTGATCATGTTGGAAAATCGACTCTCCTAGGGTGGATATCGAGGTTAATACATAAAAATGAAAAATTAATCAAGATGTGAGCCGATCTCGAGCACTTTCAGGTAGGGCTCAAATCAATCAAAATTTTAGAAAAAATTACTTCGGTTTAATTATAGAAAAATCGCATCAATCAGTAAGTAATGTGCTGGTTAGCCATAAACGACTATCCCAATGGAAAAAAAACTTCACCACCTCTTAAGAAGTCATTATGGACCTGTAAACCAGAAAATTAAACATTTCATCAATAGGTGAGATTGGCAGGATTCTAGTGCTGCCTGTTTTCAGCGCTGTGGATGATTGCATTTTTATGGATGGAACTGAAGGCCACCTTTGAAGGGTCGATTTTCCAACATTACGAAAACAAGTTGCATCACATGCTCCCTTCACCATTCTTTAATGTTTTCATATATCCATGAAGGAAAAAGAAACCGCTATGAATCCTCGGTTTTTTTTAATCCCTTGAAACGTCCTTTTGTTCATTGGAAACCTGTAAAGAAAGGATTTTTAAATAATAATCGTTTACAAGTAATTAAAGCAGCAGTTTTATTTCCGCATCAGTCAAAGTACTTTGGCTATTGGAAGTACTCTGAGTGCTTAAAAACAAAGGAAGGTTTTATAAGCTAAGCCTACACAAGGCAATATTTTTCCTAGTTTGTAAAGGTTGATTACAAAACCACATTCATTTGTCTTTTTTGTGAAATCAAGGAGAAGGTACAAGGTACAGAATTTTTCTAAAGGATGTAAGTAGGTAGTGATTTTTTTTTACAAAACTTGATTCCAATCACTGTGGGGCGGGTAGTCTAAACGGAGGCTAACTATTGTGTTCAGATGAAGTTTCTTTAAACAAAGTATCATATTTTATATTTGCACATTAGCAGTATTCATTCGCCGTTTTGCAGGTACACTTTGTCAAACGCTCAAATCCTTGAGAACCATCTAAAATTTAGGCTTAGCAGATCCATGAAGGTGCATCATTTGAAAAAAAATTCCTCAAAATTTTTCTTTCTAGAGCAAGGTTTATTCGCTTCCTTTCTAATTCTCTGAGTTTTCCATGAATTTTCCTTGAGTTGAGAAGTAAATCTAACGATGAAATTTCCACTTCACCAGGCAGAAGACATTTCGGACATTTGTTCCCTCGTGCTAATTCCAGATTCCCTTAAATTCCTAAGTTTTCTGGGTGTGTATAAAACCTGCTCTAGAGATTCTGGATGGTATATTGTCTGTTAAAAGTAAGGATCTGTTTTTACGTTGGTCAAAGCAGACTAGTTCATTTTTCGCTCCAGTTAGTATTTGTATATCTCCATTGTTCATCATCTTACCTAGCTTCAGTTTCTGGGCAGTAAATATTAGGAAAAAATTTATTGATCCCATTTTTTTGGATGATTGATCAGCCTCATCAAAGCAATAGCATGGAGTCTCTCGTTCTTTGTATAATGTCTTATGTTACTGTGAATTTTCCCTTTTTAATCAGAGTTTTTGTCTCTCTCTCTCTCCCTCCCTCTGTAGCTTTTTTGATAAAGTAATCTTGTTTCTTTTGTGGGTATTCCACTCTCACCAAAATACCTATTATACTACTCTCTACATTTCTTTGAAAAAGATAATAACATAACTTTTACAAAATTGCAATCCCTGGCACAAAAAAGACCTTCTATCATCCTTGTAAAACTAATTTTCAAGCACCTGCCACACGCAAGATGTGCTGAGAGAAAGTTGCGCATGTCAGTGCTAATTTTTAAAAATATCTCTAGTTATCTCTTGTTTGATTTTAGGAAAACCAACACTGAACGATTTTTTGTGATAATTCCTAATTCTAGTGAATTTAATTCAGGTATTCTTTTATCACAAAAATGTCAGATATTAAAAAAGAAAAAGGGAAAAGAACCAAAAAATTAAAAATAGGAATTGATTTTCTGTGAAAAAATATAAGGTCTTGGCACATCCAGAAATATTTGAATCATATTGAGCGATGTTTAAATTAAGTTATCATGTGAACTTCTATGAAATAAATGTGGCTTGTTCTAAGATTGAAGAAGGTAAATCAGATACCTAAGCAGAAAATCAGATCATGTAGACTGCTTTCGTGAAAAAAGGCAGTGAATTTAAGTTATAATCGTGAAGATGAGAGAAATTCAACTTTACAGGAATCATGAAAGTAACACAAATGAAACTCAAAAAAAATCTCAATATCTATGCATCTTGAAGATTTCTTGTGTAGTGCTCTTAATCTTCAGAAGCTCTCCCTTTCTTGAGCTGTCTTTTATTTCATCTTTGAATGACCTCAGCAAAACTTATGATCTGCAAGTTGCACCCTGATGTTGAGCAGAATCTCAGTGTGGAACAACTGAGCAAGTAAAACTTTCTGCTCGAAAAGACATGGTGAGCAGTTGGTGACAACAGTCCTCACCGAGTCATAGATTGACTGTAAGCGGACTTGATGACTTGATTGACTTGGTCCATACAGCAATTCTCTTCAGAGGACTTCGTCCATAAATTAAAGGTGACGTCATCGACTGCCTAAACGTTCAAGATAATGCCCAGTTGTCCCCAGTGTGTTGCCCTTATGGCTATTTAAGTCTGGGCATGGCATGGAAATTAAAAACGCTTTGAAAACATTATAGTAAATGTCAATTTAGGGTTAGACTCAAATGCCAAAATTATTTAATTTAATGTTGTTGAATATTTATCGTTTATTTTTTAATTGATAAATGATTAAAGCAGTCATTAAAACAGATGAGTTGTTACAGTTGAACATAACCATTCACCAGCACTACTCTGCCTCTCCAACATCAAAATTATTTCCAAGTTCTACTACCATGAATGTCATAATATTCAATTTACAAAATTTTCAGAATTGAAAGGGCAGATACACCTGCAAGCAAGACGCGCTTCTTGAGTGGCGAGAAGGCCTCTGACTGTGTTCGGCAATCCTTGTAGCCAATCAGGTTGCAACTCGCTGCCTGTAACTCCCGTAGCGAATCAGGTTGCAACTCGCTGTCTGTAACTCCCTCGAAGTAGGATCGGATCCTACTTTTCGAGTCAAGACGCGCTGAGGTGTATCTGGCCCTTTAAATCTAGCATACCTATGTGTGAAAATTGAGGACTACCTCGAATACTTGCTGCAAATTCTCTCGAGGTTTGAATGGAATCTAGTTTATTTCTCATCATTGGTCTGTATGAGGAACGTTAGAAACTTATTGTTCATATCCTTGCCATGATAACATTTTGATTTAGCTAGTCACAATTCTTGAATAAAATCAAGAACTAAAGGATGGGATATTATTCAGACTTGTTTCCATAAAATGTGCAATAAACTAGATGAATTCCAACTTGGATGTGGGTGGGATCTCACTCAGGTCCTCCTTGGCAACATTAGATAAAAATAGATCAAATTTTGGTTAAGTGCATCCAAAATATCTTGGTTTTTCGTTTTTAAACTATGAATTTAAATCAACTGAAATTAAAGCTTGCTGTACATCTACTTGCATTGATTGTTTTATACTTCCTGTACATATGTAAAAATAAAATTCATATCTTATTTAACTTCTTATTTTTCCACTCTAAAAACTTTATATTCTAATAATCTAATCTGTGAAGTTCTAATAAAGTGTGTAAACGTCTTCAAAGAAAATCTCTTGTCTCCTCGTGTAAATTTTTCCTTTTTTATTTTCCATCATGTATGCATATACTTTCACTCATACATAATTTTCTCTAATATGATTTTCTATCTCGGAACTTCATTTTCTCTAGTTCAGTAATGATTCTACAAGGTTTTATTAAAACTTACATATGGGTGTTTCATTTCTCCTTTCTTTCTGGTAGCAGATTTGCATTTCAACTTTTTCCCTCAAATTTCCATGCTTCCATACTATTATTCGCACATAATCCCTCTCTAACAATGATTATCATTCTCTGAACTTCATTTTCTCCAGTTAAGTAATAATTCTGCAAGATTTTATCAAAGCTTTGATATGGATGTTGTATTTACCTCCTCTCTGATAGCAGATTCGCATTTCAACTTTATTCCCCTCGAACATAACCTCTTCAAAACCATATCTACTTGGCTGTTGAATTTTTAATGCCTCATAATTGTTTAAAGACGTTTAATGATTGCCAAAGACTCTCACAGAGGGCCGATAAAATAGTGCCTGAGCTGTAAAAGCCCCGATGGGCAAAACCTAGATAGATGTCAAAATGTAGAAAAAGTTTTTTCCTCCTCTCTTTTCCTCTTTTAATCAAATTGTTATTTTATTTATGAAAATGAAGCCTACTTGTACTCCCAGACTCAGCTTTGCTTTTTCTTTCATCAAGCATTACATTTGCTCCTTTCCTGAAATTTCTGTTGAAATTTCTGCCTCAAATTTTTCTAAAAGTAATGTATTTATTCTTGCTGCTCGACTTGTACTTCAGCAATTGAATTGATCATACGACTGATTTTTTTAATCTATATTTTAACGGCATATTTCATCAACATATAAATCCATTGTTCCAGTAATGCTTGCCATACCCTTTTCCCATTATCATCCATGTCTGCATCGTGGATCTATGATGTAAGTCTAAAAAAATCTAAAAGTTAATTTGTGTCTTTTTTTTTCTTTTCTTTATTTTCATTTTTGTATCCAGACTGTTATGTAATGAAACTTGAAAGCGTTTGACCCAAAAATTTGTTTTCCTCCCCTCATGCTCCTTTTTTTTTTTTGCTCAATCTTGGTCTCATGAGAGCGAAACTTTACAGTTTTCTTGCGCCATTGATGAATTGTCTTTCTCATTCTTTTTCATTGTAATATTTCTTTAATAAGGAGAAGACCCAATTACGCTGCCTTCAATTTTTTTATTTTGGTATAAATCGATACCATGAAAATCTAAGAACCACTTTTTATGAACCACCATTTTCTTCTATTGACAAATGGGCCCTCGACCGTCCTAAAAATCAATGGGAAACAAGCCCGAGAGAGTTCAAGTGCGACTCAGAAAGGTGATGATGTGTGCTGTAGCACTGGTGTTGGTTATTGATTGCAATTAACAGTTCATTCTCCCTTGATTCAGAATAGTAAAGTGGTCAGCAGCAATATCACTATTTCAGCTTGCCAGTGAATGAAATTTTGATTTCACATTGTCGATCATAGTACATAATTCCTTTTTCCCACTCTGGACATTATATCGACTAAAACTTTTTTCCTTACTGGTTCCTTTTCTGTCTTACTGTTGTTTATTATTTCTTAACTATTTGTACTCCTCCCTCCCCCTTTCCCACCATCCAGCACATTTGCTGATGTGATTGACGAATTTAAGTGCTTACTCTGCCTTTCATTAGTGATAGTGAAACACATTACAAGACCCACATTACAAGAAGATAATCTTGATGTGACAAGATATGAAAATGCATGTCTCTTGGAGTGTAAATGCAAAATTTAAATTTTTCAGTCATAGATATGATTCAAATTTTTTTCATTGTCTCAGAAATCTGATTTTTCGCTTTGTTTTTCTGAACCTATCTTTACTATAGATCAAGACCAGGTATAAGGATGCATATGCAAGTGTGGTAAGAGGTGGGGAAAAGAGGAGCAGGAGTGCATAATCAAGAAACAGAAGCAACAAAGAAATATGTACAAACAAGAAAATATAAGGAAAAAGTTGTTAGTTGTGGTGAAGCCAAGAGAGAGGGAGGAATTAGGAAGAATAGCCTAAAATTTATTATGAGCTGAGCAAATTCAAATCTTTGCCCAATTGCCAACTTTGACAATGTTGTGGCCGCTAATCACTTAGTCACTCTGAGTGATGAGAGAGTGAGCTGTAATTAACTCAATAGTTGCGGCTGGTTGTTATCACTTCAATTTGTGCTTCGGCCTTTTTACGCTAGTTTCCTTTGATTTTTTATGGCATGTTGAGGGCCCATTTGTTGAAATT
Source organism: Bemisia tabaci (assembly GCF_918797505.1). Classification (NCBI taxonomy): domain Eukaryota; kingdom Metazoa; phylum Arthropoda; class Insecta; order Hemiptera; family Aleyrodidae; genus Bemisia; species Bemisia tabaci. The sequence goes on from NC_092793.1 coordinate 63,820,369, forward strand.
TTATTACTCTTGGTTGCTTGATTTTCATGAGCAATTAGCTGGTATCAAAATAATCCGAATCGGAGGTGGTGTGACATGATCCTCCTCTTTTAAGTGAACAGGTATTACACTCACATAAGGTCATAAGTCTAAATATCTACTGAAGTATTTTAGGGTTATTTGAGAAACTTGTTTTGTTGCCTTTCTGTACTGTAATGATCACTTCAATTCATGATTTAATAGGTTGAAGAGAAAAACCAATTGTAAATATATTCATGACAAATGTTTGTATGACTATGTATGCCTGTAAACAGGTTTTGTTCAATCAAAATTTTCTTCTAGCGGCTGTCAATCTGTCTTTTTTCTCTTCTTTTTTTCTTTTATACTTCTCATGCACTAAATTTTTAAGCTTTTACCGTGGAAGGAAAGAGGAATTGATATCCTCTTGCTTTTCCTTCACTGTCACTGCGGGAGGTTTGTGAAAGCACTAAAGACCCTTGAATACCTGAGACTATTTTTTAAAGGAAGAAAGTTACTTGGTACCTTAGTGTTAGTAACGCAAAGCAATAAAATATTCCATTCATCAGGAATTGAATTGTGTTTTTTTTTGCTGATGAATGCAAATTATGATGAGAACCTTTAATGAGCTTTTAACAAGCTTTGACAGGAGCTCCAAGGACGCTCGGATTAATGAGGCTGTGTGAGAATTTGTTCAAATTTGCTTTTAAACAGGCCTTTATTTAAACATTCTCTGTTTCACATACCGTATCAACCCTCTACTGGCAATTATCACAATTGAAAGAACTTAAACTTACGAGAGTTTGAACTCAATTTTTAAACCGAAGAAACCCCATGTATATGTATCAGGGAAAATCACTGTTTTCCTTCAGTTGAAGGAACATTTGTATCAGTGTGGATGAAATAATTTTATTGCCCCTCAATTGTTTCAACATTCCAATTTCTTACTATTGTCTCGTTAGGCTTTCATCAAAATTAATTACAACCCCTTATGACCTTCTCAAGTTACACTTAAAGGTGAAATCATAAATACAAAACTCTGAAATAATACATTTTCACGATCAGAATCCAGACCTAACTGCACCAAGAGTTACCAAGACTAAAAAACGAGAATATTTGTTTTCAGAAGTGTAGACTTTTATGATAAAGAAAGCACACTGAGCCTGTTTTACAAAATTGTACACTTCTAGCTGCTTATGCAGATAGCAGTCATGGTTTCTATGCAAGCAGATGAGAAAGGTAAACTTATCTTGATTAGGGTCTGCCTATCTTTACCTCATTGGAAAGGTTCCTGAATGTTATAACTCTAATTCTTGTCTGAAATGATCAGATATGCCAATGGAATGTTTTTCAGGTCAAGTAGTTAAAAAAGCTCAAGACTTATGTGTCGACAAACAATAGGTAATTTTCATCTCGATTTTTACTTCAAAATTCCTACAAGAAAAATGTCAAAAACTTTAAGTGGGAAAATCGATCACTGTTCTATTCCTCCGATTGTAAGATTCATCCTTTACAAAATACCTAAAATTGGACTACATCTTGCAATGAAGACCCCCTATCTCTAGCCCACCTTGAAAACAACACTTGTACCACTCAGCATATATGTTTCCCTATGCAAATACATGATTTTGTCGTTGAGCCAGGAATATTCCCTAGTAGCACATCTTATAATATAATTCGTGAGAAAAAATTAAAATTGGTAAGTTTTACAAGTATGAAAGATGTACGTAAAAGAACTCGTAAAAAATCTGAGTCGGAGAAGTTAATGTTAAAAATTTTTGATTAAAAATGTAAAAAAAGTTAGGGGATTGAACTGAAATCTTTACGTGAAAAATACGCGATTTTTTACGGAAAGAACTTCAGGAAAACAAATTCAGAACCAAAATTACAAACGTAAAAAATCGTAGTTTTTGTACATAAAAAAGAGGTCAGAAAGAAATTAAAGGAAGACAGATTTTTTTCGTTGTGAAAGTACGATTTTTTATGTATGAAACTGTCGTCACTGAATTTTTTTCTGACTTTTCATGTAAAAAATCACTATTTTTCGTTTCTAGCTCTTCGAGCATCTATTTTTTATGTAAAATTTTTGGTTATGGAAACCAAAAAATTGGTAGAGAATGTCTGTACTGAAAATTCGCTGAATTGACCAAACAGGAAATACCTTTGTAGTTTTAATCACAAGGAAATAACGCAAATAATTCTAATGTCCCCTAAAGATTTTTGGTCAAAAAAAGTATAGCCCAAAAACTGGATACAAAAAATGTATTGTTTTGAACGAAGAAACCAGAGTTTTTAAAAGTTTGAGAAGATTTTAAAAACTTATCTTTATTATAATGGTTCAAAACATTCTTATAAAAAATTGATGCATGTTTTAATAAAATTTAAGAAAAGAGAAAGAAAAAAAGGGGGACAAATTATTAAAATGTACATAATTTTTTTTACATATTCATGAACAAGAAAGGTACTTTTGAAAGTAGGCATGCCATCTTTAAAATATCCATGGTAAATATTATTTTTTGCCCTTATCCAGTTTTCTTAAGTTCAAAAAATATTCAGAAATTTGCTCTCACGCACATTCATCAATAAAAATACTCACTTACACAGCGCAAATTCGCCCTTCTCATACACATAGTCCAGGCGCCTGGTAAGTCTACCTGGAATTTTGGTTACACAGCGATTTTTTTGGACTACTTAATGTTTTTTGGGTCGCTGAATCCGAATCTGAAGTTTCCGCACGCGTATCTGGTGAGCATTTTCCGCTATTTTGAAAAAATGGCCTAAAAAGGCCTTTTTTTGCGGTTTTTTTGATATAGCGGCTACGGATGAGGAAAAGTCCTGGATTTAGCTAATGTTTTGAATAGCTGACATAATTTGGAAGAAAATGGTGTATACATATGTTAGGTTTGCTTAAAAATTGAGGAAGATACAGCATCGTGAACATCGCGCCTATTCACGTTTTCGCGGCGCACCCGTCAACGCGCGATCCGGCTCGCCGCGGTCAGCCAAGTTCCGAAGCGTTCTAAAGTTCCGAAATCCGAGGTTCCTCAATTTTTGAGCAAACCTAGCATATTCATATACCATTTTCTTCCAAATTTTGTCAGCTATTCAAAACATTAGCTAAATCCGGGACTTTTCCTCATCCGTAGCCGCTATATAAAAAAAACCGCAAAAAAAGGCCTTTTTAGGCCATTTTTTCAAAATAGCGGAAAATGCTCACCAGATACGCGTGCGGAAACTTCAGATTCGGATTCAGCGACCCAAAAAACATAAAGTAAGCCAAAAAAATCGCTGTGTACCCAAAATTCCAGGTAGCCTCATTTTTAGCTACCAGGCGCCTGGACTAACAAGCCTCGTTGGCTCGGTAGGTACTGCATTCGATTCCTGATAGGCAGGTCCCAGGTTCAATTCTTGACAGGTAGATAATAATCTGAAAGTTGATCTCAAGAAGAATTAATTGCCGACAGATATGTAAAAAGTCTATTTTTTTCTTAACGATTTATCATTTTAATCAATTAAAGTAGGCATGAGTTTTATGGCGCACAACTTTTTATGAAGAGTAACTCGATCTTTTTACATAGAAAACCTCTTTACGAATTATTCTTGTAAAAAAGACTACATTGGCATTTCACTTCTGGTCTGTTTTACATCTTTTTTTACGAATTTTTTTTGTTGTAAATTTGACATTTTTGTGCTACTAGGGTTGGTTCCTTTTTGCAAAATTCAGTCCGATGTTCTGTTATAAATAGTAGTTTTTTATTGCAAAGAGGAATCCAACTGATTTTTCTCGAGCTTCTTATCTTCTGTGAAAATAAAAGTCTCGCGAACATTTACTACCTCTTTTAATGTATATTTTGATAGTCTAAGTGCGAAATTATGTATCTCCGTTTGCAACGTTGTAGACTTCCTGTCATACGTTATTTTTTTATTTGAGAACTAGTCAAATTAATTTCTTGGAAACTTGTCTGATTTTTCTTCTTTATTAGAAGAATGTTCTATAGAAATTTCAAGTTTCATAGTGAACTTGTTTCTCTTTAAAAAAATAAAACAGGAGCAGAGCTTTTGAAACACCGCTATGGAGATTCGTGGTTTTGCACTGTAGCCATCAATTTGCATCTGGCTCGTTAGTAAAGCCATCAAATATTATCAGCATTTTCACTTTGCTCATATGTTCAAAGATGAGTGTATAATATGTGTTGCAAAATATAATTTGGACGTAGGTATTTAAATCAAAAAGAACTTCTCATTTATGTACATTGTGACTCAGGCCCTGGGACCTTTTGAGGGTGTGAAGTAGCCCATGGATATATCGACGGTGCAATCACATAACTCGTTTGCGGTGTCTGAAAATCTCCGCAACTATGTTATTTTTTTAAAGGAGAACAAATGGACATGATTCCTTGAAGTTTTTGCAGAATTTTCCTCGCACATAGAAGAAAAATCACGGCAGTTTTAAATAATTACCGATGAGTAGTTTTCCGTTTAAAAAATAAAGTATGACAGGAAGTCTGCGATGTCGCAAACCGAGTTATGCGATTGCCGACTTTCACCGTCGATATATTAATTCATAATGGAAATATTTCCTTTTGATTTAAGTACGTCCGTTTAATCATTGGATGTTAGGTACAGTTTTACAGGAAATGGTGAAATTTTACCATGTCCTAACCTTCAATGCTGACAGAGATAACCCTCTTTGATAATGCACCACCTTGGAAGATCTGTTGCCATCTTCAACCTTATGTTATTGGTCAGTGATGCACACTTTTGCACTGTCATCAAAACAGAGGTGAAAAGGACAACAATGGACACCCGCGAAATAAAGGATGTCTCTTGTATGAACAGACCTTGAAACTTGGCATGTGAATAGATCTCATTAATATTGGCGACCACAAGGTTTAACTCTCAGACCTATGTAGTCTGACATATAGAGGGATAAGAAACTACCGCTTGACTGACAATTTTGACGAAAATTAGTCCGTGGCTTTGCGGCATTCTTCAGTATTTACGCAAACTGATGTTCATAGTTCTTTCAAATTCTGCATGGAAGCGCTGTCTTTATGCTATAATGTACAAAAAAAAAGTGCAAAGCTATTATCAGAATCACAAAAATGGCCATTTGAGAAAATATGGCAAATATCTAGTCTATTTACGAGTTTGGTCCCTTTTGAAAGAGCTTTATGCAAAAACGGCTTTTTTTCGCCCCCCTCCCCCCCTCTGGAATTTCTTCAGACTTTGTCTGTTGATTACTCATACTTGAGCGCTTCTTTTCCCAAATTTTCAGACCCCCCCCAAAATTTTTTTTTGGGGGGGGGGCTAGGAGGGGTGGAAGTCAAAACCTGTGAACCTCCATATCTCTCGAATGATGAAAGCTATCGAGGTCCGCTTTGTACGAAAAATCGTCTAAAATTGCATACATCAAGATTCTAAAGGTCGAAATCCCGATGTATCACACTTTTAAGTTAACATATGTGCTTTTTTCCAGTTTTTAGGTCTAGAAAATTTCTTTTAAACAAAAAATTTACGAAGATCTCAATTTTTTATTTGAACCAAAACCAGTTTTTAAAATTGTTCGTCTTTTTTCGCATTCAACGAGTGGTCCATCAAGCTGGGGAACCAAACGGTTCCGGAGTTATGAGCGATTGAAGTTTCCGCTCAACGCGCGCCGACCGATTTTCGCGCGTAAAAAAGTCGGATTTGACTGTTATTAAATCAGATCGAGTGTTCAATCCGAGCAAAATGCATTTTTAGGGACTGTTGAGGGTCGCTGAGTTCAACAATTACAGATACAACCAAAAAATTCACTTTTTTAAAATTACAGCTCCATACAGGCCGACTGAGCGGCCGGTCGGCGCTCAGTAGGCCTCTAAAGTAGCGCTACGGAGCTGTAATTTTAAAAAAGTGAATTTTTTGGTTGTATCTGTAATTGTTGAACTCAGCGACCCTCAACAGTCCCTAAAAATGCATTTTGCTCGGATTGAACATTCGATCTGATTTAATAACAGTCAAATCCGACTTTTTTACGCGCGAAAATCGGTCGGCGCGCGTTGAGCGGAAACTTCAATCGCTCATAACTCCGGAACCGTTTGGTTCCCCAGCTTGATGGACCACTCGTTGAATGCGAAAAAAGACGAACAATTTTAAAAACTGGTTTTGGTTCAAATAAAAAATTGAGATCTTCGTAAATTTTTTGTTTAAAAGAAATTTTCTAGACCTAAAAACTGGAAAAAAGCACATATGTTAACTTAAAAGTGTGATACATCGGGATTTTGACCTTTAGAATCTTGATGTATGCAATTTTAGACGATTTTTCGTACAAAGCGGACCTCGATAGCTTTCATCATTCGAGAGATATGGAGGTTCACAGGTTTTGACTTCCACCCCTCCTAGCCCCCCCCCCCAAAAAAAAAAAATTTGGGGGGGGGTCTGAAAATTTGGGAAAAGAAGCGCTCAAGTATGAGTAATCAATAGACAAAGTCTGAAGAAATTCCAGAGGGGGGGGGGGCGAAAACAGCCGTTTTTGCATAAAGCTCTTTACATCCATTCTTGCCATAGCTCAGATTTTCAATTTTTTACATTTTGGGCTGTGGCGTTACAAGGATTACACGAAAAATAACAAACTTATTTTTTTATTAAAGCAGACCACTTAAGCTTTAAAACAAGTTTATCCTGAGAAGACTGCTTACAAGGAAGGTATGATTTTAGTGGTCTAGCTCTATCTTTAACCGAAGAAATTTGTGTGTATGAGGATTCTCATGAGGGGATGATGGATTGGGCTGAATGTAGTAGGTCGGTCGAGTATGTTCAGAGTGCAATGATCGTTGATTTTTGCGATTTATTGGAAAATGATCATAAGCTGAATGCTTTCTTCTTCTTTTTTTTGCAATCAATAGCAATGAAAATTTGGATGATGAAGTCTTCTTGATGAAGACAATGGACAGTGACAACACATTAGTCCACATCATTTCAGCTCTTTGTGGTTTCCCTCACCGATATGATCTGCACATTTTCACAAGTGGTACTAATCAGCGGGCGTGAAAAAAGTACCCTGTGTACCACTGCGGTGGAAGAAATCATGCTTAGTGCCTTCTCGAGGGGGGGTAACTTTATAAAAATTGAATGCATTTGGTGTTCAGCAGGACAAATATCGAAATTTTGTGTTCGCTTGATGGATAAGACAAGACTAGGATGGAATAAGGCAATAAGTATGACTGAACAACTATGTCCATCTGACAACAGGGAGCCATATTGCGGACCCTTTATTGAGCAGCGTAATGACTCATTGTCGGCCAGCAAGGAGATAGTCGCTAGTCAAATATCCTGTTCAATGAAGGGCTTTTGACACTAATCCTGGTTGTCAAATCGACATATCCTATCAGTTCCACAGCTCCATTTCCATCTTAGTGCAATCCTATCCACGAGACAAACGCATAGTGTTAAAAATCGCTTCGTAGATAGATGTCATTATTTTTTATTAAACGACAAGATTCGACTTGGCAACTAACATACAGAAGTGTTCTTACATTCTGACTTGAGCCCAAATGAACTTATATAGGTACCTGTGTGAGCATAAGGCTACTTAAGAAATGCGTATTTAATATACAGGGTGACCCAAAAGTCCCTTCCACCCCCTCCAACTTTTTACCTAATTGAGGTAAAGATTTGAAACTTGGGGGATATTCCTAGGTCAAAGGGAGCTACTTTTTGGCCCCCCTAAAATTTTCAGGGGGCTCCCCTTGGGGGGCAATGGCCCCCAACTTTTAATTTTCAAATGGGAATACCCCCTTTGTGGTAGCTCGTTCGAAAGAGCATAAAAAAAGAAAACTTTTCGCGCAAACCCGAAGTCAATATCTCAAACCGTTTCAAAATGGCGGCCGGTTAAAGTTCAAAATGGCCGAAAATTCACACCGGTTATTTGTCGATGGATTTGCGCGAAAATCAGTAATTTGGGGTATTTTGACACGAGAAAAACGAACTTGACAAAAGATTTTAAAAAAAAAAACCAAAATTTCCAAAATGACCGCTGGTTAAAGTTTAAAATGGCCGAAAATTGTCACCTCGGGTTTTTCCTGATGGATTTGTCTACAACTTAGAATTTGAGAGTATTTTGGCATAAGATACCTAAACAAATTTGAACTTAGATTTCTAAAAAAATAAATTTTTGGTCATTTTGAACTTTAACCGGCGGTCACTCTCTCAATATAGGTACTCTACGCCGATCCATGTATAAGAGGCTTCAATTCGCACTCGTTAATCATACAGGGTGATCCAAAAGTCCCTTCCACCCCCTCTAACTTTTTACCCAATTGAGGTAAAGATTTGAAACTTTGGGGATATTCCTAGGTCAAAGGGAGCTACTTTTTGGCCCCCCTAAAATTTTCAGGGGAGCTCCCCTTGGGGGGCAACGGCCCCCAACTTTTAATTTTCAAATGGGAAGACCCCCTTTGTGATAGCTCGTTCGAAAGAGCATAAAAAAAGAAAACTTTTCGCGCAAACCTGAAGTCAATATCTCAAAAAAATGGCGTTTTCAAAAATGGCCGTTTCAAAATGGCGGCCGGTTAAAGTTCAAAATGGCCGAAAATTCACACCGGTTATTTGTCGATGGATTTACGCGAAAATTGGTGTGTAGGGGTATTTTGACACGAAAAAAACGAATTTGACGTTAGATTTTAAAAAAAAAACCGAAATTTCCAAAATGGCCGCCGGTTAAAGTTCAAAATTATCAAAAATTTATTTTTTTAGAAATCTAAGTTCAAATTTGTTTATCTTATGCCAAAATACTCTCAAATTCCAAGTTCTAGGCAAATCCATCAGGAAAAAACCGAGGTGACAATTTTCGGCCATTTTAAACTTTAACCGGCGGCCATTTTGGAAATTTCGGTTTTTTTTTTTAAATCTAACGTCAAATTCATTTTTCTCGTGTCAAAATACCTCTACCCACCGCTTTCTGCGCAAATCAATCGACAAATAACCGGTGTGAATTTTCGGCCATTTTGAACTTTAACCGGCCGCCATTTTGAAACGGTTTGAGATATTGACTTCGGGTTTGCGCGAAAAGTTTTCTTTTTTTATGCTCTTTCGAACGAGCTACCACAAAGGGGATCTTCCCATTTGAAAATTAAAAGTTGGGGGCCGTTGCCCCCCAAGGGGAGCTCCCCTGAAAATTTTAGGGGGGCCAAAAAGCAGCTCCCTTAGACCTAGGAATATCCCACAAGTTTCAAATCTTTACCTCAATTAGGTAAAAAGTTAGAGGGGGTGGAAGGGACCTTTGGATCACCCTGTATTTATGGGGGTGCGTGCGCGCACGCATGGGTGTAAATATATATATCCACACACATATCACATCCAATTACAACAAATCACATTCCAAATTGCAACAGGCCTGATCGCTTTGTCCACACCCAATTCTCCTCAAATGAGATTTTCGCTCTTATGGTAAAAAAATTCTTACTTTAAAAAACCAATGGCTGATATCTTATTAAATTACTGCATTTATATATAGTAGAATCCAACAGAGAATTTTGAATGCTTATACAATTAATTTCAACTTCGAAGTAAAAGCTCCCTATCAATCAGCCAAGTAAATTTCAACGAATTTGAAGAAGGAAAATTAATTAGGAAAAAAAAAGGACTTAGGGAGAAAATAAGTTGTGCATAGATGGAGTGGTAGCACAAGAAAAGAATTGTTGAGTACCTACGTCATCTTTGGATATCTACCTAACTATCCATCTCTCTGACTTGATGGACATTAAAAACAAATTGTTATATTTTTATCTCTTGTAAATAATGAATTAAAATGTATGATTGATTATTTTTCAATTACTTGATGTGATTAAAATAAGTTCTTTTTGTTCTAAGCTCTTCGATAAGTTTTAAATATATTTATATAATTTTTTTTATTGCTACATTACTTACTGTAAATTTTTGTGATATTTTGAATTCTGATCTACTTTTACTGCAAGCAAATATTATATAGCCTTACACAACTCTGTTAATAATCACTTTAATATCTACTACATATGGCACCTACCAACCTATTTAATTTACTCATTCTATTTGTAATCTTTCAAAAAGACGAATAATAAAAGATCAAAAATTGTAAAATCTGTTATCCACCTTTTACTCTTCTTATTTATTCTTCAAACTTAAATTATTATGGCCAGATTGTGCGAAGTTTTAAAGTTGTCAATTTAAAAAAATAATGATAATAATTTGACCGTTCACTGATTATTGGAAAATTTCAAAATAAAATAGTATTTCCTCTTCTGCCACTTTTAGCTTATTTCAAAACCTTCCTTCCAGTCAGAAATATAGTTAGCAGAAGTACTCTTTCGGTACCAGTCCAATCATTAGAAAGGTTCTTACCTTGCAAAATCAGGAAGGATTAATTTTCTCGTCTACATGCTATAGGTATCCCCTTTCCTTTTTCATATGATGACAGAATGGTCACTTTAAGCAATGTTTTAGAGTATTCCCGATTATTACCTAAGTAATATCTCTAGCTATCACAAACTATTGAATTATTTTGGGACATTCTCATTGGGTTCTAATCAGGTTCGTTATCAGCATTGCAAAGCTTTCTAATGGGTCAGTTGCGCTGGTCACAGAATTGTGATTTAATACTTGATTCTTGTAGATAAGCCTAAAATAATAAGATCCGTCCAAACCGCGACCTTCTACATTCAGTATTAACCGAGATTAGAGTAAAGTCAAATAAGTTTTGCTCTTATATCGGAGCCATCCTTTTTAAAAAAAGTGAAATTAGATATTTTAGGTAAGACTTTAGGATTTTTTTTGAAGTCCTAATACTCTTGGAATGTCGATTTTAATAGAGGTCAATCAACTGTTATGATAGTGACCTAGTATATCATATCTCATATAGAGAGCGCTGTGCTCTCCTGTACACTACTGTGACCGAGGACGGCTGGAAGCCGAACGAACCCAATATAGATTCATCATGGCTGCCTACCTATCGTCTTGTCTTTTCGTCTTCTCTCCTTTCCTTTCTTGATTAGGATTGCTCCTATTCAAACATGGTGCCTATTCAAACATTAACCAGAAGTTAAATTTTTTTGTCCCTACCGTAGACTATTTGAACAGGCTTGTTTTTCAAACAATACGTGCAATAATATTACGGTTTTAAATTTGTTTACTCTCGTAGAGATAAAGTCTTGTAGTAGAAATAAAAAAAAATGTCTTTCAAAATTTTTTCTTTCAAAATGTAGGACTCAAATTGCTCTAAAATCCACTTTCTAGAATTTTATGCCATCATTTTTCTTTTATAGGGGAGAGCCGGGTAATGAGAGACTTATAGGGTAAAGAGAGACCTACCCCCCTATTTCTAAGCTCCCTGTTTGAGTTAAAAAATTTAAAACATCAGGCCTTGTCTCGACGGCGCAACTGTTGAGGGAGGCTGGCGCAACTGTTGAAGGAAGGAAGTGTCTCAAAAATGTTTCACTTATAAGAGAAACTTTCAAGGTCAGAAACCTGGAACCTCAACAGTTGTTTAGGTACCTTTTTAGTATTTTGAATTGATAAACGCTGGTTACACGTGAAGCGGGAGTTTATTACGGGTGTTTTATTCCGGAGCGGTTATTACTTAGAAATATTTGTATACATTTCAGTATTAATTTTATATTTTCGTTTGTAGCATATCACTACAGCAAGAAAATAAAATTTTATCGAATATATTTTCTTTTTATCCAAATCTGTGTTATGTTATTGTTTTTTGTTTTATACCTGGTCGAAATAACGCAAAATATTCACCTCCCGTTCATAATTGTCAGTTCAGTTACCTCAATTGACATCATTTAACCTAAAAATATTAATGTTGTTCAAATATTCCCGCCTAAAAGTTCCAGGAACACATGCTTGTGCGTCGAGACAGGGAACTTCGGTTGGTGCAACAAACTCGTAACAGTTGCACCTGATTCCCTCAACAGTTGCGCCGTCGAGACAAGGCCTCAGGGTACATTAGTTACCTTATGAGATCTTAGTACTCTTTTACCCCCATCTCTATCACTGCAATAGAAAGTACTTTTTTTTATTTTTATTTTTTTTTTTCTTCGCATTTTTCATGTTTCTCTATACCATTACGGACAAAAGAGAGACGTGGCCTGGATTTCCTCTTACATTTCATAGGAAAAATATGGTAAGGCAATGAGAGTGTTCTATCTATAGAGTTTGATTACCATTTCAAATTTTAAGGTCAATCGGACAAAATCTGAATGAGTTACGGGGTTTTGAAATTTGACTAAGGGAAGTTCACAAAATCAATTCAAAAATTGAAATTTCAAATTTTTATTAAAGAGACAGAAAAACGCAAAAATGGGCTTAAAAATAATCCAAATGGTATATAATGATACGTATCATTATATACCATTTGGATTATTTTTAAGCCCATTTTTTGCCCAACTTTTTGATGTTTAGTACTAAACATCAAAAAGTTGCCTCAGAGAAGATTTTTGCCTTGAAATTATGATAAAATTGGCTGGTGGAGCGGTTTCAGGGTACCAGTTAAAAAATTTGATTTTTTCCCGATCTATTCTGTTAGAGGAATATTTGCCTGCTTAGCTGGTACTTTGACACTTGTCTCCAGGTCATATTTATCTAGAACATTGTACATAGCTACCTTGTTGGATGTGTGGGGGAGGGAGATTAGATAGTTAAAATTTCATTAGTTTTGGAACCCTCTACTTCTGGAGCAGGACTCATATATTTACTTTGAATCTGGAAGCCTTGAATCTGGTCTCTGTTGTCTTTCAATTATGTTTTTCCCAGTGAAACGAATCGAGACTGAAATAATCTCTCATTACCCTGGAGAAAAAAAATTCCAAGTCTCTCTTTATCCTGGAAAAAGTATGACCCAGCATGAAGAGAGACTTTTGCTGCCAGACTTGTAAATTTGTAAATAGCATAAAACAAAAAATATAGTCATATTTTACATATCCTAAGCTACAGAATGGTATCATTTTTTTTTCTTTTTGGAGTAAAATTTACCCTCCAAAATCCACGAAAACTGCGGCATGGACGAACTTAAAAACACAGTTCAAAAAAGAGGTTACGTTTACTTGCACTTCCCGCAGTCCGTTTGTTGTCCGATCCGGTCCGGAATTTCAACAAGAACGTATAAATGGAGCAAGAGTCCATTTCTTCTTCTTTCATTACTTAAATCTCAAATAGGCAATTCACAGTCCCATCAAGAACCTTCGCACTTATAAGACTAGGATTTACCGTTAAGCTCTTTGAAGAGAAGGGGGGGGGGGGGGGGGCTTCGGGGCTATGAAAGTCGGATCACTTATTATCAATTTCCTGTACAACCACTCCCTCCTTCCTAAGCCTCCTAAATCGTCTAACCTGGTACAACAGAGAATGGCGCTTTATGGGGGTATTCCAGGACAGTGGTGCCCATTTTCCCTGAAAACTTGTGAATCCATACGAGTTGCCCCCTAATCTTAAGGAGATATTAATATAATTGAGGAAAAAAAAGATAGTAAATACATAGAGCTTACAAAATTTAATCGCTTGAATAAAATTTAAAAATATAAATCTTAAACAGCCTAAAATATTAGTCCAAATGTCGATTGATAAAAGTGATTCGAAAAAGGAAAATATTCACAGGCCCCAAAAGGTACAGGGAGGATCTCGCAGCATAGGGAAAATACAGGAAAGTAGTGGCAAGGGAGCCATCTTGAAAGGACTGCATTCATTATCGGTGTTTTTGACACCCACCCCCCCCCCCCCCGGGGGGGAATCGTGTCATATTTTGGGGATTGATAGAGGATCATCTGAGAAGCCCAAAAATGGTCGGTTTTCTGCCCTAAACCCCGGGAAACAAGGGCGGGGGGGGGAGTCCAAGTCCAAATTTTTTCATGCTTGCAACTTTTGAACGGTGCAAGTTATTGCAACTTTCTTTTTTGCGTTGGATATGGTTAAAGGCTACGGTAATTTTAAGTAGTTTAATTTGAAAAAATAATGATTTTTGTCCAAGTTATATGATTTTTCAATGTAAATCCCATTTTTTCCAGCCTTTCTTTCGTAATTATGACCCTGTGCTTTCGAGCATTGTTGTTAGGACCTCAAATCTATTATTTCCTAAAACTAGACACTCCGAGCTTTAAAACGAGCCTGAGATCATCCTAGGAAATTATTTTTAATCTTGCTACAGTCGTTCAAAGTTGGCGCAACGTACCTCATGGGGCTTCTTGAGTAGCAAGCGTCCCACTGGCGAACTTTTCCACCGCAAGCATCAGTATGCAGCACCATAACTGCGGACGAGAGGGGGGAGGGCGCATAAACGCGATACAGTTACTCATGGTAAAGTTATACATTGTATATTTCTGTGCACAAGCCGATTTAAGTCTTGTAAGAACTGAAATTAATACCACCAAAACAAGGAACTCATCCAAATTTCACCCATCGTCGTGTCCTTCATTTTCTTCTTTGTCTTGATCCTGATCTTAACCTTCATCAAAGCTGATATTCTGGATCATTTCATCGTTTTTTAGTAGAGGAAGAGACTCATTTTAGAATTCAGCTGGATATCTCAGACACTTCATGTCGTGCGTAAAAAATATACCAAGTATAGCAAACATGAACTCAAGGGTTCACAGTGCGCGTACTAGTCTGAAAAGAGCAAAATTATTATTTAGGAGGAAGTCAATTTGTCACTGAGATCTACAAGTATAAAAATGAAGTACATTTTTTCGGAGATGTGTCGCGATATTAATTCCCTCTTTATCAATAATGAATTCCGTGATGAAATTCTATACTCACGCAACTTATATAGATGAGAGTCTTTGCTAATTAATAACTCACTTTTGTCTTACAGAAAATGATCAACAATGTATCCTCTCCTCAATTTATTTTGAAACTACCCAAAAAATACAGTCAGCTCCTTCGTTATCCAAACCGACAAATCCATGAAATTGTTGCGGCATTAATTTGGTATATTTTTTTACAGCAATAAGAATTGTCTGAGATATCCAGCTGAATTTTAAAATGAGTCTCTTCCTCTACTAAAAAACGATGAAATGCTCCAGAATATCAGCTTTGGTGAAGGTGAAGATCCCAAGTAGCATTTTGCAACGAAAAAATTGCAATTTAAATGAAATAAAATTTCCAGATGATTTCAACTTTCTTGCAAGAAAATTGCAATTATTTTACAACATCTGACCCCCTCATTGTAAAAAAGTTGCAATTTTTTTTTTTTTGCAAAGAAATTTCAATATTGACGACCTTTAAATTTCAACCCCTAAATTTTCCGGGGAAATTATAATAATTCGAACCCATGCTTACCTAATGTCCTACGACATTTAGCAGCATAAAATACCGGACGCTCTTGAGTGGGCTTGAACCCGACCCGCGAATGTCATAGCGGAGCACTCTTCCACTGAGCTACAGGGAGCTGATGATGAGCTGGGTTGAAATCACGCCTGTTAAGGCTGTTATCGCATGCACTGCGTCAGTGCGTGGCTCAACATTCATCATAGATTTGATTAACGCCGTTTTTCTCAGGCTTCTTTCTTTTGCCTATTATTTATTTTTTTTCGTGTTATTTATTTTTTTCATATTTTTTTTGTCTGATTTTTTTTTCGATATCACGTAATAGGTACTCACACTAAATTTACACCGGTGTAAATTACACCACATACTAACTTGAGAACTTAAAAATATTTTCAAAAAATATTTTTAAAATATTTTCAAAACTTTCTTAAGGAATATTTTTAACATGCATGTTTACAGGCAATATTTTTGAATTATTTTAAAAATATTTTTTGTAAACATTTTCAAAATATTCCTTTAAAATGTTTTAAAAATATTTTGAAAATATTTTAATTACAATATTGCCATGAAAATATTTTGATAAAGGTGACAATATTTTCAAAATATGTTGGGCTATATGGGTTAGGTGAGACATTTAAGTCGAAAAAACTTTAAAACAACTAGAGAATTGGATGCCAGGCACATGGCGTGAATTTATTACAACATGATTGCACCGAAATTGCAGTCTTTATAGTGCCTTGAAAAAGAAGGTTAGGCAACAAGCATAATCTACATTTCTTGCAAACTTATTGCAATAAAATTGCAACTTTTTAAGCGCCTTCAAATGAACGTATAGGCAACAAGCAAAAATTGCAATCAACTCACAATCCATTGCAATGAAATTGCAATCCATGCTACTTGGGATGGGATCAAGACAAAGAAGAAAATGAAGGACACGACAATGAGTGGAATTTGGATGAGTTCCTTGTTGTGGTGGTATTAATTTCAGTTCATACAGACTTAAATCGGCTTGTGCACAGAAATATACAATGTATAACTTTACCATGAGTAACTGTATCGCGTTTATGCGCCCTCCCCCCTCTCGTCCGCAGTTATGGTGCTGCATACTGATGCTTGCGGTGGAAAAGTTCGCCAGTTGGACACTTGCAACGCGAGAAGCCCCATGAGATACGTTGCACCAACTTGGAACGACTGTAGCAAGATTAAAAATCATTTTCCTAGGATAATCTTAGGCTCGTTTCAAAGCTCGAAGTGTCTAGTTTTAGGAAATAATAGATTTGAGGTCCTAACAACAATGCTCGGAAGCACAGGGTCATAATTACGAAAGAAAGGCTGGAAAAATGGGATTCACATTGAGAAATCATCATAACTTGGACAAATATCATTATTTTTTCAAATTAAACTACTTAAAATTACCGTAGCCTTTAACCATATCCAACGCAAAAAAGAAAGTTGCAATAACTTGCACCGTTCAAAAGTTGCAAGCATGAAAAAATTTGGACTTGGACTCCCCCCCCCGCCCTTGTTTCCCGGGGTTTAGGGCAGAAAACCGACCATTTTTGGGCTTCTCAGATGATCCTCTATCAATCCCCAAAATATGACATGATTCCCCCGGGGGGGGGGGGGGGGGGTGTCAAAAACGCCGATGATGAATACAGTCCTTCTTGACGACGTAAATTTACGTGGACCAATGACCTATGCGAATGAGGCAAGCAAAGGCTAGTTACTGCTTTATGCCATACATGACTCAACACAGCAATGATCCTCTCTATACCTGCGATTTCTTGCTGAGATGTAGAAATGTACATTCATCCGTTCGCTACCATCTTCTGGATTTTTTCAATTTTATAACAGAGATAGAATTAATAAAACTATGATGACAACTCACAGGAACAGAAGATATCAAAACAACCGAAGTAATAATTAAATAACAATTGCAAAAGAAGAATGTATCAGCTGGATGATTAATGATTTTTTTTATCGGATGGTTTGAAGAAGACTAAAGCGGAAAAAGTCAACTTTGTTGGTTGCTTGCATTACAAGATTTTAGTCACGAGACTTTAACATATGTTATCAGGAGCAGAGGCTTACTCAATTATAGGATCTAAAACTTGGATCAATAAAAGATATCACTTGATACACTGACCAATGGTGTTACTCCATTACAGTTTCTGCTCCTCTATACCAATGTCTTATTAACAGAATGCGACAAATGAGCCAACCAAAATACATTCAGAGAAAATTGAACTATTAAAATGCTGTGTATGTTGTGTTTACATCTAAAGTATCCCTTAGGATGAGGAAAGAGCATTGAGTTCAGGAGAAAGGTACAATGAATCTCTCAAAATAAAAAAAGGAGTAAAACAGCCCCTTTGTGAAACGAAAGTATGGAATAATACATGCTTCTTTACATAAAATCCAGTTTTTAAACGCAGTATCAGCCATCTATTTTTCATGTTTGGATTTTCCCATACGACCGAGAAACTCGATTGAGGAGAGTTGGTTGTAGGTAAAGAAATCAGGCCTGGTGTCAGTGCCACTATCGGTTTCACACTAGTTAACGATCATCAGGTGTGCATAGACGGCCAGTCCTGATTGGAAGCTCGAACACTCTGAGATGTCGTGCAAATCAGAATGCCGAACTCCGGCGAGAACCGCACTAGCAGCGCGGCTCATGCCCTCTACCATTGGTTACCCAACAACTCCTAAGTTTTACTTCTGGCAACTAGTCGCGAACGTTCTTCTATACACAGCGATCAGTTGAAATAATCAACTAGCTGAAAAAATTACTCTCACCAAAGTTTCATGTACAAATCATGAGCAAAAAGGATTATCCAGTAATGATGGAATTCTCCATCCATGCACAGGCAATGCCATATTTCCATAGATGACAATCTAAGAGAGCTCCTGCGAACGGTCAGTGGTCAGACTGGCTGCTGGTATTATTGCACATGCATATGATTGTTCAAGCTCATAGGAGGCAATTCCAATTGCATTTTAAAACTTGAGGGATACGTTAAAGTGAAATTTACCAGAATATTAAATTAAATTACATTTAATAACAATAATAAAGAAACATAACTAATAAATTATAAACAGTTAAGACTGTTCTGTGAGGAGCTAAATTACAACAGCAGGGTTTTTGACGAAGTTAGTTTTTTTTCTGACAGCTAAACATGACGTCTACATAAAGTTCCCTGACCAAAACTTAGGTATGCATTCTAGTGAGTTGAAGAAGGCCACGCTGGGCTGTTAATGTTTCATTTAAGCACACTGGTCAGTAAAAAGGATTTTCTACGCTAGACGACTAAAATGAAAAAAGTGGGTTTCTTTTTGTAGGAATACATAAAATGTTGCGTGACCATACATTCAATGATAAAGTGTCTCAAGCGTCTAAAATTCTCACATGATCAAACAGGATTTTCAACGTTTATCGTGTCTAATCTGCGAAAGCATCCGCTGTCCAAAGGTATAATCAACAATACAATTCCGAAGGTTTACTTCATATAGTAATGAAAATAAATAAAGCAATGAGCAAAAGACAACAGCAGCGAAGAACAAAAAAAGGATAACAAATTACAACATCAGGCTAATGAACAGCTTATGACTGGTGAGCGTGAGCCTACTTGTGAATCGATGACTTCTAATCAGGGATTTTCCCAACCAATAGTCCAGATCGCAAAAAGCTTGTTTCTTACGAGCCGTGGATATTGATTGACTCGTGAAGAAATCAGGGTGAGTACTGCAAATTCTAGTTTCTATTCACCAAAGCGTTAATTCACTCAAATTTGAACTTGAGCATTCTAGGTTTAAGTGATGGCTGGAATCCTTTCAAATTACACTTCTTGGAGGTAATGAGAGAGAACCCTAGGGTGTACCTATTTTTTTTTATTCTTCTTCTTCTGTTGGTTTACTGGCTTATATTCTAGATGTGGAACCTACAGCCATCTATAGACAAAATTTCAAACTTGGTACTAATGAAAATGTATGGGTGAGGAAATGATTAGAAGGTAGGGTGTTTTGATTATTCTAGCCATCACCATTTTAACGCTTAGAGACCCTTCTAAGCGACTTCCTATACCGGGGATACCTATTTTTTGAGTTTTGCGAAAATCAAGTTGCTCAACCTCTAAAAAGTTTCTATGTAGGTAGTCTCTAAATGAACCCCCTAAAAGGAAAAAATTTAAAAAAAATTTTTAACCCGTGCCTCAAATGGCCTAAAGGGCGTAAATCCAAAATTCAAAAATTTTGGCAAGTGACAAATCAATTCTGAGGGAAAATCGCAAGTTACGGCCCAAGGCCGGAAATTTCGTCGGTTTTGGCGTATCTTGAAGCGTAAGGTCATTTAACTACAGAATAGCCCTGAAAATCTCCGGGAAATAGAAGCTGCTATTGTCAACATACCTGTTGATCATCAAAACAAAAAATTCTTGCCCACCAGAGGTACCAGAAATCAACAAATCATTAAATGTATTTAATTGTATTTAATTTGTATGTATGTACTTTTTTAATGTATTTGACTAATTAAAAAGATATGTGCGATGTTGTCGAATAGTAAGCCCTTTACGCGATCAAAGGTGGTTAGTGTAAATTTAATTGGAAAAGTTTAAGAGAAATTTGATGAAAGAAAATTGCTTCAAATTCGGGAAGTGCTCCAAGTGTTTTTCTGAAGTGTTTGCACATGAATGTCAATGGCAGTGCGTGGACCTCTGATCTGGTAATTCCAATATGGAATGAAAAATGTAGAATCCCTGTGATACGTAGTGTCCATGTTTTTACAAAATGTTTACATTTTTATGAGGAGTGGAGGGCGTATAAAAAAAAAATGCTAGCTGTCGATCGCTGGTTCAAGAGAATTTGGAGACTGATTTAACCGCAAAAATCGACAGGTTATTCAATATTGCTTTAAACAAAAATGCACTAGATCTCATGGAAAATGAAGAGGATAAAGCATTTTTTATTCTTCAGCGGAAACCTGAACGAGAAGGCATAATGTCCACTATGAAGCCTAATATTCTTGCAGCAGAGGAGAGGAGAGCAGACGAGAAGAAAGCTTATGACCAGGTGAGAGTTTCTAGACAGGAAAAATTCAAACTCGCTTATGATTCTCGCCAAATGGCAGACAGTAAGTTTTTTCATTTCATATGAAATCTATGTAGGTTGTATGTATCAATAAGACTCTGTTTGCCCTCCTTATCATTAGTGCATTTGACGCAGCATCAATTAAAAAGTTTAATTCAAGAGGTTCAATCTAGCTCCGCCCACTTACAGCTGATGTTGATTACCTGGCCTCATGCAGGGGGTGTATGACATATTGTCCGTTGATATACACAACCTTTCCAGTAGGTGTGTGGTCAAGTGCTTCACCTACGGCGCCTGAGAGCAGGGTTCAAAACTCGACTAATCCCATGTTTTCTTTGATCAGCTGATATTACATTTTTAATTATAACAAGTAATTTTATGGTATTGCAATCCCCCCCCCCCTGCAATTTTATTGTGAGACAAACAGCTTCTACGTGCTGAAATCACTATGGCATATATTATTCTCGTTTTTATGTCATATAAAGAAATTTGCTCTTAATTTATTTGAATAATAATAATTGAGGGGCTTGGAGGACAAGGCGCATAAGTGCAATTTTATAAAATATTGAAGTTTTAGTTATTTCAAGTGAACCAGTCTTGATGCACATTTGGTAATTCGCTCCAAAATTCCAATTTTTAAGCATCAAAAAGTCAGGTTGAACTTTCTTTCCGCCATATAAGGATCCATGTAATTTTGAAACTTCAAACACGCATTTCTCGAAATAGCAAAAACTGTACTCGTGCGCCTAGTCCTCCGAGCTCCTCAATTATTCATTCATAAATTAATACAATGCAAAAACAAAAAAAAAACAAAAAAAAAAAATTACATTTATTCACATATATATTACTCGTCTCCATTAGTCATAGTCTCATAGTTCAGACCTAGTATGACTCTATATGTTGCTATCAATTTTTTATGTTAATTTGTTTTTAAAGGTGTCAATGAAAAAATGTAAATGATAAAATGTAACATTTTTTGGTGTTTTATTTCCCTCTCTTAAAAGGTTTACCGCTCCTTGTCATTTACACAGTTGATTCATCATTTATTTAATCCTTGAAGTATTTCTTTTTGCTGTTGTAATGATCTACTCAGTAAATGCAACTTTGCCTTCAATTTGCTGTCGTATGTCTAAGTAGTATTTTTAACTTAATACTATTCCATTTAATCCTCCCCTCAATGTTTACGGTCGGTTTCTTTTGTTTTTTATTATGGTGGTGATCTTTTTCCAAAAATCTGAATTATACATGTCTATGTTAATGGGAGAATGATCAGAATCCAATTCTATGGTAATGTCAGGTATCCCACAATCTACTGAGTTTAAGGAAATATTCTTGACTACAAAACGTAACATTGTTACCGACCTTTTATTGATATATATTCACATTAAACCTCAAATAAGTTTATTTTGTTTTTCAATTTATCGTTTTTTTTTTACTTTTTTTTTTTTTTTTTTTTTTTTTTTTTTTTACTTTTTATGGTTGTGCAATTTTTAAGCATATTTTCCTTGGAAAGACTTCATTTTAATTTGTTATTTAATTTTGAGTGTATCATATGTATGCGAAAATGCATACTCGTTTTTCCTGAAGAGATTTTATATTTGTTAATGACTCATGTTTTGATGTTTAATGTGTCGGTCAATACGTGTAGCGTCTTAGCCAACAATAAAACTGATAATTTTTGTCTTTGTTCTCAACTCTGTCACCTCTTACTTCACTTGCTGTTATTGCAATTAGACGCAGCGCGGTGCCTGGCGCTCGCGCGCCTCCGTCTCCCTCGCAGATTGCGTCTTGGCCCGCACGCTCAGCAGCCGGCCTCGCCGCGGTGCGCCCCTCCGGCCCAAAGCTTCAAGTTTCCTTTGGGCCGTTTGTGACCTTACGCTTCAAGATACGCCAAAACCGACGATATTTCCGCCCACAGAACCGTAACTTGCGATTTTCCCTCAGAGGTGATATGTCGCTTGCCAAAATTTTTTAATTGTGGATTTAGGCCCTTTGAGGCACGGATTAAAATTTTGTTTAAATTTTTTCCTTTTACAGGGTTCATTTAGAGACTACATAGAAACTTTTTAGAGGTTGGGCAACTTGATTTTCGCAAAACTCAAAAATTAGGTACACCCTAGAGAATCCACAAGGCTTCAATGAAGAATTTAATTTTGCTGAGTGAGATGACGTGTATGACCCTACTATTAGTTGGATTGCATTTTGCAAAAAGAAACCACTAGCATTGCCATGATGCTAAGATTGTGCAACTTCATCCTTTGCAATAAAATTGCGGAAATCGTAAAAACCTATGAAATTTAGATGGTAATTTTTGTCTTGAATTCACAGTTTTTAGCGAGTAAAATAGAAACTATTGATGGATAATTGGGTTTTTCCTCCAAGACAAAAGAAGTTGCACAATCTTAGCAACATTGCAATGCTAGTGGTTCCTTTTTGCAAAATGCAATCCAGTTCACCTTTTTCTCTAATATTGACTGGACACCAACCGTTGTAACAAGAATTTATTACTAGTGTAAATGTTGATTCGATTAAAATCTGGGAACACATGCACGTTTGCTAAGCCATCATCTATTGAGGAGAAACAAGATCAGAAAGGCAAAAAAAAATTTAACTGAGAATTGTTATCCAAGCTCACTCGTTGAATCGACACTTCTTTGAAAGATAAGAGAAAAATGTGAAAAAGTGGTAGGGCCGTGCATACCATCTTGCTCAGAAAGATCAAATTTCCCATTGGAGCCTTACGGGCTCTATCTAGTAACTTCCAAACAGAGTGATTTGAAAAAGTTCCAGTCATCACTTAAATCAAAATACCTAAAAAAAAATATCGAATATAGTTTATTAAATCCCATGGCTATTACAGCACGAGGATGACCATTAAAAGGTAAGAGGATGCTCGTTACGGTGGATCGAAATTTTCGACTTTGAGAGGAGAACCGCGTATCATCGAAAATAAGTTGTTAAATGGGCCCCTTATGAAGTACCAAAAATTTCGCGGCATAAAATTGACGCTCTAGTACCGCAAATAGGCCTACATTTTGTCATATTACATTAGAGGTTCAAACACATGTTTCCTTACAGAATTTGTCTACTTGTTGCCCTACAGCAAAAATTTCGTCCGTTTTGACGTACCAAGCACGAGTAAAGCACAATTGACCTGCTTTCACCCGATAAAGCGCTCTCCCGAATGGCCTATCTACAAGTCAATGTCGTAAAGGTGAGTGTGAATAGTCAATCCATATAGATAGATAAATATAGATATAGATTTGGCCAAATAACGAGTCCTAGAAAAAGTTTCGTCCGTTTTGGCGTATTTCTAACCGTTTATCCACTAACAAGCGAAGAGGGCGTTTGAGCGATGCACGGCGCAGATCGTCGCGCTACGTCTACTCGGTGCCCGCTTCGACCTTTCGGCGCCGGCCGGTCGGTCCAGAGAAACCTGACAGGACGCGTGGCGACAAGGTGCCGGCACTGGTCTGTTTCCGTACAGCCGTAATCTCACTGGCAAATTCTATGTTCGGGAAATTTCAGCTATGGGGAACTAAGTTACATAAGACAAGAGACAGTTCGCGACCTTTGGAGTAGTAGTGCTGACCCACTGTGATCAGTTTTTGCTCAAGTTTCTTATCATTACGATCTCGCTCCTGTGACTCGAAGTTAAGTGACTTGTATCCCTCTCGATCTTTCTGTTACTCCAAAACAGCTCTTTTCAGTGGTTCTTCATCAAGAACGGAATGGGGAAGAAGATGAGCAATAGCTTGTCGCATCCAGTTTTTGGCTTGTATGCAAAATTAAGAGAAACTGTTTTACTAACCTGAGCGGAAGTTACAAAATATTATTTTTATACTCGTGAAGTATTACGGTCGGAAATCGGACTTGAACCAACAGTGCATAAAGTAGTTAGTCGCGTTCTAGAGAAAGTGCATGAAATTTGGTGCTGAGCATCAATCCTGACTTGTTCACAAAGTTACACATCATTTGTGCTTTTTCCACTTCAAGCGAAGTACATAAAAATTATTAAGTGTTTCAATGAACCAAATAAAGAACCTGAAGTGAAAAAGATCGAGTCATAGGAGCGAGATCGTAATGGTAAGAAAATGAGTTAGTTAAGCTCGGGAGGGATTTGCCTGCAAATAGTGGAATCTTACAGTTTTCGGTACGAGAAGAACGATGCTCACGTTTAAATTTCACGAAAAATTGTCTCCGCGGAGATATAACGCTTCCTTTTTAGGGGTCCTCGAAAACATGTTTGAACCGGCCGCCGTGAATCTTCGAATCTACGCGTCATAGATGGGAAGATGGCGGCGCCGAAACCGACCTGCTTACTACCGCCACGCTGCCGTTGTTGACATCACGATTTCTCGTTTGAGGTTAAGTAAGTTCTGTGTGAATGTTTCATATCCTACATACATCTGTATCGCATTCTGATTGAAAAGCGTAGAGAATTAAGAACAATGAATATGAATCTCAAACAAAGTAACCTACATAACATAACCTCCGATTGACCAACAAAAACACACCGCCAACGCGACGCCGCCGTTTATTCTTCCACTACGCATTCCGCCGCCATATTGATCGTGACTTGTACATTCGAAACCTACGAGCGCGCGATTCAAACGCCGTTTTAGGTCACCCTAATTTTTGGCACTTTCAAATAAACTTTTCTCTCGTTTGCAGTCATCAAGAAAAATTAGGAAAAAAACTGTAAGCTTCGGTCACTTACTACTTTTGAATGACACAATAAATAAAAATGACTTAACTGACTCATTGTGCGAAAACTGATCACAATGGGTCAGCACTACAACTCCAAAGGTCGCAGACTGTCACTCATCTTATTAAACTAAGATTCCCCACAGCTGAAATTTCCCGAACACAAGATTTGCCAAGCCCTGTGCATAGCTCGAACACCCTTCGCTTGTTTGTGGGTAAACGGTTAGAAATACGCCGAAACGGACGAAATTTTTGCTTACGATTCGTAATTCAGCAAAATCTCTTAGGATTGACTAATCACACTCACTTTTACGACATGACTGTAGATGAGCCTTTCTGGAGGGCGCTTTTGACTATTTGTCAGGAAAGAACAGGTCAATTGTGCTTTAATCATCAGTACGTCACAACGGGATAATCGCCCTAAAATCCAACAATTTGACAAAATTTGTACGGAAACATGTGTTTGAATCTTTATTATAAAGTATTAAAAAATTAGACCTTTGAAGCCTAAGGGAGTCAATTTTATGCAGCGAAATTTTCGGTACTTCATATGGGGCCCCCTTGACACCTTTTTTTCAATAATACGCGTTTCCCCTCTTGAAGTCGAAAATTTCGATCCTTCCTAATCCTCGTGCACTCTTGGTAAGACTGTGAGAAACTTTATAAATCTTCAGCAATAAATTGTATTTGAGATGAGGAGCTTAGAAATACATTGAGAATATTTTTTTTTTCAATGATAATAATAATAATAATAATAATAATAATAATAATAATAATAATAATAATAATAATAATAATAATAATGGGCGTCTTAGGACACAGTTCTCACCCCGGTTACTGCAAACCTTATCGTCGGCTGTAAATTGGCCATTCATAGCCAAGTTAACACCGGCCTCAACCCACTATACTCTCTCTACCAATGAGCATTGTTTGCTCACGTGAAGAGAGCCCAACTACCCAGCAAAGCTGGAGATAACTTCGCATATAAATAATAATAATAATAATAATAATAATAACATTGAACATTGTTTGCATCAAGCCCCTTAAAATGTCAGTAACAGGGATGGTTCCAAAAAGTTTAGTTCAACATCTTCGAGACCTTGGAATAGATGGTTACCTGCTTCATTCAATGCAGAAGTCCGTCGTCATAAGCACGTTAAGTATTGTCAGGTCGTTTCTTAATATCGAGTAATTTTCTGATTTCACTTAAAATTTAATTTTTTTTAATTTTACTTTAAAATAACATTTACTTTTTATTTAAGCAAGATAGTATGTGTTACTGACTTTGGCCTGTGGCCCGTCAGTAATACTTGTACCAGAAGTGTTCCCTCTTCCGAGTTACCAAAGAAAAATAATAATAATAATAATAAAATCATTTGTAAATTTTTCAGGAATCGGAAGTGACATTGCACCAATCAAGAAGATAACTAACATTAATTTCATACAAAATTATTTTAAAAGCCAACTGTGAACACTTCCATCAAAATGTCACAGAACTAAAATGAGATAATTTTAAAGAGTGAGTCGGAACCTCAGAAACCAAACAAAAAATTACAATTTTCGATAAATTTTATAAACACATTTGATGAAGAAAATAATCATGCATCTAATAGGAGCCACTTACACTAATTGGTTGGGAAAAGTCGGTACCATTCAAGCACATATTAAAAAGTACTATTCTGTGCAGCTGTGCTTTATGATATTTCAACAAGTCACGGTTTCACAAGAACCAAATGAATAGACAAAGGTCAACTCTTGTTGGTTGACTAATTTATACATTTTTAAAGCATCCAAAATGATCAACCATCATAGGATGACAAGGTTACGAACAGTTCAAAATACATAAAAGAAAAATCTGAGTCTGCCTAGATGGTAAACTGCACTTACATGCAGGCTACAAAGGATACTCATATTCACCAATTCATATAGCTTCTTCATCATCTGAAACGATGATGACCTCCTGCTTTATTATATCACTGAATGCGCTCATGTGAGTCTTGTTTACACTGCTTTCAAAACGATCATTGTAGGATGGGGCGTATGGCTTTTTTGCTACAGGAGGCGATAACCCATCAAGCGGAGGGATGATGAAATCTCGCTCCCTCTCTCTCTTCCTTGGTCGATCGTAATCGTGGTCCATCATTATAGAGTCCATGTGTTTTGGAGTGAAGTTGAGAAGGTCTTTCAAGTTAGATAGAAGAGTACTGAAGGAGCTGCTATCCTCTTGGTGGAGTTTTGATGAGTTGACAACATCAACGAGCTGAGCTGGAGATAGATCTTCCGAGATAACAGAAGTCTTGGCTTCAGAGAATAACAAATGTCTTGTGCGCCCTGAAATGGAAGCAGGTAGTAAAAGTTAAAATGCAAGCTTTGAAGAGGTGGGAATCACATGGTATCTCACTCCACATTTTGGAGATGGCACTCTAGTGTGCGTCTAGGATTCGTGTTTTGAGTATTTTTCCCCTTGAAAAATATCGTGAAAAACATGAAAAAGTCACTGGTTTTCTCTAAAACGAACTGTCAAGCTAACAAAAAGCTCATGTGGCTCATTGCGGCCACCTAGCATTGCAACTTTATTGAAGTGTGTGAAATTGTGCTGTTTACTTAAAATGTAACGCAAAGTTTGGACTTTTTTCAGATTTGTCACTGCTCGCGTTTGTATAGGTACCTTACTGCGCCTGTTCAAAGTAAAATGTGACTGCGGCCTCAGCTTCGGCTTGCTAAATCGGGCTAATAAGATTCTCTGACTTAAATTACCTGTAAAAACATATATGGTACGTATCAGTTGTGTCGTCCAAAAATTATCTTAGAAAAAAAATACGGTAAAATAAAAAATTTGAGATCTTGAAAATTCGAGCCCCATGTTTTCGATGAAAGCATTGTCCTATGGAGCCAGGATTTTTTCCTCGTCCATTTCACTAGCCGTCATCGGATTTCGAAAAAAATGGTTTCTTGCTCCACCCTGAGGGTCCTCTAGTGATCGCTGAAGACTCCACAATTTCTACCTCTTTTTAAAAGTAATCGGTTGCCAGGCAAGGAAAAAATTAAAGTATCCTGAATACGATTTCTCTTGAAAGTTCGCATAGAGCTTGTTGTGCACGACTGAAATTACTGAAATCAATTCCTAATCAAGATATTGACATATTTTTAAAGGACTGGTTACGAAAAATTTGAAGTTCGAGCTCATAGAAGAAATCGGAATCTGCAAGCATCAAATAGCGCAGAAAAACAGTTATGGCAGGATTCTCATTAAGCAGTGTTCCATTCCCATTCTGTTCTGTTCAAATAGTGAATAATGTGCGACAGCTGAGCCGAATCGCCGAGATGGAAGTTGCCATATCATTTGTCATTAGATAATGTCAGGAAAACGTCCGGTAAGCAACTTAACTCAAGTGAGAAAAAAACACTAAGAAGTGGCCCGAATACTGTATGTAACAAGGTGAAGAAATGGTGCTGGGTCCACACTATTCCACGGGGAAATCAAATTATTTTTGACTCTAATTATAATTTTTGGAACTTCTTGGCTTTGATTTCCCCGCAAGATGATTTAACTCAAGTATATTACGTTTTTCTTTACGATTAACAAGTATGTAAGTATGAATGCATCAAAAAATATTGATATTTGTTCGGATTTCCTTTCAAAAACTTTCATTGTACAAATTGTGTTCTGCATGGAATTTTGATGAAAGAGTAGGTAATGTAATGCTTAGATGCACACCTTGCCTAGTGGTCTATTTCTGGAACAATCCATGCGTTGGGGGTCTACAAGCTATTTATTTCTTTCAATTTCATGAACAGTGTAAAAATAAAATGAAAGGTTGATCTTACCTCCAAAAGGTGAGCTTGATTGTGATTCGAGCATTAATTCTTTCTCAACAGCCCCGTTTGCAGCCTTTTGAGAGCGCAGATTTGGAGCAACAATAAGAGCTAAAGACAGAAGTAACACTAGCAAGCACGTTGCTGGAGGGGCCTGTGAGGTCGACGATTGAGTTTGAGCTTTGCCTAGCTGCGCAACCAATGTTTCGTTTTCATGCTGCAGTACTTTCACCCTCTTCAATAGAGCTTTGTTTTCTTCATTGCATTGTTTAACTCTGAAAGGAGAATCAAATTTTCAATTCTTAATCGTAGGCTAAATATGTAATGAGGAATGTGCGAAAGAAGCTGATGATGAAGGGAAATCAATGCCATTATGTATCCCGTGTTGACTGGTTAAGCTAGAAGTTGGCAGTTTGAGATGATGGCTCATGGATGCCTGGCATCAAAAAATAATGGTAATTATTATAAATTTTAATTTCATTTTTTTTTGCAAGAAATGTAATTTTCGATGTCCCAAAAACTAAATATGTTCCTGATAAAACAAAAGAAGGGGATTTGATGTCATGAGTGCAAGCTCAAGAAAATGTAGGTACTTAACACTATTGTGAAGTTCCATTTCAAAACTTAAATGGCCGATTAATTCATGTGAGCTCTAAGGAAGTCTTACAAAATCCCTTAGAGGCATGTGAAAGGGGTGTATGCAAAATCGGCAAAATCCCCCCCCCCTCCCCTCATGGATTTTGACCAAGTTTCAATATGTCATTCCTCATTATAGAATACGCCTTTTCCCAAAGTTTCAAGGCCTGAAATGAATTTCTTTCCCCGTAGCAGCGTTGCCAAGTTGAAAACCGTTGAGTGCCATATCGTTCGAACAAAAAAAGATATTGAGATGCGGTTTGAGCAAAAATTCTTCAAAAATTGCGTTCTCTTGAAATATACAGTCAATTCGATCGTTTAGGCTATTTAAGATTGCAATGATGCCATTTCTCACACTTCCTTAGGAGCCAATTTTTTTTCAACCGTAGTAAACCTTCAAATGCCGGATTCTCGATTCGAACAAAAAGCTGTTCATTTTATTTGCCGAACTTTTCCGTACATTTTGATATATTATACCTCCCAGGGAAACGATTGGTACAAGAGATATGAGCTGTCAAAGTTTACGTTTTGCGCGCGCCGATTGAAATCCGGGCGCTCGAAGTCGTCTGCACACCCCCTCCATTGCCACAGACAAGTTTTAAGAGGTTATTCTGGTGCATTTTTTTGCGTAACATCTATCTCTGGCCTTTAGAAAGCCTTCTGATGAACTTTTAGGGGCCTTGAGGTCCATTGTTGCCATTTTTTACCCATTTTTAAGGTTTTGTCAATTTTACCTGAGTAAAACTTAGTTTAAACTGAAAGCTGTGTACTTTTTTGGAGGCGAAAAAAATGAATAAACGCATGTGTGTAACTTCTTCCTGTGTTGCCAAATTTCCGAGAAAATTGTTCCAAGGTGCCAAAAATTGGATGAATTTTACATATTGCCTCGCCTAAGGTTCCAGAGACAGGGGCACAACTTTCATATTGACGTACGCAAGAGCTCATACCCATCCATGGAACAGATAAAAAAAGCATACTTGTACCTGGATTGCCACTATGTGAAAATTGACAGGAATATCACATTTTGCAGCCTTTTTATATTTGAGGCAGCTCTCTTGAATGTTATTCGACCTTCAGTCACACTCCTAAGGGGTGCGTCATATGTATTTTTTCTGAACATTTCATTTATGACCAATTTCACGGGGTTTTTTTTTTCAATTTTACACGTCTTTACCTTGATTAAACCAGAAAGCGGGTACATTTTTGGTGATAACGTAAAAAATTACATCAATTTACACCGTGATGATGGTTATGGAGGCCTTGTCTCGCTCATAAAAACTAAGTTCACTTCATACTCAATTTCATTGGACAATAGAGACCCTCCTAATAAAAATATCGAAATTCAGGTCTTTAAAGTAATCCTGGACAACAATGTAGAACTATTCTTCCTGAATATCTACATCCATCCAGAAAGTCAATTCACCTAAACAGACTTGACCAATTTTCTATCAATCAACAACCTTGCTAATAAACCTCTGTTTATTGGAGGTGACTGCAATGCCAAACATCCTATGTGGGGATACCTGCATAGTGATAACAAAGGTAATACTCTGGTGGAACTAGCAGACGATCTTGAACTTTTTAATATTAATTCCCTCTGCCCTCAACCCACTAGGAAAACCTCACCGACTCAAGATCAGAGCCTTACTGATATTGCTTTTATCTCAGACACTTTGACTCAAGCCCTTGAATAAGGAGCCTTAACTACTGAAGGCAGTGATCATTATTCCTGTCTATATATCTTCGACAGATAGTAAAATTTCTCCTTTTCTTCTACCAATTCTCAAAATTTGGCTTCGACTACACCCAGTCATCGACTTAAGGACTGGAGTATTTTTCGTAATATTCAAGATTCACTCCTTACTGAACCTTCATAAACCTATGATGAATTCACCAACATGAGCCTCAAAGCTCATTCTCTAAGAATTGAAAAAGAAATGCAGTTGCTCTACCCTGAAGAAAATTCAGGCCTCTCCTTTTCACTTAGAAAAAAGAAAAAAAAGTACAAAAAAATACCCTGGTGGGACGAGCAGTGTCAAGGGTTGAAAGACAAACATGACCATCTGGCTAAATTATATAAAACTAACGCCAGTATGGAGTTTTTCCTAGAATACAAAAAAGTATGCGCGGAATTCAAACTGCTCGTCAAAAAAAAACAAAGAAATAACAATGGAAACTTTTCACGGAAAACTTCAATTATAATACCCCTACAAAAGTCATTTTTGAGAAGTTAAACTTCTAACTTCCATATTCAATTTTTTTCCTCCTCACCTTTATTTCTAAGTTTTTCCCTTTTATATCGCTCATAAAATTGGTCCCTCGGGCCGGATCCAGTTTCTAGTATAAAAATCTTTAATGCTCGAAACCGGAATAGAGTGCGAACAGTCCTTAGGATTACGTCCACTTAATTAACCTGTCACAGCCTTCATTTCAAATCCTAGTGCAGCAGCAAAATATCTATGTTGAACTAGGTCCTTAACCTTAGAAAATCCTGACGAAGCTTTACGACCGTAAAGTATACCAGGTTCTGAACTTTCGAAAAATCCTAGTACAGTTGCGCTTTAGTAGTCAAACCAGGTATAATTCAGATTGACATTCCTAAAATAACGTTTGCTCTTTATCTCGAATTATTTAACCTCTTATTCATAACCTTTCATTTTCTCTTCCTTATTTGAAATGTCGTCCGACGACGAAAATAATGAGGCTCATCTGAACCATGATAATCATGATAACAATGACCAACATGATGATCAGAACCACAACGACAATGCAAATGCAGGGGATTTGCAAGGGGTATCCATGCTTGCCAAATTGGCAAACCTCTGCAAACTCGCCCGGAACACACGCGATGCTTTCCGGCAGGTGCCGGACGAGGATGACATAGGAGCCTTCTCTCCTTCATTCAAAAGGCTGGAAAAGTATTGCGAGCGTTTCGAAACGCTAATGGATGAAGCTATCGAGTTTTCGGTTGCTCACCCCGATTCACCGTTAGAAGCAGATAGAATTCAAGTCGAATCTGAGCAACTTACGCGGGAAGCTCTAACTGAATATCTCAAGCGATCAAAAAGAAATGATACTTCTAAACAACAAGATGCCCCTGAATTTCAGACGATGATCAATCAGACAATGTTAAACACAGCCTTCAGCGGTTTTAACCCAAAAATTCGCTTGCCAAAATTAGAGTTAACCCACTTTTCAGGTCAAATTGAAAATTGGCGAACATATTACAATTTATTCCTGGCATCTGTACATAATTCACCTCATCTAAAAGAAGTTGAAAAATTTCAATATCTCTTAGGTAACCTGCACGGTGAAGCCCTCGATCTAATTAAGAGCCTTGATATAACCACCGAAAATTATACGGTGGCTTGGAATCTCCTTTGCAAGAGGTATCAGTCCACCAGAGGGCATATTTTCTTTCATTTTGCAGGGTTGCTAGATCTCCCGGAAATTGAAGAAAATAAGCAAGTACATTCTTTGCTCGCCAAAGTGCGAGAGCATCCTCAGGCTCTGAATGCTTTGGATCACGCTACAGCCACCTTCGACGGTGTGCTTGTCACCATTCTTTCCAGAAAAATATCACTAATACTGTGGCAACGATTAGAGGATCACCGCCGCAGCAACAAGGACTATCCAAAGTTGGAGGATATTATTTCCTTCCTGGAGAAAGAGGCTGCATACGCTGACGATCTAGTAACATCAAGAAAGGAGAATAAAGATGCTCAATCAACTTCAAATAAAAATGCTCCGAATAATTCGTCAAATAAAAATTCAATCAAGGCTCTGGTCACCAGCACAAAGGACGATAAGTCTGAGAACTCTTCTGGACAAAGACAGCGCAGTCCTGCCCCTTGCATGCTGTGCTCAGAACCTCACCCGCTTTATAGGTACTTAAAATTTAGAGACATGCCATTTGTTCAAAGGTTCGAGCTTGTAAAAGCCCGTAAACTTTGTGAGCGCTGTCTTAGCGGCATGCATATGCCCGCAAAATGCAACAAAGATTTTCGCTGTATTGCTTGTAACGAGCCACACAATTCTAGGTGGCGGTAGCCACCCCGGCCCAATCCTAAAAAATTCCCCCTAAAATGACAAGACCAAAAAAAAAACCGACGGGTGGCTGCTGCCTAACCAGTTATACACGAAGAAACGAGATCAGGCTTTTCTGCATACATGGTTACACCCCCGTCCACCTACCCCGACAACTGCCGAAAAACCGAAAAGTTCAGTAACCATGGTCGGCGAGATCTCCCGACCCGATCTTGTTGGCCACTGATCAGGTCGAAGTTTCGTCTTCAAGGAAAGCAACAATGCTAAGAGGCATCCTTGATTTAGGATCGCAAACAACGATAATTGTGACCAAATGCGCAAGGGCCCTTCAATGCAGTATTGATCCTAACCTTAATCCGGTGAACGGGATAGCTGGCTATCCTGTTCAGATTCGCGGCATCACCAAAATTAATCTCAAGCACCACGGTAAAATATTGATTCGAGATCAGTTTGTAAATGTCATAGACAAAATTTCCAGCCCGACTCCATCCGCGCCAATGTCACCGGAAGTCCGTTACCGCCTTGCGGGCTATCCTTTGGCGGATCCTGATTTTGACAAGGTGAATGCACCTGTTGAAATTTTAATAGGTCTTGATATTTTACCGCAACTCTTGTGCGGTGAAACAATCTCTCTCGGTCCCGGTTTTCCTACTGCCCTGAAAACCAAACTGGGATACGCCGTGATGGGAATAGCTCCGGCCACAGAGCCTTCTCAAGTTCTAATCTCGACTATCAACCATCAAAAAATTCACGCTCCGCACCGATGCCCTCTGTGCTTGAAGAATCATGGAGTCAATCGTTGCTTGCGATTTCGTAAAATCCAACGCACCCAAAATTTTTTAATAATTCAATCAAAAGGATTATGCGTAAGCTGCCTGAGTGATAATCATGAAAAATTTGAGTGCAATTTGGCAACCTCGTGCAAAATTAATAATCAGGGTCACAACAC
Source organism: Bemisia tabaci (assembly GCF_918797505.1). Classification (NCBI taxonomy): domain Eukaryota; kingdom Metazoa; phylum Arthropoda; class Insecta; order Hemiptera; family Aleyrodidae; genus Bemisia; species Bemisia tabaci. The sequence goes on from NC_092793.1 coordinate 63,854,882, forward strand.
TTTGCTTCGTGATCCCACGATATTTGGAGTCTCGTCTCCCGTATCGGCAATGGCGCACCTTATCAATGAACTCGAAACCGAACACCGCGCTCTTCGCGGCTGCTCAGTGGAAGAACCCTATGCCTATGCGGACACAGCCGCCGCTAATTTAGTGGCCGTCAAAAATGCGCTTACTTGGCAAAACCAACCCGTCAACTATTATGATCAAAAGGTCTCACAACTAAAACAGTAGATTAGCAGCACATCCCAGTTACTCACTGGCGTAGCGCCTGCAAAACGAGAAACACCTCCCTCATTGCAAAAAGACGAGAGTACCACGTTTACGGTCCTTGGCATACAGTGGCTGCTCTCAGAGGGAAGAAACACCGAAATTGAGACTTAAAAGATCCAATTTCAGTCTCGGTCCATTTCGATAAAATGTAAATTCTTCTCGTCAACCACTCGAAATTTTCATGTTTAGAAAATCATCTGACAAAACAGCCTTTTTAGGCCGTAAAATTTTCCTAATCTTTATATTTTTTGTTTTTCTTGGCTTCGACTTCACGTTTGCCAAACCGTCTATCCCATATTCAGTTTTATGTTTTACTTTCTAAGGCTCCAACCAGCCACATTGTCTTTAATTTATTGGTTTTACTTTTTCTCATTATTAATTTTTCTCCCGATCTTCAGCCCCTTGCAAGCCAAGAATTTTCTCTCAGCATCTGCTGACAACATCTTTAGCGGACTTACCCCGGCTCTTACCGCAGCCACCAAAAAACCTTTATTAGCGGACTTACCCCGGCTCTTACCGCGGCCACCAAAAACCTTCAGCGGACTTACCCCGGCTCTTACCGCGGCCACCAAAAACCTTCAGCGGACTTACCCCGGCTCTTACCGCGGCCACCAAAACCTTTCCTCAGCGGACTTACCCCGGCTTTTACCGCGGCCACCAAACCAAAACCTTCCTTTTAGCGGACTTACCCCGGCTCTTACCGCGGCCAAAAAACTCCCTTACTTTTTGTCGCTGCAAACTTAGCGTCCAGATGCAACCACTTCTCATAGCGGACTTACCCTGGCTCTTACCGCGGCCAAAAAACTCCCTTACTCTTGGTCGCTGCAAACCCAGCGCCCAGATGCAACCACTTCTCATAGCGGACTTACCCCGGCTCTTACCGCGGTCACCCAACCTTTCTCTCAGCGGACTTACCCCGGCTCTTACCGCGGCCAAAACTCCCTTGCTCTTTGTCGCTGCAAACCCAGCACCCAGATGCAACCACTTCTCACACCGGACTTACCCCGGCTCTTACCGCGGCCAAATCAAGACCTCTTCGCAAGTTTTTTCAGGCTCTCTGCAGCCATTACCTTTCTCTCAGTAGTCTTTAAATCTTACTCAGCTCTCGACTGCTAACAACAAATTATCCTCGTCAATCGACCCCGAGAATATTAATCTCGGCGATACTTTCCAGTCATGGAGAATGACATACTACCGTTGTAAATAAATAATCAATACTTACTGGTAATTTATGGCAATAATTATTTCAACTCACTACTTTAACTTTTAATTTCCCTATACTTAATATTACTTTATTACCTTAAATTATCTTCGCATTAAATTTTACTAAAGATTTATTATCCAATCATGACCTCATTTAATTATCTAGGTATTACTTCGGTCACATTAATTATTCGTAGAATATTACTCTCTGTAAGATAAATACAATGTAAATAATATTTTGATATCTCCTATTAATTTTCCCACCCAAAACCCACCCCACCTATGTGGCGATTTACTTCACACACATGTGGAATGCATAATAGCTTCACGCAGTTTTAACAACATTGCACGGGACGACATTTGATTTCGAACGAACTTACGTTGGTTCAACCCTCGGAGTATGTTCGATCCCAATCGAACAGACTTAGAACAATTTTAGGAAATTTTGTAGCACACATTTTTACCCCCCCCCCCTTCACTCTTGAAGGTCTTCTCATTTTTTCGATATTATTTAACCACCCATTCCTTTTATATACTCCTAGAAATAAGTTTAAATTCATTATTCAGCATCATTCAAAATTTCATTGTTTCCAAGTATCCTGGAACCTTCAGTAGCACTCGAACTTGCTATTCTGAGAGGAGCAGGCATCAATTTGCCACTTTTTTGTTTTCGCGACGCCAAGCGGACAGAATTCGTCCTTGAGTGAAGCCTTTTGGACTAATCCTAGGACCCCATGTTTTAAAGTTATGTTATTAGATATTTTTATCAGTATTTTATCATTAGATATTAGGTTAAAAATGATTTTGGCCAAATCTTGATTAATACCGATTTGAATATTGTCCTTGTCGACCACGCAGCCGCGCGAAAAACCGCGGAAGTACAATGCAGTTCCGCGGGAACTCTTGCGACAATTTACAGGTGAACAGATCACGGGCGGGTGTTCGAGTTATAATTCTTGAGACGCAACAAAAGGTCAAGTGGCAAAAAACCCCATCAAAATCGGAGCTACCGTTAAGAATTTATCGACAAACATAGATTTCATTTTCAGAATCATATATTACTAAGCAAAATTAAGATTAAGATTGAAATTAATGATAGAAGATACTGAGTCTTTACCTTTCTTCAAGGGCATCGACATATTCCTTCTTGCGCTTCCTGGAATCCTGCGCAGAAATTTTGTTCCTTATTTTCCGTCGAATTCTCTTCAATTCTCGTTCTTCTTGTTTTGTTAACGGATAGTGGGTGGGTAGAGCAATGCCTTCTTTTTCCATAAGTCTTTTTTCTTCAGCTGTTGACACGTCCACAAATGAAATTTCAGTTAGAAGGTTGGCATTAAATATCCTTTCGGACAAAGGAGTGTTCAGCCGCAGGAGGGCTTTGAAGGTGGCGAAAATACTGAAAAATATGTCTCATACCGCAGACGGGACATTCCATGCAAGACCATCCAGGAACTGTTTCTCGATCAACTCCAAATTTATTCTTTCATATTTTTGTCATTTATTCATCTATCTATTCAGGGCACAAAAACCATTTTTCCAAATTTTGTGACCAACCTGATAATGGTTCACTAAACTATGAACGAATTTTGACTTGCGAATATAGTTTTCAGAAGGAAAATGACGCGTATAACACGATGCGAACATTAAAAACGCTAACAAGTAACTCAATTACCGAGAAATGCGCAGTTCAAATCGCTCAACTTATACGCAAATTTAAAACGCCCCGGTTTCGCGCCGCACCGAATGATGTCATCCGGCACCAATCAGAGGCGGGCACGGGTTTCCACGACGTCCGTCAAATGTCTATCTACTCTTCCTATATGAGAACAATACTAAAGTCGAAATTATATCTTTTGAATTCAAGACTAGAATCTCATTCATATGTTAGCTGTAATAAACAAGCAACAACTCCACATTGAAATACGTTTTATTTTAACAAACATCAGAGGAAAATGAGAGAAGATTGCGATATGACTAATGCAGTACATCAACCGCATTAGTTTCCCGCCATTCGGGTGCATTTGAAATGTCTTGCAGTTTTTAGATTTTTCAAAAGCAGTTTTCTCCGTGATTTTGGCTCCATGAAAATGCGGAAAAATCACCACGTTATCTCCTCACATAGTTCTTTCAGAATATTTAATAAAATAAACAAGGTTTAGTGACCCATTGTGGCGGTCTTATAGCCGTTAGGTTTTTCACTGAATTTTAACAAAATGGACCTTCACAGAAACGGCCATACCCCGAATTCTCTTTGACATGCAGATGTGAAACAAAAGTGACATATTACCTCGATTTGTACTCTATCTTTTTGCCAAACACTAAAACGTCTATATTTTCGAGGCAAAAAGTAGTTATTTTATTGGAATAAAAAAAAAAATGATAAATTTGTATCGATTTTTATGCATTGTTTTTTTGTATATGTTTTGTGTTTTCCCGGTAATAATGTTGAGGAGAAACTTTAAATTTATATAAATGTTCACTTGGCGTCTGCTTGGTGTGATATCATTGTATTTTGGGTGACAAATATTTATATTTGTAGCTTACTTGTTATGCTTACGCGAAGGAAAAAACGACAAACAAAATCGACTGTCAAGATAAATGCATACCTGTTAACTGAAGTTTAGGGTACGTGTGTGACCCATTATTATTTGATGTGAGGATCCTCCCAGCATTTGTTACTCTGCCAAGGGCCTCGCTGTTTAACGGCCTACCACTCGCATTCACTACCTGAAAAGTCAGGTCAAGTTTTTTGAATTGCACACGAAAATCACTACAGCTCCAATTATGACTGATTGTTTTAGTAGGCTTCAACTAAAATAGAGCAACTGTGTTTAATGCACCTCCAAACGATTTCAAGCAGTGATATTCTTAAACAAAAGTGGCGTAACAATAATGATGCCCTGCCTTTCTAAGGATCTTAAACCTCCTTAGAGTGATTCTGTATGATCTGGGGCAGAGATCCACCACCACTTTGCACTGCTACAGGCACTGTCTGTGCTTTTGAGAAGCAATAATTATTTCAATCTACAAATTAATGGAAGAAACTGAGCCATAACACGTACCAGCCTTAACACCAAGAAGTATGACATCAAATTAATGAGGATTCAAGGAAAATTTAAATCAAAAATTACGAAAACAGACGTGGACTCAAGCAGGCTCATTGACTCATTGTAAGAGAATGATACCTGTAACTCTATCTCCCTCTTCCACAATTAGTCAATGAGGGACATTGGTTTTCATAATATTTTACATAAATTTCAGAGCCATGCAAATTTTTGGTCATGTGATATTTCGGAAAGTTTCTTGATTGATCCCTATGTATTTTTAAGCGCTGAATTGGGGAAAAATGTCTAAAAAATTTCATCACATCAAGATTTTTTGCTAATTTAAAATTTTGGTTTTAATATAAAATGTCCAAAAAACAAGAATAAAATAATATATTCAATTTAAACGCGTGTTTTAGTCACTCACACCCCTACTAGATAAAATCATAGGTTACTTAAAGTCGTAGTGTAAGTGGAAGAGCTGGCGCCATGTTCTGGTTGATGAGTTCCGAGCTCGGTGTGCGCCTCGGTGTCACTTTTTCGATAAATTCTCGATCCAAAGTGGCTAGGTAGAATACGCAGTAATTTCTATCCTCTTTTTTTACATCGGATGGTCGGGTCCTCGTGTACAAAAACAATAAGTTATGTATCTAAAAAGTGACCCGCCGGGTTACCGCCTGGGGTCAAATTACGTTGCTGATGTTGCACCATCGACTCACAACAAATATATCATACAAAATCTGGTTACAGTTTGCAGCATCTGGAAGCTATTTTGCAAAACTGACAGAAATTGAAAAGAGTAACTGAATCATGGGCAATAAACCAACTGACCGCGTAGTCTGCTGTTTCAGCACTGAGAATCGGATGAGAACCCCAATGAACCTGTGTCTGCATATTAGACAAGTTACGATCTGTCAACATGTGTCAAGAGTGTCCAGAAGATGTTTGTATATCACAAAAATTGGAACCTGTGAGAATATTTTGGAACAAGCTAATGAATCTTAGAGCTCTCAAGGTGTCTGCCCCCCCCTTCACCCTTTCCAGTGATTAAGAACTTCCTGTATACTTTTCAGGTGACTTGTGGGCATCCAAAAAAGAGAAGATCAGGGACAGAAAATTTTCTAGAAAACTTAATATTAGATATTTTGGCCAAGAGCCAAGGGTTTGAGGGGTAAAAATCACCTAAAAATGGGAAAATGGGTCAGATGCGCTGGTCACAGAATTATGTTTTGATAGTTAATTCTTGTAGATGAGCCAAAAATTATAAGATCCGTCCAAACCGCGACTTTCTACGTTCAGTATTAAATGAGATATCGCCCTTTGAAAAGTCAGGTTTTTGACATGATCCACCGCGGTAGTGACACCATTGGTTCTTTCACTTTGCTTTCATCCAGGTTTCATGTTGAATAACCAGTGCTAATGCGCATCACACCGACTGATGAAAACAAGGTGGAAGAAACCAAAGGTGTTACCATCGCAGTGGATGACATCAAAAACTCGACTCTCCAATGGATGACATCTCTGTTAATATTCAACGTAGAAAGTTGCGGTTTGAACACATCTTAACATTTTTAGCTGATCTACAAGAATCAAGCCTCAAAACACGATTCTATGACCAACGCAACTGACCCATTTTGACTTATGGGCGCTTCTCTTGGCATGAAATAGTTGAATTATACCTGGTAGGGGTGTGCGTGACTAAAAAACGTGTTTAAATTTAATAATACATTTTTCCATGTTTTTTCACCCCTAAAAAACCAAAATTTCAAATTTGCAAAAAATCCTGAGGTGATGGAATTTTTTTGACACATTTCCCGAAATTTTGACGCTGAAAATATAAAGAAATCAATCAAGGAACTTCCTGCAATATGACATGACCAGAAATGAGCAGGGCTGTGTTTTCAATGAATCTACACAAATTTGCCGTCATCCTTCTCAGTGTTATTGCTGCTACTCGTTATGAATCAGCTTCTTTAATTGATTTACAGATTATGATAATTATTGCTTCTCAAAGGCACAAACTAGGTAGCAGTGCAACAAAGAGGCGGATCTTTGTCCTACATCACCTAGAATCATGAGCTCCAAATATGATGTGAGAGACACCTAGTCATAGACAAGTAACAAACTAGAATATGATCAACCGTCACCTTTGGGTGCAAGTTCAAAATCGAACTTTTCTGATTTTTTGGCCCAAAATGGTTGAAAATCCTTGTATTCTGCAATTCTACCTCAGATTTCAACCTGGGCCCTAAGGTGACGCGCCATGAGCTTCGAATATGTTGAGAGAGGCACCTAGAGACGTGATACATTAGAATATGATCAACTGTCGCCTTTAGACCCAAGTTCAAAAGTCGAACTTTTCTAACTTTTCAGACCGAAAATGCTGAAAATCCATGTTTTTTGCTGTTCTAATCTCAGTTGTCGATCTGATCATATTCTCGTATGTTACGTTTCTAGGTGTTCCTCACATCTTAATTGAAGTTCATGACCTGTCACCTTTGGGCCCAGGTCGAAAGCTGAGGCAGAACCGTGGAAAACATGAATTTTCAGCCATTTTGGGCTGCTAAGTTAGTAAAGTTCGACATCTGAACTTGGGCCTAACGGCGACAGTTGATCATATTCTCGTAAGTTACGTCTCTAGGTGCCCCTCACAACATATTCGAAACTCATGACACGTTACCATTAAGCATGAGTCGAAATTTGAGGTAGAACTGCGAAAAACAAGGATTTTGAACCATTTTCGGCTGAAAAATTAGGTAATTTCGATTTTGAACTCAGTCACAAAGGCAACGGTATATTGTACTCCAGTATGTAACGTATCTTGGTATCCCTCACATCATATTCAAAACTCATGATCCGTCACCAAAAGAACTTTAATTTTTGACAGTGATTGTGTACTTTCCCACAAGATGACTGCAATATTGAGTATTCTAGGTCTAAGACGAGGATTTTCAGGCCCCCAAAATTATGTGATAAACGTTCAAAGGTAAAAATAAAAACCCTGTCTAATTCCCCATTAAAATAATTTGGTGCTGCTCACCTTAATAGTTTTCACCCCTGGTAAATTGACAGGTATTAGAATAGAGCGAGGCTGTTTAGAAATCTTTGAGTTAATTTTTGGGCATGATGAAACATCTGAAAATAAAAACAATTATTTGTATTCAAAAGAAATAAAGGAATTGGATTAAAGAAAAAATGGAGGCCACTTCCTGCTGAGAAAAACTGATCAAATTAAATTTAAAATCCAATGAGCTGATTCTCAGATTGTTTCATGTTTATAATAGGTCCCATAATGAGCTTGTTTAGTAATGTTTAATGCCAGCATTTCTGGAAACTAGAGAATGCGAACAGTTCTAAGGAAGTTCTCCAGATTTTTTTTAATAATATTAACCCACGAAAAATAAGCTCAAAGTTGCGTATTTTGAACTCCCATTTGAAAGTGCGTCGTTGGGTCACTAAAAATGGCCGCCGCGGCCGCCCGTCGGAGAATGGCCACCCTCGTTGAGTTAACTCTGCAGCGTCCTGTAGCCCGCACGTGGACTATAGGGGTAATCACACGATCAATATGAGCTATCAATATCTCATCAATATAGAGCGGCGCCGCTCTATATCCTCTATATATGCCTCGAAGAGCTGTGATTGGTCGTACAAGCTGTGCGCGCATTATGACCTTGCCATATTGATAGCTCATATTGATCGTGTGCTAAGGGCTTATAGGACATAGCGCCGTATCGCGTGCGGACAATATGACGCTGCAGTGGGTACCTCGAGTGTGGACATTTTTGGTGACCCGCCGACGCGCGATTACATGGGAGCTCAAAATAAGCAACTTTGAGCTTGTTTTCCGGGAGTCAATATTGTTCCAAAAAATTGGGGAAAATTCATGCGAATTCTGTGCACTCTCTAGTTTTCAGAAATGCAGGAATTAAACATTACTGAACAAGCTCACTGTGGTTTCCCATGAATGATGAAGGATATGACAATGAGTAATTCCTGTTCCAAACAATATGAAAAATACGTAGACAAACAAGATGATTGAAATGAAATCCTTTATACAGGGTGGCCCAGACCTACCGTACCAGGCCTTTTTTTCGGTTAATATGGGTCGCACGAAGTCCAGGATCGCGGGGATGAAGAGGGAATCGACCCCAAGGAATCCGAATTTCATGGTCCCAGAGCCCCCCTGGCGTCCCTTGGGGGGTAAAGGGGGGTCCGTACTTCAAAAGTCAGGGTTTATGTCAAAATTTTGAAATTATTTCATCGAAATCAGAACGTACGGAAATTTTTAACTTAAATTGACACCAAGAAATCCAAAATCGGCCCGTCAGTTTCCAAAATACCGACTCCTAAAGGTGGGGGACAGAGCCCCCTTTCAAAAAAATTCAAGTTCGTAAAATTGACGTGGAGACTCGGAAAAAATGTGTATTCATGGGTAATCGACCCCAAGGAATCCAAATTTGAGGGTCCCGTTGTCCTCAGAGACTTTTATGATGGGGCACTGGGGTAACCTCCATACTGGGCAAATTTAAAAGTTCAGAGTCCCATATTAACCGAAAAAAAGGCCTGGTATGGTAGGTCTGGGCCACCCTGTATAAGGAGATTTCTATTCACACAAGACAAAAAGCTCCTCACAATCTCTGATGAGAGTTCAGCATAGCTCCTCCACCCCCTCTTAAGGATAAAAAAATGGACATTTTTAGTGACAAAGATGATTGAAATGAAATCCTTTATAAAAGGAGATTTCTATTCACGCAAGACAAAAAGCTCCACCTCCTTTTAAGGATAAAAAAATCTATGTGAACTAAAAGTGCGTAGATAACATACTGAAGGTAATCTAGTTGAAGCTGCAATGGAAAAGAGAGAGAAGGGCAGAAATGGGCACCCATAGAAATGGGTGTCAATGGCGCTAAATCAATGCTGAAATTAAAGAGAGAATAAGAGTCTGCACTGAATTGGGAAAGTGCATGACCACAAACGTCCCGCGCTTTTTTTTCAGCCAATCAGACACCCGACCGCTTTTTCATTCTTTAGGGAAGAACACGAGAAATCGAAACCATCTAATTTTTTTCGAATTCAGTCGATTTTTCGCGAAAACATGTTCACGACTGACTTCTTAAGGATTTGGCGTTTCTGTCCATGAATAATACGTTTCACTTATCCCAAGAAATACCAAAGATCTTGATTTTTGAAAAATCAATTTATCATGTTTAAGGAGCAAAATTACATTAACATTGTGCTTGCGGCATTACGATTTCAGAATGAGGGAGAATGAACTCGTGGTTTTCAAGAAAGTCGTCATTTTAAATTTTGGCCACCACTTCGTGGTTGAGAACGGAGATTGTAAAGCATGGATTTTTTAAAAAGTCTAACTTATACCTCAAGTAGGATACCTGCAAAGTTTTAAATATTCATTTTTCTCTGAGTTGAGATTGTTTGCCTGATGACCCCTTATTTCCTACTGCCCGCCAAGCCTTAAAAGGAAAACAACTTAGCGCTATTAAGGACATCCTCAACAACCTTTTTGAGACTCCATAATTTAATTTTCTACTCCTCTCGACCGTAGTGAGGCGTGTGCTAAGTTTGGAGAAATCTGCTCAGCCAATTTTTTTCAGGAGTGTGTGTGTGTGTGGGGGGGGGGGGGAGGCTGAGAGAGTGGGTAAGGCTGCTTTATACCGAGTGTACAGGAGCACCTGTCCACAATATTTTTCTCGGAAACAGTCGAAAATTGAGCTGCAGGACAAAAACTTTCAGGGGTAAATCAACCCAAAAGAATTCAATGAAGATACTGGCAGTCCTCAGTTAATCTCTTTCCCCCCTCCCCCCCCCCCCGTTTCTCATATATTTTGAATGGGGAGAGTATGATTTGACTTCGGATTCGAATTTTATGGCGAAAAATAAGAACTATTAGTGTCATGCACTTTTTCCCCAAACCCCCATGTTTTAGAGTTACGAGGCGTTTTTGATGCAAATTCCACCTGAACAGTGTATTTGTTACAATTATTTGATTTTAAATATCTGATAAATTCCTGAGAGAAGAGATCAATAACTTTTTAATGATGTGCCACATGACACCTGTTGACCCAAAATTGTGGGGGCTAAAGACTGGCGATGAGTTACAGTTTGTTGAGTGATCTAAGTTCCAACCTAACATAAATAATAGGATAAAATTAAGGCACTAAAAAGATAAGGTAGATATCAACTAAGCAAGGACTTACTCTTTTCAATTTGATGTGGTGATGGGGTTTTATGTTTGGGAGAAGAAGGAGCAGAAACTACATCATCGAATTCATCAACCAAAGGTGACAGGAGGGCCTCATTTGACATGCCTGAATAACCGTTTAAAAAGGAACACATACTTGTTAGTTTTGCATGGGAGAAAACTTTTAAAATCAAGTGCTGGTGTCAACGATCATGGTGTCAACAAACAGTTATTCTAAGTTTTTGTTGACATTATGATCATCCAAAAATAAGAAATTCTGACTCCTATAAAAGATGATCACAGTGTCAACGATCACGGCGTCAATGAAACTTAAAACTTCCCTCTTTAACATCTTTCAAATTTCAAGTCTTATATTTCTTCGTGTTATTTACTGTAACCTAACCTAACCGAACTTTACCTTACAAGACCTAACCCACTTTCACAGAACTTAACTTCCCCGACGTAATCCTACCTAACTTTAACTTACCTACCTAATCTAACCGTACATTTCCTGACCTAAATTAACCTAATCTAACTATACGTGACCCAAACCTCTCCTGTAGACTTAATTTTTTAATTTACTTGTAAGGAAGATATTTTTACTTTCTCGCTCCCCTAGGGTAGAAGAAGTATTGTCACCCTCCAAGAAGAAAAAAGAAGAGTTGAAATTCATCATTTCTAGACGTTTTAAGGTCCCTGGAGTCAAAAAACCATACTTGAAAAAATGTGTGTCCGTCCGTCCGGCGTCCCCCAAATCTGTGTACAGCCATATCTCAGAATCTATCTGTTCAATTTCATTCCAAATTTGCAGAGAAGACTATATCTATGGTCTCCTTGTGCACGTTAAACGATTTTGGGGTACGCTAAAATTTGGGGGGCTAGGGACCAAAGTTGATTCTTAGCAAAATCACACGAAAGCTCACTTGGACAGACTGTAGACTTTGAAAAAATGCCTCTAATTCTTTGAAAGTTGGCACAAAAGCACCACCTAGGCCATTAATTTAAGTTCCTGAAACATCTTTGGACTAAACTCAAAATTGAAGGGTTACGCGTCATATAGGGAGGGGTTCTTTGATCACACAAAGAGCTCACTGAGAAGGGCTGTGGATTTTGCAAAAAGGCGTTTGATCGTGTGAAAGTTGGCACAAAGCACCACCTGGGTCATTAATTTAAGTTCCTAAAAGATCTTTGGACTAATCTCATGATTGAAGAGGGGCCACTAGCAAATTGTCAATTCTTCAATAAATGAGTTGGATCGCTCCCGGGTATTATCAGCAAACGCTTTGAGTCAGGTGAGACCTAGGATTTCAAACGTATTATCTCCAAAATTACTCCGTATACATCCTGCAAAATTAGACGACTACTTGGGTACTTACATACTATGAGACATCCAAGCTGACACTAGCTAGCGCTTAGACCTTTATTGGAAGCTAATATGATTTTTGTTCATGAGCTTAAGCATCCTGGCAGATTCCATCTTTCGCGGTTCTGATTTACGTGGTACTGAACACAATTATAATAATAATGATATTTCACGAACATGATTGATTCATTGATTACATTAAATGCACAAAGCATGAATCAACTATTTTGTTTACCAAATTGCAACACACGGGAGAAGGGAAACGGAGATGTACAGTGAGGTTAGAAAACCAGATGATGAGGAGTTGTTGTTGTGAGATTCTGGCGCGAAGCGACGCTGCGCTCCCGGCGGATGGGTGGTGAATCACTATTCATGCGAGTAGAGGTCCCGGGCAGAGGACTATGGAACGTCGTTTGGGACTTTACTAAAACAGCACTCTCGCTCGAAAATGTGAAGACAGCGGTGAGACAATATTACGTCAGGAGGGACTTTAGCCTACGTCACCCAATATCGCGTTGCCAGTTGACATCATAATAATGGAATTATAAATGAATTTGATTCTTTGCAAATTAGTTTATTGATTATATTTAATAATTCACTCATCGGATTTTGTTTCGTATACATTTTCAATCAACGCGTTTTTCCTGATTTGTTTATGTTTGTAATAATGAGAATTATGCTGTTGAAAAATGATATAACGGTATTTTAGTGATCTAAATAACAACTACCCTACTAGCAATGACCTGCTTTTAAAACATTCTTCAAAAACTCTTAAAATTAGTTTTCGGCTATTTTTTTAAATAAAATTTAAGAGAAAAATAGGGTTAAAAGAAAAACCTCTAAATATCACTGTAGATTTATAACATATTTTGCAAACATTTTTAGCTTTGAAAAACTACGTTGATATTTTAAGAGTTTCTATATAAGTATTCACATTTTTCTTTACCTAAATTTTACTGCTTGTAAATTTTGCTTAAAAATTAGCCAAAACGGGTTTCCTAATAAGAGAACTTTAACAGGTTTTTTGAGAGTGGTCATTTTTAAATTTAAGAGTTATTTTATATAAGTTTTTTTTAACAGCCGATTGATACCAGAGTAATGCGATTTTCTGCAGATACGATGCCTTCGCACCGATTTATCAAAATTACCATAGAATAAGAACAGTATAAACTTTTTAAAATCCCCTGAAAAATTGCTAAAAATCACCAGGAGACATTTCACTGAGGCCCCCCGTTTAACACTCACGTATAAGGCATGGCAGTATATCCAATATCTGTTGTGACTTATAATATCAGTCACAGAAGAGACAATAGTCTTGTCAGTGAGCTGTATGTTCTTTGATTTGCCTCAGAATTTTGGTGTGGATTTTTACGAAAGCTCTCTCAAACTTTGAGTCATTTTATGGCACTCCAAAACCTGCCTTATCTCAATACAAAAACTGCCAGGAAGTATTTAAAAATTTAATTGCTGGGTATGTACACAGTCTTCGTGACTGAAATTCAATTTTATACGGAGCAAAATACGCGTCCGCTTTTAGAGATTATTGAAAGATCATCAATTAAATCACCGCCAAAACCAATGACGATTATTTATCCACCGGCCGGTCGTAGAACGGAAATAATAATCTGATAGAGAAAATTACAGCTGGCAACGTAGGAATAACTTCGAGGCGGGATCAGTAATGTCCCAACTGGGTTTTATTGGTAAAGTCCCCAGTGACGTAGTTTAGTCCCAGAGAACTGCGTTCAGAGTAGCGTAGAGGTTATGATTCAATCAAGTCCCAAACGACGTTCCATAGAGGACCTCATATATTGCTAATTTCGTCCGTCGAGATAAATTGGCTCCGCTACGTGGCCTAACGGCTAGGACACAGAATATATAGGCTTCACCAACAGAAGGCTCACTCCCAGCGTATCTCCGTCGAAGAAGAAGAACACACCTAGAAAGCATTGTTTACATTTTGCCTTTAGTCCGGAGCTCGGACGACCTTCAACGCTGTCGGTTTGTTTGGCAAAACGCGCTCCTTCATACCCCCATTTTCTACCTGAACGCATTCACATGGCAACGTTGCAGAGCCGCTGGAAAATACAAAACGCGATACATTGGAGTAAACGGGAGTGAACCTTCTGTTGGTGAAGCCTACATATTCTGTGGCTAGGACACTCGTCTGAGCGCCGAGGTGAGAGGGTTCGAATCTCTATCATACCGGTAAAAGTTTGGTTCCATAAATCCCGCATCATGATTCTTAATCCAAATAAGTCACAAAATTAATTTTCTTCATTATTAATTTCATTTTGAAATTAGTTGTGGCAATGAAAAATAGGTCAGTACCTAGTTCAATTAAAGATTTCATGTTAAAGCCGTGCCTTCATGTTAACCTTGCGACCTTTCACAAGGCCGGCGCGGAGCGTTGGCTACAGCGAGAAAGTTTTTGTGCGATACCTGCACCACACCGCGAAGCCCCCCATATGCCGGCGCGAAGCGCCGCGCATACATATTCTGTTTGTTGACATCGTGATTGTTGACACCATTCTCAGGGCCCATTTTTGCGTTTCATTGCCTGAGCACAACGTCAACAATCGTTGACTCCATGATCAAATCTTGTGTTTATTGACACCATGCAACGTTACCGTGCCGACATATCAGTGCCTCAGAGCCAAAAGGTTGTGGTGGCGCTACCCGGGTCCATCCATCACCTCAAGTGGTGATGAGCCGAGCCACCCCGGTTGGCACATCTGCGTCATTGCGTGGTAGTTTTCTCTGCCAGGCGCAGCAAGCAGCTCGATCGCTCAGTCTCCCATCTCCAAACTTGAAACGCGTTGTTAAAGTCAGAAGTGCAACCGCTGAGTTATCCGCTGAGTGGCTGAGCTCAGCCAAAGTGTTGTTAAACGTTTTCTGAGTTATCCGCTGATGTAAACAAAAGGCCGCCATCTTCTCAGCAAAATTGCTCAGCGCTCAGTCTGATTTTCCCAGAGCTGACCAGTTTTGCTGAGAAAATGGCGGCTATTGTTTACTAACAAGTTTGCGTCATTGCTGGGCGGATAACTAAAAATGGCGGACTGACGTCATTTCGCTGACTTCAATTTCTAACTTAAACAACGCGTCTTTGCCAAGACCAACTTGGTGGGGGGGCTTGCGATCAGCCATAAGAAGCGCCCAGTTCAGTCATTCAGTCTTTCAAGTTCAGTTTAGGTAAGCTCTTGCTTCAGTGCGGAGAAGTCCCCTTTCAGCTGCGGCTCGTCCCGCCTAGAGTCCCTTGACACTAAGAGACAAGAGAATGTGAATCCATTTCTGATCGGCTCCCTTATTTTAGGCTTTTACAGTGTCACAAACGGGAATAAAGATTACATTTTTACCAATTGCAAAGATTATAATCTGGAGTGGACCGGGGAATTACGGGTTTGGCAAGGAACAAACGGAATTGAGAGAAGGGACGGAGAAAGGAATTTGAGAATGGGACGATCAAAGATTACGAAAAAACTTTCAATTTGTGTAATCTTCATTCCCGTTTGTGACTCCATGAGGGGGGGGGGGGGGGGTGTCTTAACTCTCACAAAAAGTCCCACTCCTAGACGCGGCTTGTCCCGCAGTAAGACCCTTTTGTAACATCATTTATGGATATGTTGTAGACAAATCCCGTAATTTGGATACATCGCAATCTGTCTAGACAAATCGCGATTTGTCCAGTCATATCGCGATTTGTCTGGCGCCGTTTAGACAAACCCGAATTTGAAAAATAGATCGGGATTTGTCCAGACACATAGCGAAGTGGCCGGACACTTCGCGATCTGTTCTCCGACTCTTTGGACAAATCGTTAAAAGTAATATCGAAAGAAATACGAAAATATAATCAAATAAGACTGTCAGGGGTTGGAATTTTTTTTCACTTGCGGACTTTATCTTCTTTGCTTGACTTTCTAGACCAGATTTTGCTTTATCTCTTGCCCTTTTCATTCTTTGCCGCAAGTTTTGAATGTTCACATGAGAGGTTGACGGTTGTGTAGCTTCTGCGTCATTATCTTCAGGCGCTTCATTAATGTTCTGAGAATCAGCAGCATTTTGAGGCGTGCCAGTACTTTCTGGCGTGTCAATACTTTCCAGCGTGTCAATACTTTCCGGCTCATCAACACTTTCAGGGTCGTTCAGGCGTGTGGTGGGTGCGCGCCCAAAAAGTGCTTCATACAGTGTCTGTTGTATGCCACGATGGTAAGCGTTGTTTTTCCTGTACTGAACGAACCGTAAGCCTTTACTCCAGTTTTTAGACTTATTGTCAGACATCCACGCATCCGCGCATTGGGAGTGTCGAGGCTTCCCATGCAAGATGGACAGACCGTCCCACAACTTTTTGAGGTTCTCTATCTTGTGGTATGAAAATTCACGACCGTTATCGGCCTGCAAGGAAGATGGCGCTGAAAAAATAGCAAACATATCCTTTTTTACCGGTTTTACCGATTTGTCCAAAGAGTCGGAAGACAGATCGCGAAGTGTATGTGTCTGGACAAATCCCGATCTATTTTTCAAATTCGGGATTTGTCTAAACGGCGCTAGACAAATCGCGATATGACTGGACAAATCGCAATTTGTCTAGACAGATCGCGATGTGTCCAAATTACGGGATTTGTCTACAACAGATATACGTTCGTAAGAGTGCTAAAGGCGACTTACATTATTCTTCTACAAACCACCTGAATACCACTTTCCTCACAAGGTACCTAACTCATATTTTTTGAAAAATCGCGTTTTTTCCTTTTTTGGCAACCCCAACATGGGTTCTAAATGTGTGAAAAATTTGATACCGATACCTAACGACGGTAACAAGATAGCAAATTCTAAAAGGTGCCAAACTCCACTTTTGTCCCAGGCTAAAAGGTGCCCAACTCCATTTTTGTCCCGGGCTAAAAGGTGCCTAACTCCTACAGTAAATGAAGCAGCCAAGTAAGCGGCCACAAAAGGATGGGGATGACCTCATATTTGCATCAGAGGAGTGAAACACATGGATTGAAGTGGATTTTTAAAGGTCTAATGATTTTTTTAAATTGGACAGGGTGTTCGAAAAGTCCACTCGTACCGTCCCCGTTGACTATAAACCAAATATAGGCAAGATTTGAAACTTGGAGGATGTTTCTAGGCCTAAGGGAGCTCCTTTTAGTCCCCCTAAAAATTTTCAGGGGGCCCCGACAGGGCGGAGGGGGGGGGGGGGGGTTGGTAACAGACCCTAACTCTTTTTCAAATGGAATTACTCCCCTTGTGAAACTTTTTGGCGCAAACCCGAAGTCATTATCTCCATCCGTTCTAAAATGACGGCCAGTTAAAGTTCAATTGGACAGCTTTATGCAATAAGGAACTAGGGTCAAATTTTCGATTTTTTTTTTATGATGAATTCCGTATCAGGAGGGTATTTACTTACTATTGAGAAAAAGAAAATCCTCAAAAACAATTTTTATCCCGCTTCAGCGACCCCGCAAAAATTTGCCGTCGCAGGATCACGCGAAGTTCATTTTGCAATTGGGACCTATACTATGGTTCCCTATTGCGTAATGCGAAACTCGGATTTCCCATTTTGCAATTCGGAACTATAGACAGGACGGCATAATGCTTTCTCGGCATTCTCGGCTCCTGTTCGACCGATCTTGCTGATTTTTGGTACCCGGGGGTATTTTTCGACGAGAAACTCGAATTTCTGGTCAAATTTTGAAAATTCAAAAATCCAAGATGGCGGATGTGGCCTAAAATGCTATCTCGGCTCCTGTTCGATGGATCTTGCTGATTTTTGGTACCGGGGGGTATTTTTCGACGGGAAACTCGAATTTCTGGTCAAATTTTGAAAATTCAAAAATCCAAGATGGCGGATGTGGCCTAAAATGCTATCTCGGCTCCTGTTCGATGGATCTTGCTGATTTTTGGTAACCGAGGGTATTTTTCGACGGGAAACTCGAATTTCTGGTCAAATTTTGAAAATTCAAAAATCCAAGATGGCGGATGTGGCCTAAAATGCTATCTCGGCTCCTGTTTGATGGATCTTGCTGATTTTTGGTATCCGGGGGTATTTTTCGACGGGAAACTCGAATTTCTGGTCAAATTTTGAAAATTCAAAAATCCAAGATGGCTGATATGGCCTAAAATGCTATCTCGGCTCCTGTTCGATGGATCTTGCTGATTTTTGGTACCGGGGGTATTTTTCGACGGGAAACTCGAATTTCTGGTCAAATTTTGAAAATTCAAAAATCCAAGATGGCGGATGTGGCCTAAAGTGCTATCTCGGCTCCTGTTCGATGGATCTTGCTGATTTTTGGTAACCGAGGGTATTTTTCGACGGGAAACTCGAATTTCTGGTCAAATTTTGAAAATTCAAAAATCCAAGATGGCGGATGTGGCCTAAAATGCTATCCCGGCTCTTGTTTGATCGATCTTGCTGATTTTTGGTACCAGGAGGTACCGTAATAGCACACCTAGTCTTAGAGATGTTTTTAAAACGTGTCAATGACACCATAAGCCTCATTTCTGAAATGTTTCACGTGATACTTTAAAAACCCGAATGAAGTGTCAAACACGAAGCCACTCTGTGTTCAACACATTCCCATGTCACCACATTTTATGTGTCTGTGAAAAATTTGCAGATTGTGTCACCGAAATGTTTCGAATTCATTTTTTTACATATTTCAATGACACAATGGGCAAAGGTCTCCGTTGGCAGTGCATTTTTGACACATTTCTGACACATTTGTAAAACAATGAGCCTTTAACTCAGATTTTCCTCTGATTTTCTAAATGTTTATGACACATTTTCGGTATAATCACTACAGTCCATGTAGTGTTAAACACGAGCCCAATCTGTGTTGAATACATCCGCATGTCACACTTCTTAACCGTAAAAAAATTTTCAGACATCTGTTTTAGCAAATGTCGTGGAGGCATTATAGCTATCAAATCAAGTACCTGGGCGGCCTGATTACAGACTATGCCTAAGGAGAGTATGGAACTATGGGTTCACGCCATCAGTATTAAACTATCAGAGGGATTAGGAATTCCTCTCTTTAGAAAAGTATACGCAAAGCATGATATACGGTTTCAATATTTTAGATAATCCATAACTTATAAGCTCTTATGGAGATAAATGCGATGCAAACCAAGAATTTAAAACTATTTTTAACTCTGCATAATTAAATAGCCAAAAAGTAAACCTTGAGACAAAAAAATAAACCAAAATTTGGTAAAATTGGAAAATGAAACGTCAACGCTCTCTGGTAGGTTCAGTTTGATCTAGGAAAATTTTTAGAAAGGTCTGAGAAATGTTTTCAACTTGTGTTCACCAGGTTTAAATGAAAATCAAGGCATTGTTTTGTTTAACTGATATATTCCTGACACATTTCTGAAATACATTTTCCTTACCCTTATGCGTTTAAATTAATTTTATAAATGGTTATGACGTACGATCGCCGCGGATCAATTAAATGAGAGTGATACGAGTATTTCAACTAGAGAGCAATGAGGGAAATTCTTACACGAAAATCTGAAGGCGTTTCAAATACCATTCCGTCACGTTTCATACATAGATTCAACATATAGCTGTACCTTATCAGATTAAAAATACGAAATATCTGCCAGTTGTTTCTGAAACATGTTTTTGAAGGATCTTGGAAACGTTGCTAAATTGTGTCAGAAATATGTCAGGTTTATTTCTCAGAGACTTCGAACTTCCAAGAATTTCTGCAGCAACGTTTTAAATATGTTTTAGAAATGTTTCCAAAATATTTAGTTGATCTCCTTTCCCAACATATCGTACACAAATCTAATATGAATCTGTGCCTGGGTCGTTAAAAAAAAAATTGACACAATTACAAATTTTTTCCGATGGATGTCAATAAAGGTTCATTGATTTTTACATAAATTGTGGCAGAAATGTTCCGTAAATATGTTTCAATCATAGGCTTAGCTGTGACAATGGTTTTGAAATGTTTTTGAAACCTTTCTGCTATAGTTTATTGAACGGACTGCAATATATTGACAACACATAGCTGACACAATTCTTACACATTTTTTGGGTGGGTTATTTATGCCTTTTTGAAATAAGTTTGAAACGTTTCCAACTTATTTTTAAAAAAGTTTGAATGACCGCAATTGGAAACATTTTCGATTTGTTTTCAATACGTTTCAAAGACACGGCCAACTTGCCCATTTCATGTATTCGTTTTGAAAATTTGTTGGAAACATATGTCAATGACTAATCCGAGATTGACATAATTTGAAACATTTTAAAAACATTCCATTGTGTAACTGTGCTATTAGGGATTTTGGACGGGAAACTTGAATTTCTGGTCAAATTTTGAAAATTTGAAAATCCGAGATGGCGGATGTGGCCTAAAATGCTATCTCGGGCTGCTCGACCTATCGTGGTGAATCTTGGTTGTATAGGGGGTATTTCTGGCCGGGAAACTCAAATTCCTAGCCGAGTTTCGAAAAATTGAAATTTTTCAAATTTTGATATTGAGCTTGTTCAGTGATTTTTGATTTTTGCGTTTTTTGAAGTATTTACTACGCATAAGCCACAAATAATTTCTCCGATATTTTTCGTATTTCAATCCACGAAAAACAAGTTTGAGGTTGCGTCTTCTGAGCTCCCCTTTAAATGTGTGTCCGAGGAATGAAATATCCCCCAGGGGATACTTACTCAAGTAAGGTCATTTTCGGCCACATCCACCGTCTTGGATTTTCGAATTTTCAAAATTCGATCAGAAATTCGAGTTTCCCATCCAAAAATACTACCTGGTACCAAGATTCACCGCGATAGATGGAGCACTAGCCGGGATAGCATTTTAGGCCACATCCGCCATCTTGGATTTTTGAATTTTCAAAATTTGACCAGAAATTCGAGTTTCCCGTCCAAAAATACCCCCGGATAATAAAAATCAGCAAGATCGATCGAACAGGAGCCGAGATAGCATTTTAGGCCACATCCGCCATCTTTGATTTTCGAATTTTCAAAATTTGACCAGAAATTCGAGTTTCCCGTCCAAAAATACCCCCTGACCCCGAAAATCAGCATGATCGATCGAACAGGAGCCGAGATAGCATTATAGGCCACATCCTTAATCTTGGATTTTCGAATTTTCAAAATTTCACGATTCACGGGTTTGTTGACCTATTCAAGGGTTTATCTATCAATTCACGGATTTTTCGAACGAATCACGGGGTTGTCAATCGATTCACGGATTTGCGGATCGATTCGCTGGTTTTTGATCGATTCACGGTCGTCAATCGAATCAGTGCCGATCAAATCACGTCAATCGGTTCATGTTCTAACTTTTCGATCGATTCATGTCGGTCATGTCGGAATCATGACACTGGTTTTTCAATAATTTGTCGATCGAGTCGGTGTTGATCGATTCATGTCAATCAAATCTATAAACCCTTCCGTCCAAATTGCATGTTAATATTTGCCACCATTCTCGAAATATTAGCAAGTCGGTAGGTATCCATATTTTTGGCACACCCTGTTTTTTGTAGAATATCTTTCCGCAGGGACAATGCACCTCCCCCTTCCTCGTATGATGGAAGGAAGGGGTGTTTTCTCTGTTGGGGTAAACCCTCCAGTTTGTAATAGTGACACCAGGGTCGTCTCCCCTATGCAGTCAGTGCTAAAACAATCTATAGTTCCTGATTGCAAAATGAGCTTCCCCGGATTCTTCATTTTGCAATAAGGAACTATAGCCTTTTTTTGTAATTATTGGCAACAGTGTGATGTTTTTGACAAATCTGTCAACACAGGGTGTTAAAGGAACTCCATAGCTATAAAATGAACCATCAAAC
Source organism: Bemisia tabaci (assembly GCF_918797505.1). Taxonomy (NCBI): domain Eukaryota; kingdom Metazoa; phylum Arthropoda; class Insecta; order Hemiptera; family Aleyrodidae; genus Bemisia; species Bemisia tabaci. The sequence continues at coordinate 63,876,769 of NC_092793.1, forward strand.
CGCAACATTGATCGTTTTGATGAAAAACGCCAATGGTTTTTGCAAAAGTTGCTCTCCTGAAAACCTACCGTTCTGCCTATAGTTCCGAATTGCAAAATGCTATCCAATTGACCCTTTGGTTTTGTGTCAATGGATTCCACTGAAACTCGGTATCTGGGGGGGATTCTGGCACAAGAAAAATGAGTTCAATCTTGAATTCTAAAAAAAAAAAAAAAAAAAATCGATCTTTTTGAATTACAACCGGTTATCATTTTTAAGCGCTCTTTTTTTTCTTTTCTTTTTTTCTTTTTTTTGTAAAAAAAAGTGTGATGTCAAAATTCATTTCTCTCGTGCCAAAATACCCGCAGATACGGAGTTTCAGGCAAATCCTGAGAAAAAAACTATGGTGCTAATTTACGGTCATTTTAAACTTCAACCGACCGCCACTTTAAGACGATTTGAGAAAATGACTTAGGTTTTCCGTAAAAAAATTTCTATTTCAAGCTCTTTCGTACAAGGTATAAGAAGGAGCGTATTTCCTTTTGAAAAATAGCTTGGGCACGTTAACCCTCTCCCCCTTCTCCCCCAAGAGGACATCTGGACCTACATGAGACCTGGGTACATTAGGGTGTCCCTTATTTTTGAAAGAGAAAAGTTTATCTCCCCAGGTCTCAAAACGTGCTATGAGGTGTACAAATCAGGAATGTCTTTGGGAAAAAATTTTAAAAAAATTTTTAGGGCCCTCTCAAGCGCCCTAAAGGGCGTCAGTCGAAGATGTCAATTTCTGGTAGTATGGATAGTCAAATATAGGTGAAATTGACGAATTAACGGCTGTAGGGCAAACATTTGGTCCGTTTGGTTGTTGGTTGTATCTTTGATCGTTCAGCCAGAAAACCGACTTAAACGGGCGGGAAGTCGAGCCGCGGCCGCGCGCCGCTGACCAAGACGAGCTTTGCATCGCGCGGCCGGGCAGCGCCCGGCGACGCGCGTGGGTTGTGGGTGAGGAACATGTACACATGCACAGCTAAACGTGGTGCAGAAAGCTACGATGGGAAGGCTGCAAAACAAGACGAAAAAAAGAAACTGGACATTTCGTAAATTCAACTGGAAACAAAAAATTTAATAAGAAAGTTGAAAGTGAGCAAGACTTTTAAGATTTACTACAAGTATTGTCTCACTTCACAAACAATGTTCATAAAATATCGAAAAAAATTCTAGCTGATGACTTCGAAAAATTGTGATAATTTTGACTTTTGTCAAACTACCTAATATTGCTATTGTTGATAAAAATATGTTACTATGCAAGTTGGACGACGGTACGCTTAAATAATTTCATGCCAAAGAAGTTTTTAAACATTAAACAATTTATATAAATTTTTAAGAGCCTTGTCAGAATTTTAATTGTCCTCCCTCTGATGAACAAAATTGAGTCTCCGTCTCGCAATAACAGTGAATCAAGAACTCATTTTTAGCCTTTTATTTTCATTTATTTATCTTTTTATTTTTTTTGTTTCCAGTTGAATTTACGAAATGTCCCGTTTCTCTTTTTCGTCTTGTTTTGCAGCCTCCCCATCGTAGCTTTCTGAACCACGTTTAGCTGTGTATGTGTTCATGTTCCTCACTCACAACCCACGCGCGTCGCCGGGCGCTGCCCGGCCGCGCGATGCAAAAAGCGTATTTTATTTGTGGATGCGGTACGCCGCATCCAGTTTGTCCGCATCCATTTTTGGCCAAACGCACCCACCAAAGGCAGACGCGGGAAAACGTTCCGTTAAAATATCACGTGACTAGTCATGTGATACGCGGGAACCGGGAATTCCAAAAAATTGCGTATGGGCAACCTGTTGTTGTGTGCCGTGCTGCAAGTGAAGTGTCGTGTAGCTTATAAAATAAAAGAGAAACTTTAACCTGATTCTTGCACTATACATAAACCAGCAAACAGTAATTATAGAACTATAACCTATTATTTTTTGAATAACACCATTATTTAGCCCTATAAAACCTTCCAAAAACTGTTGAACTAACCCTAGCAAAGAAAAATCTTGAAATAGAAAATAAATAATATAGTAGGATCAAGGGAATTAACTTGATTAAAGTAGATAAAATAAAAACCTTATTCATTCAAGTTTTCCACAAATTAAAATAAACCATAAATGGAAAGGAAATATCCCCATCTTAATTATTAACCCTAGCATTAAATAAACCTATAAAAATGACTCAAATTAAACATATAAAAAAGTAAATACAAGTATCATTAAAGAAAATCTCATTTGAACAAGATAGTATCTTATTATTATTTCTGTAACTCTTCATCCTTTTCCTGATGTACACAAGCCCCAAAATAAAATAAGACATACATCTATAAGATATCAAATTATTAATCAATTATATATAGTCCACCTTATAAAGCTAAACGTAGCTACTAAATAAATTCATAAGACTTTTATATACTTCACTAGATAAGAGATTTTATTAATCTATGATTGAAATATGAATCCAATAACTTAGATTAGCTTACATATCTTCAGAAATAATTTCTAAATTACATAAATTATTATATCATAATAACCCTTTTATCAGGCATTCTAAAATATACAGCTAAGGCTATAATAATACTAATTATATTCTTCTATGTATACTAGCCGTTCTGGACGCGCTTTGCGCGTCCGTCACGGCCAGCCAAGGGGCTGCGCCCCCTGCAGCGAGTGAAATTCGGCTCGCTCCGCGAGCCATTTTTCTCAGTGATTGGACGTTTGATCACTAAGATGTATACAATATGGAGACTCTGGAGGCAAAAATGATTTCGTCATAGAGCCTTGTTGCCGGAGCGTGCCATCATTTGCACATGAATAGATGTGTGGAGGTGAAGCGATGATGGGGATCGATCATTTCTTCAAAAAAACCCTGCCGCAAGCGGCAGGGTTTTTCCGTGGGATTGCCGGCAAGTAGGGGACGGTTCTTTTTGTAGTCCGCGCATTTACCGCGGCATGAGTGTATTTTCCGAAGGGTAGTGTCACATTGGGGAGTGAAATCATTTACCCTACCCCTCTTGCCACAGATATGTTTCAAGAAACAGTTCCCCTTGGCTGCGCAACTCTTACCCCCTCCCCCTCCCCCGTAAAAACGGTAAATTGCCACTATTATGGAACGCGTTGGCCGATTTCGCTGAAATTCAATAGGAAACCAGTCTTAGTAGATATCTAACTACCATCAAAATTTCAGCTCAAAATATTCATTTTTACTCGAGTTATCGCGTGGAAAAAATTAAACCTCCCCCCCTCTTTGACCCCTCGCTGTGCGAAAAGTAATTGACGTATTCCGATTTTTTCTTCACAATTTAAAAGTACTCTTAGGGGACTATAAAACCCAGAAGTTTCGTTTCAAGAGACTTAAAAATTAACTGCCGCTCAACGCTCTGAAAACTGAAAAATCCTCACGCTGGCTGAAATACATACATACATACATACATACATACATACATACATACATACATACATACATACATACATACATACATGCATACATACATATACCGGGTGTCCGTAAAGTAACTGAAAAGTGGGTATAATTTTTGAACAAAAAAAGATAGAAGGTCGCGGTTTGTGGCATTCTTCATCATCCAGAGGGGGAAATTTTTCGATGGGGGGTTTTTCTTGGTGGACCCCCCTGGGGGAAAGTTTTTTTTAAGACATGGTTAAAAAGAACTTAAAAAGACAAGAAAAATGACGCAAATAAAATTAAAATCGGTTCACTCGTTCAAAAGTTACAGCCGGTCAAAATTTTAAATTGACCACTTTTCAAAAAATCACCGTTGAGCTCCAAATTACCGGAAAAACAAAAATAAACCTGGAATGAAAAGTTTGAAAAGTACCCTTTAAGGCAAGGAAAAACAACTGACGTTGTCACAAGTTTGGATGGCATTGTTTCAAAATGAAATTTCGGAAAATTCAACATGGCGGCAAATTTGAGGAAACGCGAATAATGAAAATTCCAGAAACTGTTCATCTTTCAAATACCCTCTAGTTTAAGGAAATCAATGGTATCAACTTTTTTCCTTTATTTGGCCAAGTAAGAGCAATAATTTGCTGACTTTAAAGTTGTCAAGCGGGACGCCTTCAATCGTTGGAGTATGCGACATCACAGGATTAAGTGTGCTGTCAAAAAATGAAGCCGATGTGAAAAAGGGCTCCTCCTTTGGGATGCTTTAGAAATGTTCAAGGTCCTCATCCTCAAAAAAGAAGAAAAAAAAGAAGAAAAGAGAAATTGAGCAATTTTTACCCACAAACTTGGTGAGCCAAAAAAACATGGTTTATCCTGATGGGGTAGGGGCGGTTGACATTTTTGACATTTCTCTATCTGAAAATTGAAAACGCAAGAATAATTGTAATTCTCTAATTCCTGGCACTCCAAGTTGGCAAGAAGGATATCTGCTACGCTTTCAATTCCGAAAACGCCGTTCTACTCTTGATTATTATCTGAGTTGAGATTATCTTATTGACAGCCTCAACCTCACGATTTGAGGCACCGATATTTTAGGTAATATCTGATGCAATATCTGATCGGTAACACTATTTACGAATCTCAAATCAGTATGCTAAGTTCTCTTGATCATACTGCGTTCTGATTTAGTTGGCAATTACTATTGTAAATTTACTATTGTTTGCAGCAAAATGAAGATCACTTTGAACATTTGACGGAATAACAGAGCACCAGGTATAAAAACTTCCACTTTAAAAAATAATAATAATAATAAAAAAAATTGCTCAATATTCCTTTTCTTCTTTTTTGAGGATGAGGACCTTGATCATTTCTAAAGCATCCCAAAGGAGGAGCCCTTTTTCACATCGGCTTCATTTTTTGACAGCACACTTAATCCTGTGATGTCGCATACTCCAACGATTGAAGGCGTCCCGCTTGACAACTTTAAAGTCAGCAAATTATTGCTCTTACTTGGCCAAATAAAGGAAAAAAAGTTGATACCATTGATTTCCTTAAACTAGAGGGTATTTGAAAGATAACAGTTTCTGGAATTTTCATTATTCGCGTTTCCTCAAATTTGCCGCCATGTTGAATTTTCCGAAATTTCATTTTGAAACAATGCCATCCAAACTTGTGACAACGTCAGTTGTTTTTCCTTGCCTTAAAGGGTACTTTTCAAACTTTTCATTCCAGGTTTATTTTTGTTTTTCCGGTAATTTGGAGCTCAACGGTGATTTTTTGAAAAATGGTCAATTTAAAATTTTGACCGGCTGTAACTTTTGAACGAGTGAACCGATTTTAATTTTATTTGCGTCATTTTTCTTGTCTTTTTAAGTTCTTTTTAACCATGTCTAAAAAAATGGGGGTTGCTATTTGAATTTTGAAAGTTGAACCCCCTTGGGGCCCCCCGGGGGGTCCACCAAGAAAAACCCCCCATCGAAAAATTTCCCCCTATGGATGATGAAGAATGCCACAAACCGCGACCTTCTATCTTTTTTTGTTCAAAAATTAGACCCACTTTTCAGTTACTTTACGGACACCCGGTATATAAATATGACAGAAAATGAATGACATATATATTCGTGATCTACGACTCGAGATCGGTGCTCTTTACATGGTCCCAGGTCTAGGTCCCACCATGAGGGAGAACGCAATAGTGTATCTTTCTTTCGGAAAATACACTAAAACGCATTTGACTGGGACGTCATCCCTTCGGGTGGCGGAAAAAGACAATCCATGGATCTCCTTCCGCGATTTGACTCGCTGAAGTAGCAAAAGGTCATCTTTACCTCTTAAGAAGATTATCGGTGGCGTAGGGGTCTAAAAACTGCTCAACGATAGTATAGTTCGAGTTCCGAATCGCAATGAGCCTACTCGTGTTTTTTTTTCTTTTTTATACTTTCATCGCATTTAAATTTCTTTGATGTTTTTGTTTTATTCTCTCTGATTGCATTTTAGTAATTATATCCTCATTTCATTTCCTTTCCCTTACCTTTTTCCTTTTCTGTAGCATCTTTGTCCATTTACAATTATTATTTTAAAATAGCTTTCCCCTAGTACATAATTGATGCTTCAAACGGAATAAATTGTTTTAATGACATTTCCGGCTAAATCATGGGTTTTCCCAGGAAGGCAGCCTCTCGTCCCTCCCGGACTCTATTGTTGCCAGATAAGTTGCTTTTTTAGCACTTTTCCCAATTCAAATCCATGGAAAATATTCACATTTATCGCACAATCTGGCAACCTCTCGAGTGAAATAGAAAAAGGTAGAATCGCTGAAAGTCTGAATCCTTCGAAGTTTATATTAATGAAAAAAATAAAATGATATTATTCTACACCTCCTTCTCTATTGCTAATGATTAATATATAGGGTGGCCCAGACCTACCGTACCAGGTCTTTTTTTCGGTTAATTTGGGTCGTGCGAAGTCCAGGATCGCGGAGTTGAATAGGGAATGGACCCCAAGAAATCCGAATTTCATGGTCCCAGAGCCTGGCGCCCCTTGGGGGCTAAAAGGGGGGTCCGTACTTTAAAAGTTAGGGTGTATGTCAAAATTTTGAAATTATTTCATCGAAATCAGAACGTACGGAAATTTTTAACTTAAGTCGACACCAACAAATCCAAAATCGGCCCATCCGTGTCCAAAATACCGACCCCTAACGGTGGGGGCCAGAGCCCCCTTTGAAAAAAATTCAAGTTCGTAAAATTGACGTGGAGACTCGGAAAAAATGTGTATTCATGGGTAATCGACCCCAAGGAATCCAAATTTGAGGGTACCGTTGTCCTCAGAGACTTTTCTGATGGGGCACAGGGGGACTCTGAACTTTTAAAGACCAGTATGGAGGTTACCCCAGTGCCCCATCACAAAAGTCTCTGAGGACAACGGGACCCTCAAATTTGGATTCCTTGGGATCGATTACCCATGAATACACATTTTTTCCGAGTCTCCACGTCAATATTACGAACTTGAATTTTTTTGAAAGGGGGCTCTGTCCCCCACCTTTAGGAGTCGGTATTTTGGAAACGGATGGGCCGATTTTGGATTTCTTGGTGTCAGTTTAAGTTAAAAATTTCCGTACGTTCTGATTTCGATGAAATAATTTCAAAATTTTGACATAAACCCTGACTTTTGAAGTACGGACCCCCCCTTTATCCCCCAAGGGTCGCCAGGGGGGATCTGGGACCATGAAATTCGGATTTCTTGGGGTCAATTCCCTGTTCAACTCCGCGATCCTGAACTTCGTACGACCCAAATTAACCGAAAAAAAGACCTGGTACGGTAGGTCTGGGCCACCCTGTATATAATTGGGCGAACTGAGCGATAGCCAAGAACCGAGCGATAGCCAAGAACCGAGCGTGTAATGGCGTCTTCCCTGTTGACAGACCACGAGCTTCTCGGAAGCGTAACCAAAATTTGAATTCCCGCCTCTAATGGATGCGGGATGCGCTACTGGAAGCGGCTTTGGGCCAGCGAGACCCGCTTCCATTTTTTGGATGCGCATCCACTTTTACGTCATCAGCCAAACCAATTGCCAAACTCCCACCCGCACCGCCAAACTCATTACCCAACTAGGAACTGGACGCGGCACTGGATGCGAGAAATAAAATATGGAAAATGCCGCATCCATCACCAATTTTGGATGCGCATCCACCTGCATCCACAAATAAAATACGTCTAAAGCTCGTCTTGGTCAGCCGCGCGCGGCGCGCGGCCGCAGCTCGACTTCCCGCCCATTTAAGTCGGTTTTCCGGCTGAACGATCAAAGATACAACCAAACGGACCAAATTTTTGCCCTACAGCCGTAAATTCATCAATTTCACCTGTATTTGACTATCCATTCTACCAGAAATTAACATTTTCGACTGACACCCTTTAGGGCGCTTGAGAGGGCCCTAAAAATGTTTTTAAAATTTTTTTCCTACAGACATTCCTGATTTGTACACCTCATAGCACGTTTCGAGACCTGGGGAGCTTAACTTTTCTCTTCTTCTTCTTCTTCTTCTACCTTCTGACTAGGGCCTTGACCCTGTTTGTCTAGCCTCTAAATTAGTATATAACTATGACAAATATCATATAATGGCAATGATAGAGGGTTAATTTTCCGGGGATGAAAGGCAGCTATATGCCCATCTCTTGGGCGGTCGTCTAGGTTGCCTTTGGCTATGAGGTCGTCCTACCATACAAATCTTGGCAAGCCTTTCCCCGTTCTCAACATGTTCCGACCACATTTTCCGGCGCATCTTGGTCCATTTGGCAATATCTTGAATTTGGCACTCTTCGCGAATTGACTCGTTGGTCTGCCTGTCTCGGAGCATAAAGCCTGCTATTTTCCTCAGGACTTCCATTTCTACGGTCCGAAACTGTTGTTTAGTGCGCTTCGTGTCTGCCCGGGTCTCCGCAGCGTAAGTCAGCACAGGTCTTACAATCGTTTTGTAAACTCACTCGTTTTATAACTTTTCTCAAATTTCAAAAATAAGGGACACCCTAAGGTACATCCTCCAAGTTACCAAGCTTTCCCTAAATTACGTGAAAAGTTAGAGGGTGGCAAGAGACTTTTCGGACACCCTGTAGGTGACTGACACCGCTGAATATGTCGAACCCAAAATATCCCACCAAGCAGGGTAAGAACATACATATATAAGACTTCCTGGAGACACATTTCAAACAAGCCCAATAATTGGTTCACTCCTCCTCCGACCAAAAAAAAATTAAAATCTCCTCAATACCCACCCGGCAAGGGTATGTTGCAGCAACATTGCGACAACAGCACCCCTTGACATGGAACATTTAGCTTGCAACATTGTAGCAATGATGATGCAATCTTACTCATGAAACGGATTGCAACATTGCATGTGATTTTCACAGAAACTTAACTCTGCGATGTTTCTGCTTTTAAGACAAAATTACAGAAACATATCAGGGTGGTGTGAACATCACCCATACATGGCAGAACATGTACAAGCATAGAAACATAGCAGAGTGATGTTCAAACCACCCTACTATGTTTCTGTAACTTGACTAGGTGCCTTGCGAAAAGTTTCCCGGCTGGGAATTTCACCCAGATAATTTTGGGCAAGGGAATATGGCGTCCAGGGAAGCCGCCCAGCTCTTTAGCCACTTTGTAATTTTCTCCGCGGCACTCATTGGTTCCAGAGCCCGATCTAGGCGGCATTCATTAGAATATCACCTTCACTGGCATACAATATATGTTAATATGTGTTTTTGGGTCGCTAATCACGAATTTAAAGTCAATTTTACCCTATCGTTAACTACAATATGGTAAATATCCTTTAAATGGCAAATTCACACTCAATGCAGGATTATTGATTTGAAAACTTGCCTCAGTGCTAGAACTAGATATGATAATTTTGACAAATGTATTAAAGTTTACTCATCAAGAAAGATTAATTATTCCGCTGATATTAATTTCCTGATGGTTATTTTTCTTGAGGGGGGGGGGGGGGGTTGTCACATTACATAACTGCACGAAGTATCCAATCAACACGATCTGGTTTGAGAATCTACTCCCAGAATGTTGCAGTTTAAGAAATAGCAGTACGAACGCATAATAAAAGGGTATTGCCCTGATTATTCCATTTCGAACATTGAGCGGGAACTTCAATACTCATTGATTTTTTACTTCAAGAGCAACATTCGCTTTAAAAGGTTGTTACATATTTTGTTTGGGCAAAACTGGTAAAAGATATATGTCTCTACATTATGACCAGGATTAGTACCAACTGGAAATGGCCGTTTAAAAGGTGTCGGAGATTGACAATGTTATTGATTCCAACTGTTTTTGGGAGTATTTGATCCTTTTTAGCACGAAAAAATTTTTCTCCTTAGAGTTTTTCAGGCCCATAAAAATTATATTTTTCGTGATCTTTTGGAAAAACATTTAAATAGACTCCTCTTGGGATAACGTGTGCCAAGGTAAAACGTCGAGCATTATTGGACCACACAGCTCAGCGCATAATCCAGTTAATGTTCACAACTGCTGAGTCTTTTGTAAATTTATCCACACGGGTTTTATGCCTTGAAACTAAATGGGGCTTTGATGGTGCAACAGGTCAAAGCCGTTAGAAAATGAAATTTAGCGAAGACGATGCAGATGATAACAGTATGTTTGGAACATCTCTCTTTCCGTTACAACTAACTGATGTTGAAACTTCTAAGGTTGTTTAGTAGAATTTGAAACCCAGGTCTGCCCAATTTTGCCGGCTTATTCGAATTAGTTTCACCAAGGAAACAGAAGAAACTCTAATTAATGAAAAAGCATCCGTCAAAGCCGAGATTTCTAACTTGATTCCATCGAAAGTGACTGAACCGTCCTTCAAGGAAACTTTACAAATCAAACACGTTTGAAAGTTGACCATGATCGATGGAAAGGCATATAATGTGATTACTGATACATCCTCTTAAACATGTGCGATTTGTGGTATTACGCCGTCTAATGCAAATAATATCGATCAAATTCTGGAAAGAGATGTTGATGAGACAGCATTAGAGTTTGGCTTGAGTCCTCTGCATTGCTATAAACGTGTTTTTGAATGTGCCATTCACAGGGGTGCACAATATACTAGATCACGCGATAAATTATCGCGTGAAATTGTGGAAGGCCTTCCCAATTTTTGGAAGCGCGATCACGCGATAAATTATCGCGTGAAAATGTGGTAGCGTCCCAAATTTTGTGGAAATTTTTTTATCTTTCCTTCTTTCTTTTCGTTTCTTTTCTCGCTCTTCTCTTTGAATCCCATATTTTTTACCGGGGAAAAAAAAAAAAAAAAAAAAAAAAAAAAAAAAAAAAAGGTCATCACTTTTTGTGGAACTAGTCACGAAATTGTGGAAATTTTTTTAAAATTTTTTGTGGAAGAGGAAAAGCTTATCGCGCGAAATTGTGGAAGCATAGTAAAATGTGCACCCCTGGCCATTCATATTGCGTACAAGCTAGATACAAACAAATGGCAGAGCCATAGTTCTGGGCAAAAACAGCTCAAAGCGATAAGAAAAAAAGAAATTCAAGATGGGTTGAAGAAAGAGATGGGTCTTTTGGTAGACATGCCCAAACAGGGAGGCTCAGGTTACACAAATGAGGGCAATACCAGCAGAAAACTTTTTTCAAATCCTGATTCGGCTGCCAAAATCACTAGGATTTATGTGACTTTAATCGAACGATTGGGCATAATCCTCAGAGTAATAAATAGTGATTTTGAGGTATATTCTGTGAAGTTCAACGCCTATGCAGTTAGAAACAGCCAACATTCACTTCATGAAATGTCCCTGGTATCCGATGCCCATCTCTGTTCATAGAGTACTATTACATGGATGCAGAGTCATTCAGGTAGCTGTACCACCCATTGGGATGCTCTCTGAAGAGTCACACGAGTCCCAAAACAGATTCAAGAGGAATATTCAAGAACATCATGCTCGAAAATTTAATCGGATAGAAAACCTTAGGAATGTCTTCATGCGTCTCCTATTAATGTCTGACCCGGTTATTTTGAGCAGGATGAAAGCGAGAAATCCTAAAAAGAAAGAAATCCCTGATGAAATGCTTTCCTTGATCGATCTTTTGCCATACTTGTAACCACCTCATCACTTTTGATATCATTGTGTGAGCGCATTCTTTTATTTTAGGAGACAGTTCTGCCCTTATATTTTTTATTTTATCTGTGATTCAAATTCCTCATTTTTTACCTTAAATAAGTGTCGCAAGATGGGTATATTTTTTAAATAACATGTTCATGCCAAGTTTTTATCGGAAACTACTTTTTTTTGTGGTGCTAATATTTGATGAGAACTGATACAGAAATCTTTTTAGTTTAAAATCATACTTATTTAAAATTTTCTTCCTACTTTTCTGTGATAAATATTCACTTTTATTATCTTGTTACCTACACCTAATCCAGTTTGATTTTTCACCCTTATTGTGAATTAGTTTTTATATTGAATTGTTATGTTTACTTAGTTCTATTATTACTGAGACCGGGTTGATTTTTCACCCTTATTGTGAATTATTTTTTATATTAAATGGTTGTGTTTAGTTCCATTCTTGTATCTACTTCGTCATTCAGGGTGTCTAGCAAATTTTTCTTTTCATTCTTCCCCACTTTCAAGGTTTTCCCTGACCTATCGAATTTTCTTTCTCCCTGACTCTTCATGACCTTTTACCAAGATTTGTTTTCAGTCTGTACTATGTTTTCCACCCTTCAAAGCAATGGATTATTTTCAAGAATAAAAACCTTTCTGCAGTCCTTGGGCGTCAACATAGACTCTCGTAAAAAAGATTCTTTTCTTTCTTCCACTATTACATCATAATTTGTACTTAATAGTAATGCTTTGGAAGATCTTTGCTTATTACTTCAAAAAACCTTATAGAAATTTGCAACTTCGAGAATTAAATAAATAGAGGAAGAAATAGTACACTTCCAGAGGTGTCGCGGACGCTAAAGGAGGCGTCGCGGACGCTGTAAGGCGTCGTGGACGCTTCAAAAGGCGTCGCGCACACTTCCAGAGGTGTCGCGGACGCTAAAAGTGGCGTCGCGGACGCTAAAGGTGGCGTCGCGGACGCTTTAATGGCGTCGTGAACGCTTCAAAAGGCGTTGCGGACACTTCAAAAGGTGTCGCGGACACTCCCTCAGGCGTCGCGGACACTTCAAGAGGTGTCGCGGGCACTCCCTCAGGCGTCGCGGACGCCTAAGACTTGTCGCGGACACTAAAGGAGGCGTCGCGGACGCTTTAAAGGCGTCGTGGACGCTTCAAAAGGCGTCGCGGACACTTCCAGAGGTGTCGCGGACGCTAAAAGTGGCGTCGCGGACGCTAAAGGTGGCGTCGCGGACGCTAAAGGTGGCGTCGCGGACGCTTTAATGGCGTCGTGAACGCTTCAAAAGGCGTTGCGGACACTTCAAGAGGTGTCGCGGACACTCCCTCAGGCGTCGCGGACACTTCAAGAGGTGTCGCGGGCACTCCCTCAGGCGTCGCGGACGCCTAAGACTTGTCGCGGACACTAAAGGAGGCGTCGCGGACGCTTTAAAGGCGTCGTGGACGCTTCAAAAGGCGCCGCGGACACTTCCAGAGGTGTCATGGACGCTAAAGGAGGCGTCGCGGACGCAACAAAGCTATAGAGAGAGGGAGCACCACTAGTCAGCACCATAGAATAAAGAGACTACGCTACGTAGTCTCTTTATTCTATGTCAGCACTAATGGTTCAGATGGCACCTCAGACCATGAGAGAGCGCTGCACGGCTAAATATCGAAGCGCCGTAAAGTTATGCAAAAAATCGCGGTCTTCGACGGGAGTTCGCTTCTCTCCCGGTTTCGCGTTCTTCTTCCCTGACTTCTCCCTGACCAATTACATCTCCCTGACTTTCCCGGTCGCTAGACACCCTGGCTCATGTGCTTTGTTCTGATTTCATTGTGTTCTTATTGGAAGCATAAAAATTTAATTTTCATACTGTAAAAGCTTATTTCATTCATCCATATTTGCTCTCAAAAGCCAGTAATTTGAGAACCTAGTAACCAAAAAAGTTAACATAGTACGAGTTCCTTTGTTTTAACAATTTTCTCTTTTCTGAGACTGATTTTGAAAATTTTTGGTCGTTACCAAGACACTTATTGCTCTATTTTTAGATGACCATTTTGTTTTTGAAGATTTCTCAGACTTTCAATTGGCGTCAAATCATACGAAGATTATAACACTCACTTTTTTCTTTTTCTCCCAATTATTAGATTCCAGTTGTCAAGCTAACACATAATAATCGGGCGATAAAGAAAAAAGTGAGTATTATCTGATAAAAAACCCGATAAAGGATGAAAAAGAAACATACAAAGATTGTTCACAAAAGAGTTTTCACTGGATTCACTTGAGTCCACATAACATAATTTTCTTGTAATTTTTAACCAAATCTGACATCAGATTTGAGTTTAGTGACCAAGAAAACCCCCACTTACCAAAAATCAGTGACTTCCAATGAGATTTAGCCGAGATATAAATTATATTGGTGCAACTGGCCCTCCTGGCCCACATTGCAAAGAGAAGGAAAACCTTCTATACTCTCTGAGTTTTGACCACAGGCATGTAACTTGAAATATTAATCAGGAAATGACTATGCATCCCCTCATCAACCACACCTCACCTAGCAACCTGGAGGGGCGTCCTAAAATTAGTTTCCTGTGCGTCTATATTTTGCCGCTTGAGGCTTTTTGTAGAGACACATCGAAATGAACTAAATTTTTGTCCAATGAATGGACCACTAGACAAGGTACGAATTTAAGCAATCTGATACATGTTTCTTAACCAGAATTTCACGTAGAACACGATTCAAACTACGAAAATTACCGAAATCAACTTCTAACGAAGATATTAACGTTTTTATTTCGCACTAATTACGAGGAATTTGAACTGCCCGCTCACAAGAAACTCAAAGCTCTACGTGAGTCAAATCCCGCACTACAACGGTTTCAGCAAGCTTCTCAATCGAGCAATGTTCATTTTCCACCATGTGTTGTTCAAACTATTGGTAATTTGCTATAGCTGAGCCAAAGTGTCAAGATTGAAGTTGAAGATTTTTACATCGCAGAGACTGTCATGATAAACATTTAGCGCGCGATGTGAATCACGTAGAGCATTGAGTTTTCATGAGCGGGTGGTTTCAATTCACACATCAAGAATCATTAAATATCTTCGTCAGGAGTTGATTTTGGAAATTTTCGTTGTGCGTATCGTGTTCTACGTGAAATTTTGGTTGAGAAACATGTATCAGAATGCTGAAATTCGTACCTTGTCTAGTGGTTCATTGCAGCTTGGTAATTGCACTCATGTTATTGTATGATATCTTCGGTCATGGTGATAACAGCAAATCTGTTATATACCACTAGTTAAAATTTTATGTGGTCATAATAAATTATACTTACATAAAAATAAGATAAGGTAAAATAAAAGACCATTTTGCTATTTGAGGTGCGCACATTATGCACATGTACACAAAAAAATTGACTTACCGCTTTCAGAGCAGGAGCTGCTGTCCACATTGGACTCCACAGAGGTGAGAACATCATCCGATAAGAACCCATTCTGATTCAGCAGATCAAATGAAGCTTCAGACTCCATCTTAAGGATAGAATCCAAGAACTCATCTGGTAATTCTTCATTCTGAAAGGAAATGTAAATGGATGATTAATTAAAACTTGTATAGAACCGGGGGAGCAGAATCTTTCAAGTTTTCACGTTTCAATTTACATATTTTATTTCAGTGACATATTAACAATAATTCAATTTCAGCTCCATCCCCCACCGAGAGCACAGCTCGAGTGGTGGATGTCAGGTCGACCGAACAGCATTCAGATAGATAATATACTTAAATAAAAAAACCCATTTCAGTGATTTTTAAAAAATCTTGATAGAGCAGTATTGAGAGAGAGACAAGACAAATAAATAAATACCTAAATGACTAAGTAGATAAAATAAAAAAAATCAAAAAATAAAATTAAAAAGTAACAAAGTAAGTATAAATATTGTAATAAACAAATTATGAATAAAATAACAAAGTGTGACAGAATTCATAGAGGGATTTATAGTGGACGAATTAGAGTGTTTTTTTTTGTTTGTTTTAGACATAAATAAATTATAAATAGAATAACTTGGTGTGCACAGTATTCATTTAAGAATTTATGGAAGAAACCAACCTACTTAGCTCCCTCATTGACTCACACAATTAAATTGTACCACAAGTTACTTTTGGAGAGCTCCAATCTGCAAAAAGGTATTATTGGTTTGGCTTCTCCTCTATTTCTCAACTGGTAATCTACTTGCTCATACATTAAATGGTTTTTGAATGCTGGAACTAAACTTTGAGATCTTTGTGGTACAATTCATGGAGTGTCCGTACATCAAGTAGGGTACTAAGTTCAGCGAACGGATATCTCTTTCATAGTTTAAGTATGACTTTGATGGTCTTCCTCCATACCTAATCTCTCTAGGGGTGCCAACACCGTATCGGAAGCCGCACCAAAGACAGCTACTCCATATCCTAAGATCGATTGAAATAGAGCCATGTATATGAGCCTCAATGAATTAATACAAAGATATCTTAGCTGATGGGCTGGAGTAAAAACCACTTTCCTCAGCCCACCTTCAAGGTAACTGGCATGTTCATGCCAGCTTCGATCACCTTCAAGTATGACACCCAAGTATTTAGTGCTATTTATAATTTTCAAAGCAGGACAATCGCATCCCTGACAGAAACCCAAGCTATCACAATTATGCACGGTTATTCTCCATTTGTCTTCTGCCTCAGGAAAGTTAGAAGCTGGGAATGGCATAGGTACAGACTGTCTTGTTTAAAATTTAGAGAGATGAAGTTACAATTGAACCATGGTTTAACAGTCATATTCATCACCTCATTGATTTGCCGGCCTAAGGCCTCCCGGGAATCTTCCCAGAAGAGCAAAACTGTGTCATCAGCAAAATGTAGATGAAACAGTATTGGGCCTAGGACGGTGCCTCGTCATACACCCCATTTTACATCTGATTTCCTACTAATTTTTTCATACTTATTGTTAGCACATTGGGTTCTTTGCTTTAAATAGTTGGCAAAAAATGTGTGTGCAACTCCCCTTTTGCCGATTTTTTCTAACTACTTTAAAAGTTTCTTATGGGAGACAGAGTCAAAAGCTTTTGTTAAATCCATGAAAATTGTTGCGCATTTCTTCGTTTCCTCAAGGTTTGTTGTTGTGTTCCTTATTAATTCGGCCATTGCTTGAGAGGTGTTTTCATCTTTATGGAATCCATATTGAGTATTTGGTATAATATTATGTTTGTTGATATAGGACATAAGTCTGTTTTCAATGGCAGTTTCAAATATTTTAAAAATATTTGATAGGACTGAAATAGGTACCTGTAATTTCTTGGTTCTATGATGATCCCTCTGCTTTGTATATTGGTGTTACTTTGGCTATTTTCAGGTCTATGGGAAATACACCATATGAGTAAGACAAATTAAAAATAAAGGTTATACAGAGGGAGATCCATTTGTCACACTTTTTTAACATTTTCATTGAGATTTCATCCTCCCCTTGTGAACAGGTTTTTTTTTAGCCCCTTGATAATATTCATGACTTCAAACTAATTGGTAGGGTTGAGGGAAAGTTTCATGCACCTGCTAGCCAGCTTCCCCAATTTTATCATTTGCTTGCAAGCTTAAAAAATGGGGGCTTTTACCTGCTTGTTTCCTTCAATTTTCCACTTTTTACTCCTCAAAATTGACCATCCTTTTACATTTTCACGGCAGGCGCATGATGGAATATTTCCTTCATGCCTGTGCAGAATGATTGAAATGCCAACAGAAAAAGTGGATAATCACTCTTCAAGCAAAATGAGTCGTATTTTGTTCGGAGGCAACACTCGCAACATGTTGGTAAAACAAGCAACAATCGCATTTTGTTCTAAGTTGTTTTGTGTTGTGGGGGCGGGGCTTGTTTTAGCGCGCAAAATTTGGGAACCTCTATAGCAACATTGTTGTACAGCACCTGCAATAAGCTCAGAGGCAAATCGTGTTTATGTTGTTGCCCAAGACAAAGCTGTTTTCTGACCTAAAATTGGAATTCGCTTCCTCATTGGTTGTTCAGAATCACGCAAAAGAAACAAGAAAAAAAACAGAAACAATTGTTGATTCAGAACAAATGTTGTTTCGAACAAAATACGACTATGATCCAAACAAACAAGATGGATTCTAATCAATCAATGATTAATAATATGGCTTATCAATGCTTCATGTTAAAAACCAAGTTTGTATAACACAAGTTTATGACTAATTTTAAACTAATCAGCAATGAGAAAGTTTGATACAATTCAAATTAGAATGCTGTCACAAATTTATGACCTAGCACTGAAAAAATGTTTACATGTGAATTTAAGTGCATTCAGGGATCAAGAATTACTGACAGCTCAACAGAGGGCATGGTTCCATAACATGGATTCATCAGATTGGATAATTATTGAAGAGCTACACGTCAAAGTATAGTGGCCCTTGGAGGATGATGCATTTCCCAGATCCAAGAAAAGAGCAGAAAGTGAGTGGTGAAAGAGTAAAATTTAGGCGAAAGGGATGCAGTATTAGGTGTAAATAAATCTTCGTAATTACTTAAATGGTAATTGTGTAAACTTACATTGAGGTATTGGTTACTGTCAGAGGAAAGCTCCAATCCATCGGTTTTGTAGTTGAAGTCTTTGTCAAGGAATTGTAGAGCAGTTGTGTCTCTGTCGAAAAACAGGTCCATGAAGTCGGATGGCATCGACATCGTTAAACCATATGGGATAAAAGGGGATAGATTTATTGAGAAATTTTCGGACTTTGACCGAATTAAATTCCAGAACAATAAGATAGACTTTGGTAAATGTAATTTTCAAAAATGAAGATAATGATCAAACAAAACTGTAGCCTTATCAGTCAAATTTTGAAAAAGTTGCCTGGGGAAAATCTCACTAAACATACAGCAAACAACAAGCATATTCCACAAACTGGACGACCTCCGGGAGTTCTTACGAGAAAACTTGCAACGAGGGAAATCGCGAACACTTCACTAATGCGAATGTATAGATTCACCGAGTTCTGTTGTTACATCATGATGGAATAATCGCTAAATTCGTTGAAAGCGGAAGAAACTCCCTGAGTTTTGAGAGGGCGCAGGAGGCACTTCAATTCGTAGAATTTAGTTGTGGCGAAGGGACGCCAAGTTATAAAGACGAGACTAGTGGTAATTAATTATAGGAAGCGAGGTATGCTTTGTGCTAGTTCACTGCGATAAAGTACATACACGATTGATGGTTACGTCGATAAGGATGAAAACAATCCCCATTTCAAGGGATGGTAGCCTCCAACGTGGACGTGGAACTTGGACATGTTCCGATTTCGATGTCGATAGTTGATATGTCGGAAGTCAAAATTTCGATTTAACTATCGATATCTGAAAATCCGATATTTCGACTATCGATTATATTTTTCAATGGAGATGTTGCATGACTGTATGATTTGTGTGAAGGATTTGCGATTTGACCGTTGATTCTTATGTAAAAATTTGCGAGAAACACGATGGTGCCACTGGTTTTCTCTGAAATCGTCTCCCAAGCTAAAAAAAGGCTCTCAAAGTGAGGCCAAAATGGAGGGGATATCCCGCCCTACCCTGAGAGTCCACCTCTACATCAAAACAAACTCTCTATGCAAAGATAGGGAGCAAATACTAGACAGGGACGAGTTCTATAGGACGCCGTTCTGTTGTGAGCGGGTGATTGCAGCGCATTCTCGCGTAGGATCCTAGTCAACTCAGAGGATCCTTCCCCCCGAACCTCGACTCATCCATCGCCCGCTCCAAAAGTGAGGTTAAGCCGGAGATTGAAAAATAACACATAAGGCGGCTGAATTCTTGAAAAATAAGTATATTTTTGGCGTTTTTCGACCCCTTTCGACTAGGAAGGGCCCGCCGCATGTTAAAGTAGAACGAAAAATTCGATTTTTCGCAGTTATACGCGATCCTACGGATTTTAATGAAGTCCAACAACTGATAACAGCAGTGAGTTGCGAGGATCCTACGCGCGATGGCAGCACTAGTACCTGCTCACGAATTTTTACATTGACTCTTACGGGAGTCCAGGGTCCTATAGAACTGGTCCCTGTACTAGAGTACCTGTATAGCGAGAGTATGGACAGATCGCTTCATGGAGGGCTTAGGGCCCAAAAGTGCAGCCACCCTTCTAACCAACTTCTAACGCACAAAATTTCACTGCCGGTCTGCAGGTTCCAATTCTAACCAAGATGGCCAAGAATGTACATAAATGAGCGTTCTTCCGCAAAATTGAGTAAATTTATGCAAAAACTGAGTCAAACACGTGCTTAATAAACGACGGTTCGTAACAATAGTATTAGTAAATCGTTCTGAATAATTGAAATTCATAGGTTGGCTGCATTTCTGGGCCCTAACTTTATCCGCAGAAGCATCGGTGAAGGCCTGATGGATTTTCGGAGTTTCACATATCGTCACCTTCCGGTCAAAGTATCACAAGCGCCATGCAACGTTTAAAAATTTCCGCCGCCATTTTATTTTTTTACAGAGAAATTGTTCAACGAAGCTGTCCGAAAATTTCACCGAATTTTCTTTGTGCTGCCGATAAAATTTAGTGAAATTCCCAAACAGCTTCAACCAACAATTTCTTAGTAAAAAAATAAAATGGCGGCGGAAATTTTTAAACGTCGCATGGCGCTTGTGATACTTTGCCTGGAAGGTGACGATATGTCCATACTCTCGCTATACAGGTACTCTAGCAAATACACTAGGCGTGAATTTGAATTTGCCGCGAAAGAAAAAACGGACGGAAACGGTTTGCCGCGAAAGGAACGGATTAAATCAGCCCAAGTAGAGTCCCTTTATACCCAGAGTTACGACAACTCACTTTTGGTTGGGCCAGGGTTGGGCTGAAAGTGGCCTAAAAAAAAAATCCAATTCTGATTGGTTCTCGCTCATGGAGGCCGAAACGAGTGCACCAAGATGGCGGTACCTCGAATGTGAACAAGAATAATGAAAATATTACCTAATTGTGGTTTATCAAGAGTAAATTGTTATTTCCATCGGTCCAAAATGAAAATAGATTAAGAAATTATTCACAAACCAATCTCATTTTATTTTTAATTGATCAGTTGATTCCAGATTATAATCTTTGCAATTGGTGAAAATGTAATCTTTATTCCCGTTTGTGACACTGTGGAGGCCTAAAATACGGGAACCAATCAGAAATGGATTCAAATTGTCTTGACTCTCAGTATAAAGGGACTCTAGTTGGGGGTCCTTATTTATTCTCTTGGTCCATGGCTTAGGAGCATAGAGAAAAAAAAGGAGGTGTTTGCATTTCGGGCATCTTGGAAGTTTTTGATTACTTGATGACGTAGGTGGGTACAGCGACGCGACGTCCCCTTCACGCTGTACCCACCTACGTCATCAAGTCATCAAAAAATTCCAAGATGCCCGAAATGCAAACACCTCCTTTTTTTTCTCTATGGCTTAGGAGTGGTTAGGACCCAAAACATGGCGGTGCGTTGTATTGGTTTTTGTGGAAGGGAGAGGGTAGAGTCCCTTTATACCTAGAGTTAAGACAACTCGATTATCAGCTGACTGGTGGCCAAGGCGGATAAAGAATGGTGGTCGCATTTCGATTTTGGCTGCCATCTTGAAGCGTTGTGACGTCAGGAGGGTACGGGTTATGCCGTGCAATCCGAGGTTGAGTCGGCCCCCCCGGCCTCGGCCAGGCCAGCCCATGTACCCGATGTACCCGATACCGTGTGACGTCCAGAGGGTACGAAATGCGACCACCATTCTTTATCCGCCTTGACTGGTGGCCGGCCTTGGCTGGCCATTGAGGCCGAAACGAGTGCACCCAAACTAGAGTCCCTTTATACCCAGAGTTAAGACACTCGATTATCAGCTGACTGGCAGCCGGCCTTGGCTGGCCATGGAGGCCAAAACGAGTGCACCCAAACGAACGATATTGAGGGATAAGGATCAGGAATCCTGCGATGTCTGTCAAACAAAAACAACAACATCAACAAATTGATCAATTAAAAAGAAAATGAGATTGGTTTGTGAATAATTTCCATAGAGTACAATAGAGACGCAAAGTACTGGATCGTCGATGAAGTCACTTTTGGAGGCTGTTTTGTCCAGTTCTCCGGAGACTAGTGTGCGGCGACTAGCGATGACGCATACGCAGAGACTCGCGCTCGGCGCTCCCCACTCCCGACTCGGCTCCGTTCGTCGGCTAGGTCCACACACATTGAATCGGCTAAGTAGGCCGGTAATAAGTCGGAAATTGAGTCCATATATGAATATTATCCAGGAGTAACATACATTAATGGATTCATTATGGCTTAGAATATCTATTTCAAGCAAAATTTGCACAAATTAATATCGATGGAATTAAAAAAAGTCGAAAAAACACAAGCAATCGTTGATTTCTCCATAAGCCACCGTGTTAAAAAACGCCGGTTGGTTCACACTTTCCCAAGTAGCATGGATTGCAATTTCATTGCAATGGATTGTGAGTTGATTGCAATTTTTGCTTGTTGCCTATACGTTCATTTGAAGGCGCTTAAAAAGTTGCAATTTTATTGCAATAAGTTTGCAAGAAATGTAGATTATGCTTGTTGCCTAACCTTCTTTTTCAAGGCACTATAAAGACTGCAATTTCGGTGCAATCATGTTGTAACAAATTCACGCCATGTGCCTGGCATCCAATTCTCTAGTTGTTTTAAAGTTTTTTCGACTTAAATGTCTCACCTAACCCATATAGCCCAACATATTTTGAAAATATTGTCACCTTTATCAAAATATTTTCATGGCAATATTGTAATTAAAATATTTTCAAAATATTTTTAAAACATTTTAAAGGAATATTTTGAAAATGTTTACAAAAAATATTTTTAAAATAATTCAAAAATATTGCCTGTAAACATGCATGTTAAAAATATTCCTTAAGAAAGTTTTGAAAATATTTTAAAAATATTTTTTGAAAATATTTTTAAGTTCTCAAGTTAGTATGTGGTGTAATTTACACCGGTGTAAATTTAGTGTGAGTACCTATTACGTGATATCGAAAAAAAAATCAGACAAAAAAAATATGAAAAAAATAAATAACACGAAAAAAAATAAATAATAGGCAAAAGAAAGAAGCCTGAGAAAAACGGCGTTAATCAAATCTATGATGAATGTTGAGCCACGCACTGACGCAATGCATGCGATAACAGCCTTAACAGGCGTGATTTCAACCCAGCTCATCATCAGCTCCCTGTAGCTCAGTGGAAGAGTGCTCCGCTATGACATTCGCGGGTCGGGTTCAAGCCCACTCAAGAGCGTCCGGTATTTTATGCTGCTAAATGTCGTAGGACATTAGGTAAGCATGGGTTCGAATTATTATAATTTCCCCGGAAAATTTAGGGGTTGAAATTTAAAGGTCGTCAATATTGAAATTTCTTTGCAAAAAAAAAAAAAATTGCAACTTTTTTACAATGAGGGGGTCAGATGTTGTAAAATAATTGCAATTTTCTTGCAAGAAAGTTGAAATCATCTGGAAATTTTATTTCATTTAAATTGCAATTTTTTCGTTGCAAAATGCTACTTGGGTTGTACAAGTCAGAAATTAAATTCCTATATGAATATTATCCCGGAGTAACATACATCAATGGATTCATTATGGCTTTGACTATCTAATTATGGCAAAATTTGCACAAATTAATATCGATTGAATTAATAAATGTCGAAAAAACACAAGCAGTCGTTGCTTTTCCCGTAAGCCGCCGTGATAAGAAATGCCGGTTGGTTCACACTTAGTATAAGTCAGAAATTAAATCCCAATATGAATATTTACTAGGAGTAATATACATCAATAGATTCATTATGGCTTTGACTACCTTTTAATGGCAAAAATTGCAAAAATTAATGCTGATTGAATTATAAAATGTCGAAAAACACAAGCAGTTCTTGATCTCTCCATAAGCCGCCGTGTTACAAAATGCCGTTGGGTTCACACTTGGTTCACACTTTTCGGAGCACACGCGACTCGGAAACACCTGTTCATGGATTGGCTTCATCGGCGCTCCAGTACTTTGCGACTCTATTGTACTCTATGATAATTTCTTAATCTTTTTTCATTTTGGACCGATGGAAATAACAATTAATTTACTCTTGAAAAACCACAATTAGGTAATATTTTCATTATTCTTGTTCATATTCGAGGTACCGCCATCTTGGTGCACTCGTTTCGGCCTCCATAAGCGAGAACCAATCTGAATTGGATTTTTTTTTAGGCCACTTTCAGCCCAACCAAAAGTGAGTTGTCTTAACTCTGGGTATAAAGGGACTCTAGGAGGGGGGTCATTGCCAACTTTTGACGGTTTCCACCAACCGCACTTGCTGCCAACCTTACTACATCTGAGATAATTTTTCTCAAAAATTGCACACGATTAGCCTTAAAAATATGTAAAGAAGTTGCAATAGTGCATTTACACGAAGCCATTAAACCAGCAGAAAAAAAAAAAAAAAAAAAAAAAAAAAGTAGTGCATTTGGGTAAATTTCTCGTTACGATAAGCAGAGAAAACTACATTTTGAGTCATTTTGCATTACATTAATTTATGGCGTCCGCCATTTTTGGGTCCTAAGGGACCATTGACTTATAATACAATCTAGACCGCGCATTGGGCCCGACTTTAGGCGGGGAAGGTAAGACAGCTAGGGGGGTAAATCAGGGCAAAGACGCGCCTTCAGCCTAGTTGATACCGCCGGATATACGAGCTAAGTGTACCCGTATCAGGCAACGGCACTGGCAAGACTGGCATTTCCACAAATTCCACCATTGTCTCGCCGGTACACTTGCTGGGTGTTGCTTGGTTGCCTATCGTCTCGCTTGAAGGGAGCCTAGTCTCGCCGAAATTTCCTAATGCGCTAAGGGACCTAAGGGCTCCATTCAGCCTAAGATGGCTTAGCCAATCAGAGGTGGTAACACCAGTGGCCATATACTCTTTCAATATAGGTACTCTACCACTGCCGTGGATAGCGAGGAGAGCCGTAAGTGGAAAATTTTCGAAATCGAGTTTTCTTCAAAGTTGGTCTAAACTCTTTTAGATGAAATTACTGACACAGCTAAAACAGCAAAATTCATCCTAATTTAATGAAAACGAGACGTATGTAAAAGCCGTAAGTGCACAAAAAATGACGCAGTTTTTTTTTTCAAGACAGCCGTAGATGTATGAGAGCCGATGAAAACAGTGCTTTCCAGTAAAGTGCCGCCCTCCTCTGCCAATTTCCAACCTGAAAATGTGTTTGTTGTGCGTCCAAAACGCAACCACGAAAGCATGCAGAAGTTGGCACTTACGGCTGTCTTGCCTAACAATAACCTAGCATGAAAATGAAAAATACCCTTTTTATGTAATGGAAATAAAATCAGTCGATTTTGCATCATCCATACGATTTCTAGGAGTCTTCCGGACGATTAGTGGCAATTTGACAAAGAACGGAGGCTTCTTTCAATAAAATGATCTTGTCAGAAGCTTCTGAGCCCGTTTTCTCAAAACTTCATTTTTGCACTACCGGCTCTCTTCGCTATCACACGGCAGACCAGGAGGTAGGGGCAGTTGGGGGGGGGGGTGGGAACAAGACCAATCCACTCACATGCCGTGATAGCGAAGAGAGCCGTGAGTGCAAAATTTTCGAAATGGAGTTTTCTTCAAAATTCGTCTAAACTCTTTTGGATGAAATTACCGAGACAGCTAAAACAGCAAAATTCATCCTAATTTAATGAAAACGATACGTATGTAAAAGCCGTAAGTGCACAAAAAATAGTTTTTTTCAAGATAGCCGTTGGTGCATGAAGTGCATGAGAGCCAATGAAAACAATATTGCTTTCTAGTAAAGTGCCGCCCTCTCGCCGCAATCACACGCTGAATGTGGCTTGAATGTGGAAGTCATCGGCCCGATGCGCGTGACGCGCAAAATTCAGCAACGATTCTCATCAACCATCGGACCAATTTTGAATTTGTCTGAACTATTCGAGTAGATTTGATACACATCTGGATGAAAATAACTCGAATTTGCTAAATTTCAGCCGTTGGGCGATGACTGTCATAGAGTACAATAGAGTCGCAAAGTACTGGATCGCCGTTGAAGTCACTTTTCGAGGCTGTTTTGTCCAGTTCTCCGGAGACTAGTGTGCGGCGACTAGCGACGACGCATACGCAGAGACTCGCGCTCAGCGCTCCCCACCTTCCCACTCCCGACTCGGCTCCGTTCGTCGGCTAGGTCTACACACATTGAATCAGCTAAGTAGGCCGGTAATAAGTCTGAAATTGAGTCCATATATGAATATTACCCAGGAGTAACATACATTAATGGATTCGTTATGGCTTTGAATATCTATTTATAGCAAAATTTGCACAAATTAATATAGATGGAATTTAAAAAATCGAAAAAACACAAGCAGTCGTTGATTTCTCCATAAGCCACCGTGTTAAAAAATGCCGGTTGGTTCACAACTTGGTAGTTAAGTCAGAAATTAAATCCCTATATGAATATTCTCCAGGAGTAATATACATCAATGGATTCATCATGGCTTTGACTATCTAATTATAGCAAAATTTGCACAAATTAATATCAATTGAATAAAAAATGTCGAAAAAACACAGGCAGTCGTTGCTTTCCCCGTAAGCCGCCGTGATAAGAAATGCCGGTTGGTTCACACTTGGTATAAGTCAGAAATTAAATCCCAATATGAATATTATCCAGGAGTAATATACATCAATGGATTCATTATGGCTTTGACTACCTTTAAATAGCAAAATTTGCAAAAATTAATGCTGATTGAATTATTAAATACCTAAAAAACACAAGCAATTCTTGATTTCTCCATAAGCCGCCGTGTTACAAAATGCCGTTGGGTTCGCAAATGGTTCACTATTTTCGGAGCACACGTGGCTCGGAAACGCCTGTTAATGGATTGGCTTCATCGGCGCTCCAGTACTTTGCGACTCTATTGTACTCTATGATGACTGTTGACTTCCACATTCAGGTACTCAAGCGTCCAGCCCACGTACAAACTGGGGCTCTCAAACTGGCACTAATTCTTCTATTTCTCAGCCATTTCGGCACGGAATGCCTTGAAAATTTCAAGATCTGATCTGTGATGTATCCCGAACACATCGGTTACCCTCAAAGATCGTCGACCCGACGATCTTTGAAAGGCAACAGTCAACAGCTCCATCGATGAGCCTCTTTGAGGCCCCTAGTTTGTAGGTGGGCTGGACGCTTAAATTCAGCGTCTGATTGCGGCATCTTCTGCCAATTTCCAACCTGAGGCCTTGTCTCCACGGGACGTTTTCATGGGATTTGTCCCAAGTTCGAATCGCAGGAATGAAACTTCTGGTATTTTTCCCACTTACCGTCTCCACGGGACGGGGCTCATACAGTCCTGCGACTAGTTTGCGCGGGAAGATAAATTAGTTAAAGTCGAGTATTTAACCGGAATTTAAATAATAATTGCACTCAATTGACAATTAGACACATTATTTTAACTAAACAAACATGAACAATGTAGTAATGAATAAAATATGGCACATTTCGTTCTCACTTCTTCTTCTTCTCTCAGTGGGTCGTAGGGGTACAAGTAGGTACCATACTTGGTATTGGGAAAAATATTGATTAACTCAATCTTTTTCCCAACTTCGTAAGTGGGATTTTTCCCTGGGGCAAATTTCGTGAAACGGCTCGTGGAGACAAGGCCTTAAAGGGTGATTTCACGATAATAGGAATAGTCGTGTCGCCGTGGGTTATGAACGACATAGGGCAAAACGATTGAAAACCAAATTAATTAATCAATAGGAATGATGTCCCTGAACCTATCCATGCTAAAAAATATGATGAATTATTATTATATTTAATAATATGAGACTTTAAAGGCCGAAAATGTCCGGTCGGTTACGCGTCGCCAACCCCGATTTTGAAGCAAAAGAGCAATTTGCGGTAACATATCAGTACTGATCATGAACTCTTTGGCAATATTTGCTGAAAAGAGACTCTAGTGTTCAAGAAAATTGCCAGTTTGAACTGAAATGTTTATTATTGAGCGAGAAAAGTCATAAGACAGAGGTGTCGCCACATTTGGCAACAAATTTTTGCAGTTGTATTAAGTGCAGTGTTTATCTCGCCAGATGGAGTCAGGAGTTTCAAAACTGCCATCAAATTGTTCGCTGAAGTCTTCTTGACAAAACCATTACTGATAAGTCAGTTTTTTTTACAATGAAAACTTAAATTATTATGAAAACCAGTGATTTTTACGTGTGTAGTACTAATTCCTCACTACGCGAAAACCTCAATTTAATAGTATTAAACTAAAAGGAAGTCTCCAAAGTTTAGAAAACTTTTAAGGCAGCATTAATTCCACGTCATAACTCAAGAATTGCTAAGTTTCATCTTTTGTATCATCTTTAATCTCACATTTTTGAGTGTCGGTTACGCTGTGTCTGTTACGTAACCGACACAATTTGGCAGGGCCGCCATGTTTGCGTGGACCTCCAGCAGTCCCGCGGAAAGCGCTGATACCTGATTCAATGGCTTGTTTATCAATCACTTTAACTTTGCACTGAATTAAAATAGAGCGTGCCAAAGCTGAAAAAGGAAGTTTAATACCTTTAGAATGAGGTAATGAAATCCTGTTAAAATTGGTGCACTTTTATTTCTCAGGTATTTCACATTTTAACTATTCCTGTTATCGTGAAATCACCCTAAAATGTGTTTGTTGTGCGTCCAAAAGTCTAAAACGCAACCACGAAAGCATGCAGAAGATAGCACTTACGGCTGTCTTGCCTAACAATAACCTACTTAGTATGAAAATGAAAATTACCCTTTTTATGTACCTAATGGAAATAAAATCAGTCGATTATTAATCATCCATACGATTTCTAGGGGTCTTCCGGACGATTAGTGGCAATTTGACAAAGAACGGAGGCTTCTCTCAATAAAATGTTCTTGTCAGAAGCTTCTGAGTCCGTTTTCTCAAAACTTCATTTTTGCACTTACGGCTCTCTTCGCTATCACGGCAGCAAAGTGGAGCTCTCAAATAAGTGGCGTCACGTGGGGTCACGTGACCCCACGTGACGCCATTTTGAGAGCTCTATTTTGATCGTACGATACGGGCTAAAGACAATAAGCAAATTTTC
Source organism: Bemisia tabaci (assembly GCF_918797505.1). Lineage (NCBI taxonomy): Eukaryota > Metazoa > Arthropoda > Insecta > Hemiptera > Aleyrodidae > Bemisia > Bemisia tabaci. Next base: position 63,905,473 of record NC_092793.1, read on the forward strand.
GTTCGTTAACTGTTGACGAAATCCGTAAACAGTTATGAAATAACCGAGATATGTCATCAAAACTTTGCGATCTCTAGTTGTGATTAAATGGGCGTGGCCTAGCCTTTTCCGCCAAATTGCCTTTAATTAAGGGTAATTTAATTTTCATCAACAGTTTACAGTTTCGTCAACAGTTTAAAGTTTCGTCAACAGTATAAAGTTCCGTCAACATTTAACAGTTTCACCTGCAGTTAACAGTTTTGTCAACAGTTTGTAGTTTCGTCAACGTGCTCCGGACTACGTTATCGTGTTGAAATAATGCAACCTCACTTGGCAACATCGTATCTTTCATTCAGCCAATCATGGCGTCTCTCTAGTTGCTAGCAAACCATGCTCTTACTTACTGTTTACCTGTGCGTTCATGTACTTAGTTTCTTATATAAATACGTCCAAATGCAACCCTTGTAGTTCTCCCTTCATTTTCACTGCACCTAAATCCATCAACAGGTTATGGGCCCAGACACGTTATTTAGAACTACGGAGTTTATGTATCGGTGTGTGTATGAGTTTGTGAGTTTTATGACGATGCGTTTTTTATTTCGTCCACCTGCTTGTGTGTGTCGCGCCGGGAGTTCGGGACTGAATGGTCGACGGAAGAAATTTATTCTGTAATTATTTGACAGATAATTATATAACACCTGATGCTCGTTTCCTACCATGCATTTGAGCTGAAAAAAGTTCCGCGCCGACAGTTTCCACACGCGTTATAATTCCATTTGTAAAAACTCACCCCCCAGATAACAATTTCAACTTGACAACAACGTAGAATTCCAAGTTTCTCGTGAAACCTTCCACGTGGAAAGCAACGTGTACCGGAATGTGTAATTCTACGTGGATAACCATGTATTAAGTACCGGTTCCGGAACGTTCGCATGTAAACGTTGTAGCGACGACGTTTACAGGAACGTTTCAGTGTCCACATCGCAGGAACGTTACAGTGTCTACGTTGCAGTGACGTGGCGGTGACTATACATTACACGAACGTGTAGCGCAAGGGTTGCCGTATAATAGGAATCCATTTTATTTGCAAAACATAGTGTGGCAATCATTTTTGGCCCTTTCACAGTTCGTGCGTCTCCTTCCCTCCTAATGTGTTTACGATTAGACAATTTCGTTCATTATTTGCTTATTAATAAAAATGCAATCACTCGCTTCATAGTCACGACTTTTATTTAGGTGTACATACTAGGAGGAGGAACAAGCACTTTCAGTTTTAGAGTAGAACATGAGGTCTACGGGTAAAAATTGTAGACATTGACTTGAGACACAAAATTAGAAACAGACAAGTATGTGCAAACCAGATACCTAATTAACGAACTTTCATGTACGTAAAACACTGATGTAGGAAAGCATCACTTCAAGCATATAGCATTAAACTGCGAAAATCACTCGGCACGCCTATATCAAGATAACAATGGTGGACACTCACGAACAGTTGCAACCTTTCCTAACCCAAGTAGCATTCTTCAACGGAAAAATCGCGATTATCCTCGATTTTATCGCTGATAAAATCGCTAGGATCATCAACATCTGAGCGATTTTCCGCGATCTTTTCGCGATTTTATTGCAATTTTATCGGCCCGAAAAAATTGCGATTTTATCGCGATAAGATCGAGGATAATCGCTCAGATGCTGATGATCCTAGCGATTTTATCACCGATAAAATCGCCATAAAAAGGGGTTAACGTTGTTAGCCGATTGCCGTTAGGTTCAGCCGTCAGGTCCTTTGACGAAGACGAGCGTAAAATCCCCGGAGCCTACGGGGGATTCGAACCCCAATCGCTATGGTGGAAGGCCAGCACATTGCCACTATGCTATGGCCGCTATACAGGGTGATCCAAAAGTCCCTTCCACCCCCTCTAAATTTTTACCTAATTGAGGTAAAGATTTGAAAACTTGGGGGATATTCCCAGGTCAAAGGGAGCTACTTTTTGGCCCCCCTAAAATTTTCAGGAGGGCCCCCCTTGGGGGGGGGGGGGGGCAACGGCCCCCAACTTTTAATTTTCAAATGGGAAGATCCCCTTTGTGATAGCTCGTTCGAAAGAGCATAAAAAAAGAAAACTTTTCGCGCAAACCTAAAGTCAATATCTCGAACCATTTCAAAATGGCGGCCGGTTAAAGTTCTTAATGGCCGAAAATTCACACCGGTTATTTGTCGATTGATTTGCGCAGAAAGCGGTGGGTAGAGGTATTTTGACACGAGAAAAACGAATTTGACGTTAGATTTAAAAAAAAACCGAAATTTCCAAAATGGCCGCCGGTTAAAGTTTAAAATGGCCGAAAATTGTCACCTCGGTTTTTTCCTGATGGATTTGCCTAAAACTTGGAATTTGAGAGTATTTTGGCATAAGATAAACAAAGAGCCTCCCAAAAAGTGGCCCCTTTTTTGAAACTCGGGAATTTCATTCGTATGTGGCTGAAATGAAACCTTATGGTGAGACAAGCCTCCAGTAAAAATTTTAGCTTGAGTATACGTCTAGTTTCCGAGATACAGCGTTGCAAAGTTTGCATATTTAAGCTTTAAAAATTCGCATATTTTCAAGTATCTTATTTTCGATAACACCTCCATCGGACATTTTATGATATTTTGTGACATTTAACCAACAGTTAGTCTTATTATTGAATGCATACATCTATTGATACAATAATACTGCTAATTCTCTTGATACAACGTTGCAAAGTTGACACCAAAGACCTATAAAAAATGCTCATTTTGGTTAGTTTTTTTATAAAAAGACGAACTTACTGATCACCAAAATATATGTTTATGGGGTTTAGGTGTAATTTTATAATAAGATACGTCTTCCATATAGGCCTTACCGCGAGCGTAAGCACAGATTCAATGATACAGCGTTGCAAAGTTTATTTATTTGAGCTTTAAAAATGTTTATATTTTGAAGTTCCGCGTTTAAAGAGCGATTTTCGTGGATCTTGTTTTCGAATTTGAGGAGTAAAATCTACCCACGTGTCATTTGTAGATGTATATTCGAATAAACAGGGATACTTTGATTGGTGGTGGTACAGCGTTGCCAAGCTAACAACGTTAAACTCTTGAAATTATTATTTATGGTTGTTAAAGATGACGTCTATGAATGTAATACCTGATATCAAGGCAAAATATCGAGGGTTGATGTCAGTTCCGAGTGACAATTGGTATTGGCAAAAATACTATGATCAAGTTTATTAATACTTCTTTTAAAACGATAAATAAATGAGAAATTAAAATAAGGAATCCTCTAAGAATTGATATTTGATTTTTGTTTTTTATAACTTTGCTGTACTTTTTTAATTTTTATTTTATTTATTTTATTTTTTTACATGTTTAATGTTTTTACATTTTTTAAATATCAATTATAATTTTTTTGTTATTTTTTTCCTCATTTTTTTTTCATTTTTTATATTTATTTATTTTTTTTTTTTTTTTGCATGAATTTATCACACATCAGTACAAGTTCTGCCTGCAAATCTATGGACAATGTCTTGACACACTTGACACTGTTGCTAATCTTAAACTTTAACATTAAGAAAAAAAAGAAAAAACAAATAAATGATTAAATGAACACTAAAGAAACAAGAACGGATGCAGTGGATGAACGCATTATTTTTTCAAGGCGTAATAAATGTATTCTCTAGATCAAGATTAATTGATACTTAAAAAAACTCAAAATATTCCGTATTCTATGTTTATTTTTTAATTTTTCTCAACAAAAGGTCGAATTGGCAACTATGGCGAGGCAGAATTTGTTGGATTTTGAAAGAAACGCTGATGATGAGTATTCCATTAAGCATGACAAAGTCTCTTGAATTTGATTTTGAAATCAGATTATTATTTTTGGAAGTATCCTAATTTTAAAATTATTTTATGTATAAATGTCGAAGGAAAACAAAAAATTAGGCAACAGTGTACTTTTTTATACCAATTGTCATCTAGTTCTAACTAGAGTCCTAACATTTTGCTTTAAAATACCGAGACATGTTTGATCGAAGTTTTTTTTTAATAAAAAAACAATAGAAAAGACATGTTCAGAGGTATAAGGTGTAAACTTCGCAACGCTGTGTTACTTGAAATTATTGTAGCCTTACATCAATGCACTATGCATCCACGAGTACCACTAGGGGTTAATTTCGTGCCACAAAATACAATTGGACATTCACTAAAATTGGTTTTAAATAAGAAACTCAAAAATATGAGTATTTTTAAAGCTCAGAAAGGTAAACTTTGCAACGTTGCACTACCTAAACAGGGGTCATACATAAGCTGAAACTTTTACTGGAGACTTGCTTTATCATTATGCTTCATTTACGCTTTGTTTCAGTATTGTTAAGTTCACTCTCATGTTAGTTTTAGGAAGATAATATTTGAAAATATGAAGATTTTTAAAGCTTAAATATGCAAACTTTGCAACGTTGTATCTCCGAAACCAGACGTATACTCAAGCTAAAATTTTTACTGGAGTCTTGGGTCATCATAAGGTTTAGTTTAGGCCACATTTGAATGAAATCCCCGAGTTTCACAAAAAGGGCCAAAAAAGGCCCTTTTTTGGGAGGCTCTTTGAACTTAGATTTCTAAAAAAAAATCAATTTTTGGTAACTTTGAACTTTAACCGGCGGCCATTTTGGAAATTTCGGTTTTTTTTTTTTAAAATCTAACGTCAAATTCGTTTTTTTTGTGTCAAAATACCCCGACACACCAATTTTCGCGTAAATCCATCGACAAATAACCGGTGTGAATTTTCGGCCATTTTGAACTTTAACCGGCCGCCATTTTGAAACGGTTTGAGATATTGACTTCAGGTTTGCGCGAAAAGTTTCCTTTTTTTATGCTCTTTCGAACGAGCTATCACAAAGGGGGTCTTCCCATTTGAAAATTAAAAGTTGGGGGCCGTTGCCCCCCCCCCAAGGGGGCCCCCCTGAAAATTTTAGGGGGGTCAAAAAGTAGCTCCCTTTGACCTAGGAATATCCCCCATTTTTTTCCCCTCCTCTGTATTTTGTTTCATACCTTGAAATACGGTTGGTAAAATAAGGTTCTATTGTTAATCTCATCATTCTGTCTCAGTAAAATTACCAATAATAGTGAGATGGCAAAGTTACCGATGGACCTTGGTAAAAACGCCAATATTTTTTATCGACTGTGGTAGAATTACCGAGATAAAATGGTAAAGTTACCGGGAATTGATTACAAATAAAAGTGGTATTCTTACCTGAAAAAATCAGTAAAAATACCGGTTTTTAGGTAAGCTTACCAGTCTGTCTTTGTAACATTACCAATAATTGATAAAAAAATGAGATGGTTAAGTTACCAACGGACCTTAGTAAAAACGGCGGCGGCGGCATAGAAACATCTTTTATATGCGTCATTCATGCATTAGTGGGCGTTGATGAAAAATTACAATTTATTGCAATTTTATCTCTAAAATATCGCGTTCGATAAAATCGAGATTTTATTGCAATTTATCGCGATTTTTTATCCGTTAATATTGCAATAAATCGCGACGTCGATATAATCGCGATACATTCTCCGATTAAATCGCAATTTATCGCGATCACTGCTACTTGGGAATCGGACTTATTCCAGGAACTTGGTTGGTGCCGACATGGGCTGCGCATGCGCTGTAAACTTTCTGAGTATCCTGCGCCGCAAAATGCAGCGCCACCTGGCGGGCACTCCTGGCCTGTGCTGCCTTTTCTAGTACAACGTATTTTGGACTACGTTGAATTCTACGTCCCGGAAACGTAGACAGCGAAACGGCGAAAGTGCGATTTTAACTTTTTAGGTTAAGTTTACAGAGCAACGCTCCTTTCCATGTTCCTGTAACGTCGCCAGTGAGACGTCTTCGGAGCGCCTCTGTTCTTCCATGTTGATTACTACGTATAAATTGAAAACGTTCCCGGAGTGTTTCAAAGCCTACGTTGATTTTCACGTTGCTGAAACGTTCGATGTTATCTGAGCCAGATCTGTTCAGTTTCATCGGCGTGCTTGAATAGTTTTTTAAAGATTCTAAAATTATAATTAACTCGGCAAATGAACATGAGGCCATTCTTCAACCTAAAACTTTGAAAAAAGTAATGACCCTAGAAGCGAGTATCACGCAAACTCTGAATTTTCAACTTCAAACTCGAAATCCGGTGACATCAGTGAAGATTCTAAATTTATTTGCGCCGTATCTTATAAGAATAGGTACGCCTAACATGCTTATGTAGTATTTACATTTTTTATTTTTTTTTTACCGTTTGATACACCGGGTTCTATACACCCTATGCCAGTTTGGCGCCTCTTAACATTTTTGCTCAACTACTGCTTCGCAACGTAATGCCATGCATCGTGAGTTTTTTAACTTCTCCCAATGTTTCTGTTATTCTATCAATTTATCTGCTGCGACGTTGCTGCGTCTTTTTAGAAATTATTTTTGTGGGGCGGAATCGGAATCGGCTTTTAACTTCGGGATGAAATCGGATTAAGGACGGAATCGGGGGACGAAAACGTGCTAGCCCGCTGGTTGAGGGAGTGAAACCCATCAACACAGTCCCGCAAACAGGCCACCGGGCTTTGATTGGTTGATGAATATACCAACTTCGTTAACGCGCAGCACAACTGTTTACGGATGTCGCTATACTTAACGGTTGACGAACGAAATTTGTATATAAATAAAGACGGAGCGCTGGAAGAAAAAAAACCAGCGCTCCGCGCCGGGTTTTTTTTATTTGGGGGGGGGGAGGGGGATTCACCTCCGAGCCCCCCACCGCGGGAAGAGTGTATTTTCCGAAGGGAGGGGCGGGAGCGAGGAGTTATCAATCTTTGGAGGTTGGATTTAAGTTTACATTGTTGGAGGCATTGATTATTTGAATAAGGACTTCATGTCGCCAGATTGCAACAACAATCCTCATGTAATGTCTGATGTGAAAAAATGTCAACAAACGCTTGCAACGCTTGGCAAGCTTGAATGACGATCGATGAATCTCCATAACCCACTATGCGACAACGTTGCCGTCTTGTCCACCAATTATCAGTCTGTAACCCACTGTGCGACAATATAGCAATCGTGTCCACCAATTATCAGTTCGTGACCCACTGTACGACAACATTGCCGTCTTATCGACCAATTTTCAGTTCGTGACCCACTGTGCCAAAAAAAATAAATACCGAGGTGAGTTTTTCTAGTTTTTGATTTTTATCGTTTACAAAGACGTTATCCTAGAGTAAAAGAGCTTGATGCAAAAACGGCTTTTTTCGCCCCCCTCTGGAAGTTCTTCAGACTTTGTCTATCGATTACTCATACTTGAGCGCTTCTTTTCCCAAATTTTCAGACCCCCAAAAAATTTTGGGGGGGAGCTAGGGGGGTGGAAGTCAAAACCTGTGAACCTCGATATCTCTTGAACAAAGAAAGATATTGAGGTCCGGTTTGGACGAAAAATCGTTTAAAATTGCATACTTTAAGATTCTAAAGGTCGAAATCCCGATATCACATTTTTAAGTTAACATATGTGCTTTTTTCCAGTTTTTAGGTCAAGAAAATTTCTTTTAAACGAAAAATTTACAAAGATCTCAATTTTTTATTTGAACCAAAACCAGTTTTTTTAAATTGTTCGTCTTTTTCCAAATCCAACGAGTGGTCGTATAAGCTGGGGAACCGAACGGTTCCGGAGTTATGATCGATTGAAGTTTCCGCTCAACGCGCGCCGACCGATTTTCGCGCGCAGAAAAGTCGGATTTGACTGTTATTAGATCAGATTGAATGTTCAAACTCAGCAAAATGCTTTATCAGGGACTCTTGAGGGTAGCTGAGTTCAGAAATTACAGATACTTCCAAAAAATTCACGTTTTTAAAATTGCAGCTCCGCAGCGCTATTTTAGAGGCCCACTGAGCGCCGACCGGCCGCTCAGTGGTCCTGTCCGAAGCTGCCATTTTAAAAACGTGAATTTTTTGGAAGTATCTGTAATTTCTGAACTCAGCTACCCTCAAGAGTCCCTGATAAAGCATTTTGCTGAGTTTGAACATTCAATCTGATCTAATAACAGTCAAATCCGACTTTTCTGCGCGCGAAAATCGGTCGGCGCGCGTTGAGCGGAAACTTCAATCGATCATAACTCCGGAACCGTTCGGTTTCCTAGCTTATACGACCACTCGTTGGATTTGGAAAAAGACGAACAATTTAAAAAACTGGTTTTGGTTCAAATAAAAAATTGAGATCTTTGTAAATTTTTCGTTTAAAAGAAATTTTCTTGACCTAAAAACTGGAAAAAAGCACATATGTTAACTTAAAAATGTGATATCGGGATTTCGACCTTTAGAATCTTAAAGTATGCAATTTTAAACGATTTTTCGTCCAAACCGGACCTCAATATCTTTCTTTGTTCAAGAGATATCGAGGTTCACAGGTTTTGACTTCCACCCCCCCTAGCTCCCCCCCAAAATTTTTTGGGGGTCTGAAAATTTGGGAAAAGAAGCGCTCAAGTATGAGTAATCGATAGACAAAGTCTGAAGAACTTCCAGAGGGGGGCGAAAAAAGCCGTTTTTGCATCAAGCTCTTTCATCCTCTACAACTTGAGTTCTTTGGCATTTTTCTCGTAAACGCACGATTTCAGCGTAAAATCGAGTTTTTTGTCCAAAATCGAGGTCTAAACCTAAATATTATAATTTCATCACAAAACCGACCTTTGGCATCATTTAAGATGGTTGAAGTGGGCCCTTTTGGCAAACATGTTTTTTTACTAAACGTCATCGATTGCCGCCTGGGGAGCGGAACATTTCAGACTTTCATTTTTTTTGACGCACCATAAGGGTGCACTCGTTTGTGCCTCCATGGCCGGCCAGCCAAGGCCGGCTGCCAGTCAGCTGATAATCGAGTTGTCTTAACTCTGGGTATAAAGGGTCTAGAATGGACAGACGTGAAACTCCCAAAATCGATCAGGCCCTCACCGATGATTCTGCGAATAGGCCTGAATACACGATCAGCCTGAGCTTAAGTCTGGCATCAATTTGGTGATTGGTGCCTTAACCATTGAGTGTTGTTTGTTGAATTTTGCCGCTCTCTGAAAACAGTGCAATTCATCGCTAAAACAAACCAATAAAATGAAAGATTATCAGTTGAGTTTTTATTATTGTTTTTTTACTATTGAATGTCAAGTAGGTATGTCGAGTGACGCAATCGTTTTACCGGCTCTTTTACGGGGAACATAGTGTTGCCAATAAGGCCTACATAATATAAATGAAAATATGGTCGCAACATGTTCATTTTTAGCAGGGTGATGAGTTTCCTTGTTAAAAATGAGTGTAATGCTAGGTATACATCAAAGATTCATATACTAGTGTAAATATAATGTGCACAGAGAACCTTATTATCCTAGCAGTAGCATTATACTAGTTACACACTCACGAGTGTAGGTAATGCTAGCACTATACTGGCGAATGAGTCAGTTAAGCTCGGGAGGGATTTGCTTGCAAATAGTCGAATCTTTCAATTTTCGGTACGAGAAGAACGATGCGCACGTTAAAATTTCACGAAAAATTGTCTCCGCGGAGATATAACGCTTCCTTATTAGGGGTCCTCGAAAACGTGTTTGAACCGACCGCCGTAAATTTTCGAATCTACGCGTCATAGACGGGAAGATGGCGGCGCCGAAGCCGACCTGCTTACTACCGCCACGCCGCACATTGGGACGAGCCCATTACAGAAACGGGACATTCACGGTAAAAATGAAAATCATTAAAACCAAGAACCAAAGGTGTAGAAGTTACCTGGAGGGTCTAAACCTCCAGAATAACGAAGATTTTAACAATTTAATTGAGGAATATTCAAATGACAGCCGTAGAGAAACGCGTGTTTCGGTAAGATGAAAAAAAGAGGCAAAAGCGCACGTATACAAATTTTGCTCCTCTAGCTTCCGAGATGATTTTAAATGCAATTTTTTTGTTTTAACAATTGAATACAAACATAGACTATTCGTTTACGTCTTTGGTGATGATTACTTTTTACTTCCTGGGGGTCACAGAGTGAATTCAAAATCGACAAGTCAAAAAACTAAAATTCAAACTTCAATTAGAGTTTTAAAAAATGTCCAGACTTGTCCAAGAAACGGTTTGCAAATCGGGATTCTACGTATCCTTAGCTTTCAGAATCATATTAGTTTTCATCCGACTTCTTCCGACTTTGGAAGTTACAAGGGAAAACATGAGCGCGGTTTGCTTAAAATCGAGCGCTTTCACAGGCCAATTGACAGTTGAGGTTGAGTGCAACGGGCTATGTATGGCCGCCGCGCCGCCGCTGCGTTGCTTATCAGCTTGCTGCAATGCTCATCTGACATCTAGGATACGGATCAATATCGTCTTTTTTTGTAGACCGATTTTTTATTTTTAATTTGTAGGACAAACAACAACAAGAATCGGATGATGTCGTGATGGAAACGGTGCTTAGAATCGAGGCTGACATTAAAAATTTAATTTTAACCAAAGAAGACGGTTTGACAGTGTCCCATGATTTGTATTCCACCATGTTCGATGGGAAAATTTTCAATGTATTAAGTGGCAATAAATCCTCATTCTTATGAACGATATTTCAGAAGTGCAGAAAAGACCCCTAAGAAGCTCGGAGTTTCTAAAGTATGAAATTTTGCCTTGGCATCTCAAGATTGAAACTTTTGAGTGTCAGATGCATATTTCGTGTAATCAGGATTTTAGATAGTGACGCTCAAAAACGGAAGAAGAAAAATCCTTGAAAAAAACGGGGAAAAAACAGCATCTGTGTCAAAGAATGATAATATTTAAGAGCAACTTATTCGTTTATGATTTTCGGATTCACTTTAATGTCTGCCCATTGATGAACTCATTCCCCTATACTCAAATATCGCTGCGGTTTTTGCGATAGGTAAGAAGATGGTGGGGGGGGGGTGTTTATTCTTAATAGAAGCATTTCTCAATTTCAGGATCAGTGAATTCATTTTCTTTTTCAATGAAAAAAAACAAACGACACGCGTGTTAAATCTCTACCATAATCATGCTAATCTGTTTATCAAATAGATTAAAACAGAGACTTGGAAACACGATTTTTTGGCGGGATGTCACAATGAACCAAATTCTGAACATAACATTGGATTACTTTTCCCAAAAAGACCGAAAATGTCAAGTTTTGAGAAGATCGGCGAAAAATTATCGTCTAATGTGCGAATGTCCCGTTTTGACACCTTTTCGTCCCACTGTGCGCCGCGCCGTCGTTGTTAACATCACGATTTCTCGTTTGAGGTTAAGTAAGTTCTGTGTGAATGTTTCATATCCTAGATACATCTGTATCGCATTTTGATTGAAAAGCTTAGAGAATGAGTGTAAAAAATGCTAAAAATGAGTGTAATGTTAGTATATTGATAGCAATGTGCTAGTGTTAAGTTTTCAAGCATAATACTGAGTAACGTAATGTTAGCAATATGTCGGTACTATACCAGCTATATGTCAGAAATAAGTTCGTCAGTGATACACTAAATGATTATATCCTAGCCATATGTGTATTATATGTTAGCATTAAGTTGGTCAGCATTATACTAGTATTACACTCAGCAGTATATTGCTAACCATATACGAGTTATACAGGGTGTTAGAAAAGTCCCCTCCCCCCCATCTAACTTTTGACCTCATTGAGGTAGAGATTTGAAACTTGGAGGGTGTTCCTAGATCAAAGGAAGCTACATTTTGACCCCCCAAAATTTTGGGGGGCCCCCCCTTGGGGGAGTTACGGACCCTAACTTTTTTTTTCAAATGGGAAGACCCCCTTTGTGATACCTCGTTCGAAAGAGCATAAAAAAAGAAAAATTTTCGCGCAAACCCGAAGTCATTATCTCAAACCGTTCCAAAATGGCGACCGGTCAAAGTTCAAAATGGCCGAAAATTGGCACCTCTGCTATTTGCACGTGGATTTGCTTGAAACTCGATATCAAGGGGTATTTTGGCACGAGAAAAACGAATTTGACGTTAGATTTTTAAAAAAAACCCTAATTTTTCAAAATGGCCGCCGGTTTAGGCTCAAAAAGGCCGAAAATTTGACAAACTCGATTTCTTGCCAATGGATTCACCTGAAATTCGGTATCTGGGGGTATTTTGAACCGAGAAGAACGAATTCGACGTTAGATTTTTAAACAAACCCTAATTTTTCAAAATGGCCGCCGATTAAAGTTCAAAACGGTCAACAATTGGCAACCTCGACTTTTTGCCGATGGATTCGCTTGAAACTCAGCTTATCGTTTTCCTCCTACCCAGATACCCCCAAACACCGAGTTTCAGGCGAATCCATCGGCAAAAAGTCGAGGTTGCCAATTGTTGACCGTTTTGAACTTTAATCGGCGGCCATTTTGAAAAATTAGGGTTTGTTTAAAAATTTAACGTCGAATTCGTTCTTCTCGGTTCAAAATACCCCCAGATACCGAATTTCAGGTGAATCCATTGGCAAGAAATCGAGTTTGTCAAATTTTCGGCCTTTATGAGCCTAAACCGGCGGCCATTTTGAAAAATTAGGGTTTTTTTTTAAAAATCTAACGTCAAATTCGTTTTTCTCGTGCCAAAATACCCCCTGATATCGAGTTTCAAGCAAATCCATGTGCAAATAGCAGAGGTGCCAATTTTCGGCCATTTTGAACTTTGACCGGTCGCCATTTTGAAACGGTTTGAGATAATGACTTCGGGTTTGCGCGAAAATTTTTCTTTTTTTATGCTCTTTCGAACGAGGTATCACAAAGGGGGTCTTCCCATTTGAAAAAAAAGTTAGGGTCCGTAACCCCCCCAAGGGGGGCCGGGGCCCCCCAAAATTTGGGGGGGGGGTCAAAAAGTAGTTTCCTTTGATCTAGGAACACCCTCCAAGTTTCAAATCTCTACCTCAATTAGGTCAAAAGTTAGAGGGGGGAGGGGACTTTTCGAACACCCTGTATCTTATCGGTTGCCAAAAGCGATTTTCCAAACTACGAAAGGAAATGAAGTATATAGGTACAGGAAAATGGAAAATTGATAATAATTTCCCAGAATTATTGAGAAAGTCAATGATAATGACGCTGATTAGATTTCTCGAGGAAGTCAATTACCTATGTAGGTATTTTTCAAATCCGGCAATGACACCTGTAAATTTAAGTTCATCCTGAAATTTCAGGAAAAATGAGTGCTTTCACTAAAATTACTTTTTTTATTTTTCTGTTACTGCTCAGGAGAATGCTGAGGCATTAAAAACATGGGCATAAAATAAAACTAAAAAAGCAAAGGCTCATTGTACAATGATGTTAAGAAAAATGACTTCTACGCAAGAATGAAGGTAATCCTCAAATTAAAGAAACTGTCAGTAAGACTAACACTCTACCATTTTCCTCTAAATATAATTGTTAGCAGAAATATGAAGTAAAGAAGTGTTTTATTTGTTTTATTTTCTCATTGGAAAAAAGGCATTGGGAACAAAAAAAATTACAATTTAAAATTCCATGTATTTAGAAAACATCAGCGTGCATATACAGATGGCAATAAAACACGTAATTTCTCTCAATATAGGACTAAACTTTAATCCTTATCTAAATTATAATAGCACTCTGTAATGCGCGAACGATCATTGCATTATTTCATGAGCATACAATTGACATCAAATGACATCGATACGGAAACAATAATTTTTTCAGCTTTATACTGCTGAGTGTACGACTGGTTCAGTGTCAGTGTAATGCTAGCATTACACTAATGAGTGTATAACTATGTAATGAGTGTATACCAGTCACGGCCACCAGATGGCGCCGTACTCTTCAATGTGCGATTTCCGTTTTCTCTGGGCCCAAGCCTGCCTCGGATGAATGGTTTTTGTCTCGTTATTCTTCTCACTTGTTAAGGTGTTTATGATTTACTTCTAGAGATTTCACTTGTCTTTTAATATTTATATTTGATAAGTTAGAAGCGGTTAAAAGTTGCACTCTCTTTTTCACAGCCTCATATCAATATACTTGGGCATACCCGAGAAATCTGACTCCCCAAATAGTTGCAATGGTACCGTTAACAGGTATGAATACCGCGAAAGCCTCACCGTGGAATAAGGGCGCAAGGCGTCCCCGCCCTCTCGCCTAGGCCCAGCGCCATCCCCGCTGGGCCGTCCTTATAAGGACCTTATAAGGATGGCAGCGCATTGTAATTTAGGGATGTGCTAGCTGGCATAATTCTAAAGCGCACATAATTAGTGAAGTGTCAAGATAATACTCCTGAGTGTAGAATCAGTATAATGCCAGTGGAATGCTAGCATTACACTCGTGAGTGCATAGCTGATATAATGCTAGCTATTGTATACTCGAGAGTGTATAACTAGTGTAATGCTAGCATAATGCAATTCTGTGTGCAAATCACATTATGCTAGCTATACACTCACGAGTGTAATGCTAGCATTACACTCATTTTTAGCAGGGAGGAACAATGGGTATGAATCTCAAACAGAGTAGGTAACCTACATAACCTCCAATTAACTAACAAAAACATACCGCCAACGCGACGCCACCGTGTATTCTTCCACTACGCATTCCGCCACCATATTGATCATGACGTGTACATTCGAAACCTACGAGCGCGCAGTTCAAACGCCGTTTTAGGCCACCCTAATTTTTGGTACTTTCAAATAAACTTTTCTCCCGTTTGCAGTCATCAAAAAAAAAAAAAAAAAAAAATTAGAAAAAAACTGTAAGCTTCGGTCACTCACCACTTTCGAATGACATAATAAAAAAAAATGACTGAACTGACTCATTGCGACTCGAGAAGAGGAAAACCTCGAAACCTGCGCGTGTGCCTAAATATGGAGAGCGACGTGATTAATGATTCTGTTGATATGATGATCTCAGGACTTCTCCCTCTGCTTGCCCTGCATTCTGAATGTTGATGATTTTCGTTTCAACCGGTGTTCAGTTTCCCGATTGTCTTAATTATATGAGATAATAGAAGTAGGAACACCTAAGTAGGTACTTGAGTATGACGAACCTGAGCTGCATGACATGCAATTGTGTGGGTCAATTTTTAGGATCAAGAAATTGTAGGTCCCAAGTATCAGAGATCGCGATATATACCGATTTTATCGGTGGCAATTTATCGTAATATTATCGAATGAAAAATTGCGATTTATGGCGATTAAATCGCTATGCATCGCAATTTTTGTTCGATAAAATCCCGATCAATTTTCGTCGATAAAATCGACATTAAATCGCCGTATATCGCGATTTTTGTTTCGATAATATATCGCGATAAATTGCCGGGGAATAAAATCGCGATTATATTGCAACAAGATCGAGGATAATCGCTCAGATGTGGAAGATCCTAGCGATTTTATCGCCGATAAAATCGCAATATATCGCGATTTTTCCGTTGAAAAATGCTACTTCGGGTGCTGGGCACCTATGTATTCTGTACGATTAAGACGTGGAGTAAAACGCATTGTGATATTGCTGATCGGTGCACAACTTCGTGCATTTTTTTTTTTGAGCTACGGCCACGGTACGTTCCTATGGGCTTGGCTCAGCATTTTTGCTTCAAAGTAGCTGAGACAATAAGACGCAATGAAGTCACTCTGGGACGATATAGATGCGCAAATCAAAGTTCATCAAGGTCAACCCATTTATCGCCACTGATGTTAAACCAGCGAATTTTCCATTCTACTTAAACTGATGAGTGTGCGTAACGCATACGAGTGGAAGATTGTTTATTTCTCCAGTACCTAGCTGGGTAGGTAGGTATATCCATACCTAGGCGGAGGGACAGTCATGGTTTATTTAAAAGAAAGTGGGAAAGACGCGAGGCTCTCACGCCATCCACGGGTTCGCTGTGCCCTCCTCCTTTCCCCTCCGGTAAGTCACCCGAAAGCAAACTTCTCTTCTTTAAAACTCCAGGCCTAGCTTGACACCCCCCTCCCCCACCCACAGCCAAAAAAAGAAGTAAACCAGAAAAATTATTGAACTGTCCAAAAAACGCTTCTTGTCCAAAATACTTGAGTGGATCATCACAAAAAATTCCTATTTAATAATTATATTTTTGGGGATTTGGATTTTTCCCCATTTTTTCGAAATTTTCGGCAGATTTTGGCGATTTTCAAGTTCGGAACCTCAGGCACATTGAACCAGACGACCACAGATTTGAATTCTCCGCAAAAAATTGCGCAGGCACATCAGCCAACTTGCACTCAACAGCGAATTTCTCAACAAAAAACTGACCCGGAAGTACGTGTTTCCTCAAAATTTTCGGAGAAGGTCGTATTTTGGGTGTAGGTCAAGCTCGTGACACTACCATTTTCACAATAACACGCTAGAGGTAAGCTCTTTTGATATTATCTGGGACTTGAAGTGGTATTCGGATGAGCGGAGGGCAAATCCTGCTCAGAAACAAATGGAAAAATGCATCAAAATAACGTTGGAGGTGATTTGTTGCGGAAGGAATATGTCTTCTCGGTAACTTTAACTTAAACTTAATCTTTGTAGTTTTTCACGATATTTCCATTTTTGCCGTTAAAATTGACATTGGAGCAGTTTTATTGGGGGGGGGGGGTGCATTTTCCACCAGTTTTTACTTGCGGTTTTCGCGTTCGAAACTTCAGTTAATGAAGCAAACGACCACAGATTTGACTTTTCCGTGAGAAACGTACGTAGATTTTATGGGTGTGGTAGTACAGTGGACGCTCGACAATTCGAAACTGGAGAAACCGAGGATTTCCTTCGAATTGCCCTGCTAAAAATGAACATTTTGGTAACAAGTTGGTCTGGCCCAACATGGTAGCAACATGGTGAATGGAACCTGATATCAACATGTTATCACCATGATATCAACATGTTACCAATATGATATCACACACTGAAAAAAAAAATTCCAAAATGCCAAAATGCTTAAATTTAGGCGCGCTGCATGTTCGTAGCCTTAAATTTTCATCACTGTCACCAGAGAAGTGACGCTGAGAGAACCCGACGTTCAATGTTAACCAGAATTAAGCTGCCCTGCGCCCGAGTTCCCTAGCGGTCATCCATCGAAGTACTAATTACGCCCAACGTTGCTGAACTTCGGTGATCGCCCGAGTGTCGCTGCCATGCAATCCGCCACGGACGCTCGCGTGGGGTAGGTGGCTAATTTAGCACTAATAAACGTCCCCAGATCTGGTTCGATGATTAGAAGCGATGATATTCTTACAATTCTGTACATCATTCAGTTTCACAATGAAGGATACGAAAATAATATAGAGTACCTAGATCAAGTTTTTGAAAGAGAGGAATACGAATAACACAAGAAAAAAAATTAAATGAAATATGGACGGACAAATAGTTATTAAAAATGAAAATATTAAAAACGAAATAAGATAAATAAATAATATAAATTAATGAAAAACGAATAATATATTATGATTTCTTATATTATATATTATATTAATTATAATATGTTTTATCATTCCTATTAATAATATGAATTCGTAATATTATTTAATAATTTTTATAATTACTTCCTGGTCCCATCTTAATTGAGCAACATTCTTTTGACGTTAAGCCGCAGATATAAATGAAATTTTATTCAATGCACAAATGAGTTTTGAGAGTAAAATGGATAAAAAAAAAAGTCTAAAGGAAAATTTACTCACAGAAAAAATATCAACATGGATTTCAAAAATTAATAAGGCCACAAAGGCAGGAATAAGAAAATATCGTCTCTAAACATATCTCTGGATCAACACATACAATAATAAAACGCCAACCGAACGTTTTCGACTTTCCCCGAATATTCCGAGAGGCAAAAAATTTCGTGAAAGATTATAAAAAGAAATTTCATGAGGAAAATTTCATTTAACACTCAGAATTCAGGATTAAACCCGAGTAAAACAGTAGGAACATAATTTTGAATTTTTTTTCTCAAATTTTGATTGAACACACAGCCGTACCAGTTGCACACTAAAATAAATTTTACGGATAAAGTAAGACGTTAGCGATATTTGGAGCAAAACAAATTTCTTGACTATAAAGAATTCTAGTACCCCCTAATAGTTTATCCTTCTTTCTTGGTACAAAAGGGAGGGAGGGATCTTAAACTATCCTTGAAACACTTTAAATGATTTTTCAGGAATTAACAGTTTCCTTCGCTAACGTATTTCTTTTTTTAAATAGGAAATATTTGATACATAAGTAGAGTACCTGTATTTTTTAACTGTGAAGTGATAGATTTTGAGATCAGTAAGTAAATAGGTATTTTACTTTTTCTTGAATCTGAGAGAAAATGTTTGACATTTTGTTGGTTGAAAGAAATTTCATAAGGAAAAAAGAAATTTCACGTAATTTCATTCGATGAAATTTCTTTTAGCAACTCTGGATGCGAATAACCGAATGATCGGTTTCCGTGACCTTGAAAGTTCGGTAAAATCTTACCGAACTCGGTTGGTCGCGTGTTCCAAACGCCGTAATGCCGTTTGGTTCAAAAAACCCGATACTTAGGTTTCCCAAGTAGCATTTTGCAACGAAAAAATTGCAATTTAAATGAAATAAAATTTCCAGATGATTTCAACTTTCTTGCAAGAAAATTGCAATTATTTTACAACATCTGACCCCCTCATTGTAAAAAAGTTGCAATTTTTTTTTTTGCAAAGAAATTTCAATATTGACGACCTTTAAATTTCAACCCCTAAATTTTCCGGGGAAATTATAATAATTCGAACCCATGCTTACCTAATGTCCTACGACGTTTAGCAGCATAAAATACCGGACGCCTCTGAGTGGGCTTGAACCCGACCCGCGGATGTCATAGCGGAGCACTCTTCCACTGAGCTACAGGGAGCTGATGATGAGTTGGGTTGAAATCACGCCTGTTAAGGCTGTTATCGCATGCATTGCGTCAGTGCGTGGCTCAACATTCATCATAGATTTGATTAACGCCGTTTTTCTCAGGCTTCTTTCTTTTGCCTATTATTTATTTATTTTTTTCGTGTTATTTATTTTTTTCATATTTTTTTTGTCTGATTTTTTTTTCGATATCACGTAATAGGTACTCACACTAAATTTACACCGGTGTAAATTACACCACATACTAACTTGAGAACTTAAAAATATTTTCAAAAAATATTTTTAAAATATTTTCAAAACTTTCTTAAGGAATATTTTTAACATGCATGTTTACAGGCAATATTTTTGAATTATTTTAAAAATATTTTTTGTAAACATTTTCAAAATATTCCTTTAAAATGTTTTAAAAATATTTTGAAAATATTTTAATTACAATATTGCCATGAAAATATTTTGATAAAGGTGACAATATTTTCAAAATATGTTGGGCTATATGGGTTAGGTGAGACATTTAAGTCGAAAAAACTTTAAAACAACTAGAGAATTGGATGCCAGGCACATGGCGTGAATTTGTTACAACATGATTGCACCGAAATTGCAGTCTTTATAGTGCCTCGAAAAAGAAGGTTAGGCAACAAGCATAATCTACATTTCTTGCAAACTTATTGCAATAAAATTGCAACTTTTTAAGCGCCTTCAAATGAACGTATAGGCAACAAGCAAAAATTGCAATCAACTCACAATCCATTGCAATGAAATTGCAATCCATGCTACTTGGGTTGTGCCACCGAACAACCGTATACCGAAGGGTTCGGTAAAAATCACGGAACTTTTTTTTTCAGTGCAATGAGATATCAGTATGTTCCCATGATGGGGCCAACAGACACCAAACAACTCTTACACACTCTCTCTCACTTACTCTTTACATCAACTCTTTATCATGATTATAAGAAAGTCCAAATTGATATCATCATGTTACCATAGGTATTTGTGCAGTGTTGTTAACAACGTTTTTTTATATCATGTTTATATCATATTGGGACTTGCCATATTGTTAGCATATTGGTATCATGTTGGTCTTTTACCCCAAATTGATATCACGTTGATGTTGATACCATGTTGACATCATCCTGATACCAACATGGTAACATCATGTTACCAACATGTTACCAACATGTTCATTTTTAGCAGGGTGATGAGTTTTCTTGTTAAAAATGAGTGTAATGCTAGGTATACATCAAAGATTCATATACTAGTGTAAATGTAATGTGCACAGAGAACCTTATTATCCTAGCAGTAGCATTATACTAGTTACACACTCACGAGTGTAATGCTAGCATTATACAGGCGAATGAGTCAGTTAAGCTCGGGAGGGATTTGCCTGCAAATAGTCGAATCTTTCAATTTTCGGTACGAGAAGAACGATGCGCACGTTAAAATTTCACGAAAAATTGTCTCCGCGGAGATACAACGCTTCCTTATTAGGGGTCCTCGAAAACGTGTTTGAACCGACCGCCGTAAATTTTCGAATCTACGCGTCATAGACGGGAAGATGGCGGCGCCGAAGCCGACCTGCTTACTACCGCCACGCCGTCGTTGTTAACATCACGATTTCTCGTTTGAGGTTAAGTAAGTTCTGTGTGAATGTTTCATATCCTAGATACATCTGTATCGCATTTTGATTGAAAAGCTTAGAGAATTAGGAACAATGGGTATGAATCTCAAACAGAGTAGGTAACCTACGTAACCTCCAATAACCAACAAAAACATACCGCCAACGCCAACGCGACGCCACCGTGTATTCTTCCACTACGCATTCCGCCGCCATATTGATCGTGACGTGTAGGTACATTCGAAACCTACGAGCGCGCAGTTCAAACGCCGTTTTAAGCCACCCTAATTTTTGGCACTTTCAAATAAACTTTTCTCCCGTTTGCAGTCATCAAAAAAAAATTAGAAAAAAACCGTACCTAAGCTTCGGTCACTTACTACTTTTGAATGACACCATGAAAAAAATGACTCGACTGACTCATTCTCTGTTATTTCTACTAATTCCAATCACACGGGATTTTCTGGCACACATATCAATCAACAGAGTTTAGATAAATTATTTTTGATGCAGAATAACTTTCTGCGTCAGACACATACCTAGGAACGAGTAGCAAAGGTCGACATCGGCAATGGTCGATTCGTGGCGAACGGTCAGAGGTCGATTCGCGAATGGTCATACGTCGATGCCCGAACGCACCGAACCAATCGAACCTAGTTCACCATTGTGCATTTTATTTTACTTTTCATTGTGCTTTTCATTTTATCGTTTGTTGCAAATGGAGCATTATGTATAGGCTGCTTGTCTTTGCCGAGGACGACACTAAAGACCTCTAAGTTTAAGTAGCTCTCTTAGCAGAACGAGAGCCATAGTGGATCAGGAAATTCCATCAATGGTTGTAAATTAATCTAAATTTATGCTTTGTTTCTGACCCTTAAAGTAGATACCTAAGTAACCAGGTCTCGATTTTTAATTTGACCTCGACTGATGAGCAATAAAAGCCTAGCGTCACCATTAATGTCTTCCTTTTCTTCATCAGAGAAAGGCTATGTCCAATAATAGACTTAATTGAAAATGAACTTTGGAGAAACGTTCTCCTCTTAATTTTGCACCATGATTTGAAGAGAAAGGTCTTCAGGATTTTTCCATTCTGATACTTGGAGGGAATTTAAGTTTTTTTAATATCTTTTCTAATAAGACCCAGCTGGGGCGCTAAGTGGCTTTTTTTATTTATTTTTATCTTTTAATGTGATTAGACATACACATCAATGGTGAACCTAGAAAATTTCCATTGTGCAAGGAATATGGATTGATAGCATCTCAGAATCGGTGCATTACATGCAATTTTTCTTCATGTACTGACCCGTTATGCTTCAAAATAGTAAAAAATTTAAGAACATCTGAAATGATGCAACTGTAGATAGGATTGTGGTTAAGTGATGTCACCTTCATTATGCATCCCCTTAAAATGGAAGGATTTATAAAATGAACTTCAAATTTCTTCAATGAAAGTGAAAAACTCTTATGAAGTTGCGTGTAAAAATCAATGTCTCATTTCTGTGTTTTCAGAAACAAGTCGCGGTGAAAATGCCTAATTTTTTTTTTTAATTTCATGGCAAATAAACTTGATTTTTCTCGTCTTTGAAAGTATCATGTCCTACCGCGATGTGCAAAAAGAATGCTCGATAGGTACCTATGTCATAACTTTTTCCATGTTTGAATTAAAATGTTCCGATTAGGACTAGTGTGAGAAGTTCCAGTTGTACTTCTTTGAGGCTGGGCCTCAACCGGCTCTTTCACTTTTGCAGTCAAGTATACTTAGTGTTTCATCCTCTTATCTTTTTGTGTTCGTGTTTTCAGCACCCTGTCTCTCTTTAGTAGGGAGCCGAGGCACCCTTCTATGACTCAGTCTTGTCACGTTACAGTATGAGGAACTGCGCAAAAGCAGATTGAAGCAAAGGAAACTGCGTGTCGGTAGTAAATTCTAGGTATCCTACATGAATGTATTTATTTCCAAGTAACTCCTGTGGGTAACAAAGCGTTGGCTTCCACATCAAGAATAAAGTTGTCAAAGTAGAGGCTTGAAAGCAACTTACAATGAGGTAGATGTAAAGACCTGTGATATTAAAGCGTATTAAAGGTGATAAGGAACTTTACCATCGAAGAAATCTTCAGTCATGGCGACTATGACCATGGAGCAGAGACGTTTCCCTCGCTGTATAAGAAAATCTGCCATTAAAGTTTTTCAAGAACAAGAAAAGCTACAGTTTCATCTGCATTTTTCATCAACTTGGTTCTCAAGAAACCTTCAATGATCAGACGCAATGATATGCTCCTTTGGCGTGGTAGCGAGTGGAGATAATCTATGAACTGCTGAAAGACTACTTTTTCCTCAAAAAGTGGATTTTTCCACCTACCTACACGAAAGTCGTAGAATGTCCACTCAATTAGGGCTCAGACTGAAAAAGAAATTAATTAATTAATTTAAACTGACTCAAAAACACTTCCGGATTGAACAGCTTCGATTAACTTCCCACCGTTCCGACAATGAACAGCAGTGGCTAGGCAAGAAATTACTACTAAACAGACACACTGCCAAAAAAATAATTTATCCGACGACATGCGAAAATTTATTCAGTGAAAAATATTAGACATTCTTGACTAATAAATAGGTGTGTAGATGTACTATCACTATTACTAATGTCCTCAAAAGGGGTTAGTTTAATGAGAAACAATAACAAACTCGTCCGAACTCGCCCCGGCGAATGTTCATGACATTCGCGGCAGTTCGCGGAACCATTCGACCCGTTCGCTTCGAGTCGACGACTGCCCTTTTTTCGAATTCGACTTCTGCCGATGTCGACGATTGAACTCCGCTCATACCTAGGTACTCGGAATACATCATTGAACTAAACCTCTGTTTCCTAGCAGGCAGAGAAGAGCAGAAAATCTCAACTCAGTCCCTGTCACACATCTGATGTTCCGCAATTCAAACGGGCTGTAGGGTGTTGGAAACGGAAGATAACCTATCTACTTAAAGTTGACATTTTTAGAATGTATGGACCTTCTACTTTTTATTTCTTTAGTTCGCTTTGACAATACTGACAATTTTCCCGTCGTGAGACGAGGCAGAAGGCTTGTCACAAAGGTTTCATCTCAACTCAATCCCCTACTTTTTGCTTCATACGGGAGCCACCGGGGGCGCTGTTTGTAAAAAACAAGCGGTTGTTGTTATTCAGTTTCAGTATGATCCTTTAGCCTCGCCTGATAATACGTGCAATCGCTGTGATAACTGACAAGAACGTGTTTAGGTAGGTATAGAGTACGTGTGTACAGCGAGAGTATAGACAGATGTGAAACTCCGAAAATCCATCAGGCCTTCACCGATGTCTTCGCGAATAAAGTTAGGGCCCAGAAATGCAGCCAACCTATGAATCTCAATTATCCAGAGCGCTTTACTAATACAATTGTTACGAACCATCGTTTATAAAGCACGTATTTGACTTACTTGTTGCATAAATTTACTCATTTTTGCGGAAGAACGCTCATTTATGTACATTCTTAGCCTTCTTGGTTAAAATTGGAATGTGCAGACTGGCAGTGAAATTTTGTGCGCTAGAAGTTGGTTAGAAGGGTGGCTGCACTTTTGGGCCCTAAGCCCTCCATGAAGCGATCTGTCCGTACTCTCGCTATATAGGTACTCTAGGTAGGTAGGTACTCTTTTTTAAGTGTGAACGTTAAAATCATCCTGAGCCAGCTCAACTCAGTTCCTGCATTATTATAAGGAAAACTTCAACAAAATTCAACTATTTTTAGATATTTAACATAATACTTAGTCCTAATCAAGGAACACGCTTTGTTTCGGTGTAAAACAGGACCTCAAATTTCTCCCATCAAAACAAGCAGAATTCTCAACTCAGTCCCCGTTTTCTCAATTCTGTTTCCTAATTAGTGTAGGGTCATTCCACGTCAACTGTGCCAGGCTCGGAACCTGACCCCCTCCGATTTGGCTGAAAATTGGTATACGGGGTCTTTACGTCATTATAAGAAACTTGTTTGAAGGGTTTTCCCATCTGACGCCCCGTTCGCGAGATATCCCGATAAAGATGGGGTGAATTTTAGTGATATTCAAAAACGCCCGTTTTAGCGATTCTCATTTTCTCGACTTCCCTCTCTTTGACTCTCCATAGCGAGACTCGGTATCAACTCATCATACTTTATAAGAATGTTTCTAAACCAATTTTTCATGTAGATTCTAAATATGCCATCGAAATTAAGCTAAAAATTATTCTAATGGCCGTAATTTAGGGTTTTTTGAAATTTACGACTTTTTTGCCATTCAATGTTCAAACTGAATTATCTAAAAAAACTGTCTCTCAGATTTTCGATTTTTTTTTTTACTTCAATCTTAGGATATATACTTTTGGTTTATATACTTTTTTAAATGGCTATCGGACGGTTAAAGGCCTAAAAAAATTCAAATAGGCCATAAAAGGTAAAAAATGGTAAAAAAAGACGAATTTTTACATGTTAATCCAAATCTTTCGATATAAACTCTTCAATTATCGATATTTTTTCTTTTTTTACCCTCGAATATGTATAAAATCAGACTATCAACGCTTTCCATACATCTACCGACCGATTAACGGCCTGATGGAAACCGGAAACAGACCGAAAATCCTCGAAATTGATGCAAAAAGACGATTTTTCACACGGTAACCGATGCATTCCATGGATTTCAACCGCAATTTCCAATTTTCTCTCTCTATTTCAACCTTAAGGTATATACTTACGAGTAATAAACACTTACTGACGTGCATCGATGGGGCACGGATATAAACGGAAATTAAAACCGGCCGGAAATGCTCAAAAATGACGGCGAAAAACGATTTTTACACGGGAACCGATGCATCTCCTGATTAGTCACTGCAATTTTCATTTTTTTTTCTTCTCTTCTTCGAAATCGAGGTGTACTTTTGAAAAGCTTACATTACACATTTTAGGCCATTTTTGCCAAATTTGGCAACTTTCCGGTCCGAATTTAATGGCGCAAAGTTGAAATTCGGATTCAGCGTCAAACATTACATAGGAATCGATGAAAACATTGCTACCCGGGATTTTTGCAGGCTACAGCCCCTTTCATGGCTTATTTGCCTGGACTATTACGACAAACGGATATACAGGGTGTCCCAAAAGTCCGTACCCCCCCCCCCCCCCCCCGGTAACTTTTGAATGGTTAGCGATGGAATAACGAAACTTTGGGAATGTTTCTATCTCAAAGGGGACCATCTTCGAGGAGGGGCAAAATGTTTGTCCCTCCCTCACTGGAGGCGGGGGGCACCCAACTTTTTTATTTTCAAATGGTAACCCCTATCTTGTGTTACTTCATTGAAAGAACATAAGAAACAAAGAATTTTGGCGCAAACCGCAGATCAATATTTTAACTTTTGTCCGATTTATGATAGGTCAAAGGTTAAATTTGACTTCTTTTCAAAAAATCATAACTCCGGTTCAAATTATCGTAGAGAAGAAATTAAAACGGGAAAATTTACCAAATTGTGAGCACGTTTCAGTAAAAATCGCAGAAATCACTTCAAACTAATTTTAAGGGGGGTTTGGAACCCCAAATACGTCAGTTCAAAGGTCATACAATTTTCCCGCAAAATGAGCTAATTTTCCCTTATTTTGCCTCAACATTATCACGGTAAGTTCAAAATTAGTTCAACATTGCGTTTTCAAGTTTGCGTTTCAGTTTATTTTGCGCAAAGTTAAAAAAAAGGAATTAAAACGGTTACATTTAATCACCTTACCTATAAAAGTTCTTTTTTTTGTTTTTTTTTAACTTTGCACTAAAGGTTACTTGGAAACGCAATGTTGAACTTATTTTGAACTTACCGAGATAATGTTGAGTCTAAGTAAAGGAAAAGTGGCTCATTTCATAGAAAAATCGTATGACCTTTGAACTGACGTATTTGGGAGTCCGACACCCCCCCCCCCCCCCCCAATTGACAGCAACGTGTACCGGAACGTATAATTCTACGTGGGTGTCCACGTATCAAGTACCGTTTCCGGAACGTTCCCGCGTAAACGTTGCACAGACAACATCTACAGGTACGTTGCGGTGACTACATTGCATGAACGTGTAGCGCAAAGGTTGCAGTAAAATTAGAATCCATCTTATTCGCATAACATAGTGCGGCATTTATTATTGGACTTTTCACAGTTCGTGCGTTTCTCTCCCTCTCAACGTGTTTAGGATTCGAAAATTTCGTTAGTCCAATTATTTACGATAAATGATGACTACTTAAACAAAATACAGCCATTTACTTCATGAGTGCGACTTTCATTGAGGTATACGTAGGTACCTACTAGAGGGAGAATACTTAGAGCACTTTCGGTTTTGGAGTAGAGCATGAGATCTAGAGGTTAAAATTGTAGACATTGAATTGAGATACAGAATTAGGAACGTGCTAGCGAAAACCAGATAATTAACGTGCCTTTCATGAATATATCGACGGTGAAACTACCAAACCACGTATCTCGTTTGCGGTGTTTAAAAATCTACGCTCGCATTTTATTTTTTAGAAGTAGACCAAATCAATATCATTCCATGAAATTTTCACAGAATTTTCTCCGCACGAAGAGGAAAAATCACAGAAATTTTCAAGACTGGACGTTACGTAGTTTTCCGTTTAAAAAATAAAGTATGACAGGAAGTCTGCGACGTCGCAAACCGAGATACGTGGTTTGGTAGTTTCACCGTCGATATAAAACACTGAGGAAGGCATCTCTTCACGCCCAACATTAAACTGCAAAAATCTTTTGGTACGCCGAGATCAAGATAACAAAGGTGGACGCACTCGAACAGTCACAACCTCCCCTGATTAGACTGATTCCAGGAACTTGGTTGGTGCCGGCATGGGCTACGCATGCGCAAGCGCAATAGACTTTCAGAGCAATCAGAGCCGCGAAATGTACCTAGCGCCACCTAGCGGGCGCTCCTCGCATGTGCCGCCTTTTCTGGTGCGACGTATTTTTGGACTATACGTAGAGTTCCACGTCCCGGCAACGTTGCGATAGCGAAACGTTTTCGCACCATACATTAGACAACGTGGATTTCAACGTAGAAATCGGAACGTTTCTGGAACGTTCCACGGTAGATGTAGATATCTATGTCCTTGAAACTTCCGATGTTATCTGGGCCCCCTTAAAATTAAATGTGATTTCTGAGATTTTTACTTAAAAATGCTTACATTTTAGTTTATTTTCCCGTCTTGTTTTTTTCTCTACGATAATTTGAACCGGACTTGTGATATTTTGGAAATAGGTCAAATTTGACCTTCGACCAATCATTACTCGGTCAAAAATTAGGATATCGATCTGCGGATTGCGCCAAAAGTCTTAATTTCTTATGTTCTTTCTAATGATGTGTCACAAGATAGGGGTTACTATTTGAAAAAAAAAGTTGGGGGCCCTTACGCCTCCCCCCTCCCCCTGAGGGAGGGACAAAAATTTTGATCCTCCTAGAAGATGTCCTCTTTGAGATAGAAACATTCCCGAAGTTTCGTTTTTCTGTCTTCAACCGTTCAAAAGTTACCAGGGGGTACGGACTTTTGGGACACCCTGTACATACAGGGGGTACGAACTTTTGGGACACCCTGTACATACAGGGGGTACGGACTTTCGGGACACCCTGTACATACAGGGGGCGTACGGACTTTTGGGACACCCTGTATGTACAGGGTGTCCCAAAAGTCCGTACGCCCCCCCCCTCTTGTAACTTTTTAACGGTTAGAGATACACAAACGAAACTTTGGGAATGTTTCTATCTTAAAGGGGACCATCTCCTAGGGGGGGGGGGGTCAAAATTTTTGTCCCCCCCCCCTCAAGAGGGGCGCGGGGGCCCCCAACTTTCTTTTTTTTTCAAATTGCAACCCCTAGATTGTGATACATTATTCGAAAGAGCATAATAAACTAAGAATTTTGGCGCAAACCGCAGATCAATATCTTAATTTTTGACCGAGTTATGATAGGTCAAATTTAACCTATTTTCAAAAAGTCATAAATCCGGCTCAAATTATCGTAAAGAAAAAACTAAAACGGGAAAATTTACCAAAAAGTACGCACTTTCAAGTAAAAATCACAGAAATTACTTCAAACTAATTTTAAGGGGGGTATCGGACCCCTAAATACGTCATTTTAAAGGTCATGCGATTTTCCGGCGAAATGAGCCAATTTCCCCTTTACTTTGCGTCAACATTTTCTTGGTAAGTTCATAATTAGTTCATCATTGCGTTTTCAAGTCCCTAAATTTCGGGCAAAGTTTTAAAAAAAAAAACGAAATCCAAATGGTTGAATTGAATCACCTTAAATTTCGCTTTTTGAACTTTGCCCGAAATTTAGAGACTTGAAAACGCAATGTTGAACTAATTTTGAACTTACCAAAATAATGTTGGCGCAAAGTAAGGGGAAATCGGCTCATTTCGCGGGAAAATCGCATGACCTTTAAAATGACGTATTTAAGGGTCCGAAACCCCCCTTAAAATTAGTTTGAAGTAATTTCTTGGATTTTAATTTGAAAGTGCGTACTTTTTGGTAAATTTTCCCGTTTTATTTTTTTCTTTACGATAATTTGAGCCGGAGTTATAATTTTTTGAAAATAGGTTAAATTTAACCTGTCATAACTCGGTCAAAAATTAAGATATTGATCTGCGGTTTGCGCCAAAATTCTTAGTTTATTATGCTCTTTCGAATGATGTATCACAAGATAGGGGTTGCAATTTAAAAAAAAAAAAAGTTGGGGGCCCCCGCGCCCCCCTTGAGGGGGGGGGACAAAAATTTTGACCCCCCTAGAAGATGGTCCATTTTAAGGTAGAAACATTTCCGAAGTTTCGTTTTTGTATCTCTAACCGTTCAAAAGTTACGAAGGGGGGGAGGTACGGACTTTTGGGACACCCTGTATATGGATATATTATGAATAGGAAGACAGACAAACCGAGTGTGATATCACTGTTATGCCTTTTTGTCCGTCTATCTGTCTCCCCTCTTCCCCTCTCTTCTCCCTCTGTCCTTTCCTCCTCCCCTCCCCCGATTTCCTTTTCCTTGTGAAAACCATTATTGATTCCTGCGAGTTCCAAAAGAGTCCCTTTGTACCCAGAGCTTAGACATCTCGATTATCAGCTGGCCTGGACTGGCCATGGTGTCACAAAAGTGTGTACCCAAACGAACGATATTGAGAAATAAGGATAAGGAATCCTGCGATGTCTGTCGTCCAAAGACAAAAATATAGAATAGACGCAACCAACCATTAGAGAATCTTAAGGTGATTCGGCAGGCGCCTTTTTTTG
The DNA here is from genome assembly GCF_918797505.1 of Bemisia tabaci. Taxonomy (NCBI): domain Eukaryota; kingdom Metazoa; phylum Arthropoda; class Insecta; order Hemiptera; family Aleyrodidae; genus Bemisia; species Bemisia tabaci. The sequence goes on from NC_092793.1 coordinate 63,935,192, forward strand.
TGTCAGAGTGACGTACCATAGATCGCAACGATTCGTTCCATAATTTCAGCTTCTCGTCATTATTTTTTTTCGAATTTTGAGATCGCACTTCTCTTTTCATGAGACTAAAGAATTCCTATACCTTTGACAAAGAAATTCAACGCAATAAAGGCAGGGTTTTTTTAGAGTAAAATTCCTGTCTTGATTACGTACGTTCAATTTCTTGGTCAAATTTGGTACATGAATTCGTTTGTCTCATGACAAGAGAAGTGCGATCTCAAAATTCGAAAAAAAAGTCGTAGCTGAAATTCTAGAACGACTCAATGCGATACATCGCACGTCGCTCTGACACAAAAAATGGCGTCCGTTGAATCACCTTAAATGCGATTAATGAACCTGGGTGTCAAACTACCAATTATACCTATGCTGCATTGGGAACTAAGGCCCTCAAAATGAGGGGGGGGGGGGGGTACAACTTCGAGATGGGAGGAAATCTCCATAGACACTTTTGATCAGTAGGCTTAGACCTACAACATACCAATGAACTAGGCGAATTAACCGGGCCCACTTTTTTCATAAGGATGGACCGTCGTTCTTAAACGCTCTTTCAGAATCTGCTGTAATTTTTTACGTAGGGCTAGCCGTTTTAGAGGAAACTGGAATGTTCTCCAAACTTTGTCTATTGATTCTCTGATTTATATAATGATCTTGATCTGCATCAATGTCAAATATCACTTTTTAAGAGATGCAGCTGAGTGTAACATCATTACAGTAAACTACATTTTAGCGGAGGATATGGTTGCAGACGTTCTAACTAAGCCTGAAGGCTCTGTAAAGTATGAAAAATTTTCTAAGGGCTCAGGTCTTAAATAATTCACTTAATTTTTTTTTCAGTGTTTACTCTCGAGGGGTGTGTTACACATCAGTATGTGGAGTTAGCTTCACTGTATAGTTCATATTCTCCTGTTTGATAGTAAGTGCGGCCTCTAATGGCACTATGCTGTGTCTTGACGCTTGTCTCTGGCTATATGTCTCATGTACTTTGCTTGTCGTTTAGTCCATGGTCTATTTCTGTCATTCCTGGAATAAATCGGTTATCTTTCCTCAGATCATGTGCTTCTCTCTGTTGCCTTCCGATCCTGAAAAACATTAAGATTTTATCCTCACTTATCACAAACATGTACCAGAATGTCTACTGAGGTCCACAAAAAAAAATTAAGTACTTTATAAGTTCTTTCTAAGTACTTGAAGAAAAAATTAAGTACCTCTCCTTGGGGAAAAATTGGGTACTTTTTAAGTACTTTTTCACGACGTAGCATACTTCTTCAATAGCAATTACATTGATTAGGTTAAGTTAATATTACATAACTTAAAATTTGAATTTGACTTGTGCATTAAATTTTCTTCAAAAAAGGTACAAAATACAGGCTTCTGAAACACATACATGCAACTAAACGATATAAGTACAGGCTTTCAAAAAAAACAACCAAACTGATAACCATCTATCTTCCTTTTTGTTTTAAATTATTTTTAACCTGACATTGGTGACGATGTCATAAACATTAAGCAGATTAGGAGGAAACACTCTCCAAAAGAGATTCTATTGAAGTGGTTGGAGCTGTAGCATAATTTGAAATTTTTATCGGTTTTTTTTATTTTTTTATTTTTATTTGAGAAAATGTATTACATTGCTGTAATAGGAAAGACTTCTTTGACTTACATTATACTGAATACTTGAGGTACAATGCAAGGATTAAGTTTTTGCCAAATTATGTGGGTCAAAACTTGCTCAAATATTAAAAATAATCGGTTGTTTCCGTTAAATCGCCTTTCAATCTGCCGTGATAGCGAAGGGAGCCATAAGTGCATTTCTGTATGGGCCACGGATAGCACATGCTCTAATGCGGCTCGACGCTCATCACAGATAGCACTTACAGCTCTCTTCACTTTCACAGCAGCAATTCCTGAACTCCACGCAGACTTGCCTATACTTGCCCTTCTGTTACAGGATACAACTCATTGGCGAAACCAAGCAAATCGAGGATGCTCATTGGTCACTTCAAGGTCAGATGGCTGCACAACCGTGCTCTTGCGGGCTGATATTGTTTTACTAATGCGTCTGACGGGCAACGCACAGAGATTGCATAGCTATCAGGCGATCGAACTGAACGTATGGCGCAAAATGCGAAAAATTACGGACCTTCCGCGAAACTTTCGTACTTTTTAAGTACTTACGGAAGGACCTAAGGAAAAGCATACTTTTTCCGGGCTTTAGGGACTGGTAGACACCCTGATCTACCCTCCAGCCCACCAGTTTAAGCTGACTCCCCCCCCGCCATATAGAGAATTTTTTACTGCTTTAAAACAGTTTCTTCTTCTTCAGAAAAAAAAAAAGATTGAACACACATTACAACACATTCATATCATTCTAACCATTTCTTAAGTTGGGGGTCCCCCCAGCTGATAGTCGGCCCAACTATCAGCTATACCACCCTTGAGAGGGAAGGAATAAGGAGGGTTAAAGATATTTCGACAAGTAAGATATCTGAATAAATTTACTTTTATTGATGTTTGATTATGAAAGAACTTAAAGAGGAATTATTAATTGAGAATTGGTAGAACCTTATGTACATTTTAAAATCGCAGAACAACCTTACTTTCCTCATTATGCTTTAAGAATACTGACAAACTTTTAGGAGGAGACAAAAGGTCTGGCATTGCACTCAGAATAATTTTGCAGACACCAAGACAATGATTTGAGACTACAGGGCAAGAGACGATTACAACATTCTTACTTTCAAGTTCAGATAGGTACACAGGCAATCTACATAAGTTTAGCTGAGCTGAGAATTATCTTGGAATCACTTCATTACGAACTAATTCAATGTTTAATGGCCTGAAAAACTAGAAAAAAAATCAGATTTCCTAAGCAATAATTTTTAAAATCATGCTATGAGGAACAGAAGGAGAAAACTTTCCTAGTATCTCTGCTATTTTTCATCACCAGTCTCATTAGAATGAAGTTGACAAGCTTGGCTTTGGGCATCCTCTTAGATTAAAGGCTGAAAGAAGGACTAACAGAGACAAAAAGGATGTATAAATCACAATCATAGAGTACATTACGAAAATTAAAACTTCAAAAGTACAGTAGTTGAAGACTTAAAAACCTAAAAACATGGGAGCTAATGACATACAGTTTTTGGTACGAAAAGGGACAAAACCCAAATTTGGGAGATTCTCAAACTTGATAGGAACCAATTTTTGAGGAGGAATAGGCAATAAATTTAAAACAAAATCTTTCTACAGCGATCGGCTAGGTTTAAGACAATGTAGAAGGCAAATTAGATTCTCTCAAATAAGACATAAAAAACTACAAAAATAAATGCTTATCACTTTTCAATATCACACGAAATCTTAGAACTCTGTGAGAACTTCAGTTTTCATCATTTGAATCAGCAGATAGATCCGTTTTCAACACACAAATCTATTCTTTCTTGCAATCATGCCTAATGTTGTAAGTTGCCAACAAATTATCGCTCTTCTGGCGTAATGACGTAACTCGATTTCCGCATGAGCCCCAGAAAGAAAAGATTTATACTTTCAACAGGGATCAGGTGGAAATTGAGATACACCCTTACTTCAGAGGGGTGACAAAATGTGCATACTTCCCAGAAGAAGTTCATTTGCTTAGAATAAATAGGTGGACCTATGGTGCCATTAAAATTTATGCTAAGGATGGAACATGAAAAATATGGAATGGGAAAAGACAATGCCTTGAAAAACGTTACAAATTTTCTCAATTTAGATGAAAGAGCACTTGGAAAAATATCAATAGAATTTATTACCAAATTAGGACAACTGAACAGAAAAACTAAAAAGTAGTAAAAAATGTGTCTTTTCATGATTTTAATTGAATAATGCCAAGAAACAACTTTTTTATGCTTATCATACAGGGTAAATTCACGCCTCTCTCTGATAAATCAATTTGTACACTTATTGAGTAAATAACATAGACTATAATCAAGTTTCAACGACCGTTCATGAAAAAATTATGTTCATTTCAATATTTTCAATGGCACAGAATCAATCTTCTTGAAATAATATTGGAGCAGAAGCCCAATGGAAAAAGCATCCAATCACGTCCGTCTTTGATGGATGTGTCAATGTTCAGCATACAGGCTTTGGTCTTCATCCACTCATAACTACGGAGGCCAATGACTTCATGAAGAAATTAAATTATGACACTTGATTTGACCTATCATACTGAAGGCTTTAACAGAGGGCAGGGTTCATTCATCATCATCACAAGGATCAAATTGGATTGTGGCATATTCCCCTGTGAGAAGCCAATCAGGCTTGATATTGGTGAGATTTTCAGCAACACCCGGTTTTAGGCCAGAAATGAGGTCAGCTTTAACTGTTCGTAGTGAGAGGAGGTTGGTTGGGTGGAAGCTCTGCAGTGCCTCTCGGAAGGAGGTTGTTGGATCCCAATGGATGTCCGCCATGAGCTTCCTGTAATTCAAGTCACCTTTGAATATAACCAGCGTAGCTTCACCGAGTTTACCGTAGAGTTCTGGATCGTTCTCTTTCATAGCATCGAAGTCATAAAAGTATGTCCAAAAAGGCTCGGCTTCGAGGGACCAGATTCCTGAAAAATAAAGTTTTTTAAAGTGGAATGAATTTGACAACAACAACTTGGCTACTAAAATTTTACTTTGGATTTTCCTGATATTTTAAATGAAAGGACCCCGCACACCTCTTATGGGAAGCTGTACCATGACGGATTGCCTTCTGACTTATGTCATTCGATTCTCCTCAAGATGCTGATCAAAAGTTATAATTGCGCCAACTTTCTACGATGCACCGTTTTCGCAAAAAACTAAGAGAAGGTTCAATTATTCGGCGACTATGAATAAAAAAGAACAAAGCATTTGAGGACAGGCCCGATGTAAATAAGGAAAAAATGTAGCGCGTGTCCGTCTTCTTATCTGTACCTGCCGACTCAGGGGCTATCTCCCTCCCGCACTTGCCCGGTAGACGTTCAGACTTTCCTGTTCTTATGCTCCTCAAGAATCTGATTCGGATGGTCGAGCAAAACGGCGAGCGGAATCCGAGATAAGACTGCCGCTCAGTGCGGGAGTTCCCCTGATTTGTTCACTCTAGAGTACCTGTATAGCGGGAGTATAGACAGATGTGAAACTCCGAAAATCCATCAGGCCTTCACCGATGTTTCCGCGAATAAAGTTAGGGCCCAGAAATGCAGCCAACCTATGAATCTCAATTATCCAGAGTGCTTTACTAATACAATTGTTACGAAGCATCGTTTATAAAGCACGTATTTGACTTACTTGTTGCATAAATTTACTCATTTTTGCGGAAGAACGCTCATTTATGTATATTCTTAGCCATCTTGGTTAGAATTGGAATGAGCAGACTGGCAGTGAAATTTTGTGCGTTAGAAGTTGGTTAGAAGGGTGGCTGCACTTTTGGGCCCTAAGCCCTCCATGAAGCGATCTGTCCATACTCTCGCTATATAGGTACTCTAGTTCACTCGAGTACTGAAATGAGGAATCTTTCTGGCTTTTTATCGCCGAATAATTGAATCTTCTCTTGGGTTTTTTTTGCGAAAACGGTGCATCGTAGAAAGTTGGCGCAATTATAACTTTACATCAGCATCTTGAGGAGAATCGAATGACATAAGTCAGAAGGCAATCCGTCATGGTGCAGCTTCCCATAAGAGGTGTGCGGGGTCCTTTCCTGATTTTTTGTGAGAATAAATTGACACTGGTTTGATTTAACAAACCAACATTTTTTTTAATGAATTAAATCAAAGAACAATGCACACTCCTTGTGGGAATGTGTTCTTGGTTCGATTTTCAATTTTATTATTGCATTAACCTCGTCTATGTGTGTTGATCAAAAGCCATCATTGCATCAACTTTCTACAAGCCACCGTTTTTGCATAATCTGCGTTTGAAGGTTCGAGAACTTTACCCCTGAGCGGCTGGAATCAAGGTATAACACAGCTTGTATCTATCCGGCAAGGATGAGAGTGAGAGAGAAAAAGTGACTGATTTAAGACGCATAATCAAGGTGAATATTACTAATTACGGGTGTTAACGCCGCAACGAATTTCCGGCATTAACGTAACTAGCCGGCGGCTATGTTACGCAACCTGCGAAACCTGGCAGCCATGCCGCCGCGACTCGGCGACCGGTCCAACCGGTCGTAAGTCCGTCCGACCCGCGGCGCGGCTCCCGGCCGCGTCCGACACGTCCACGCGTGTCGTCTATAAAAAGGCAGCCGCCAGGCGTGCGGTCATCACTCGATCATCACTCTTCGATCAGTCAAGTCCTCTGCTTGCGCTCCTGATCAAGGCTCTCTGCTTTCGATCCTGGTCTTCTCTCCACGCTGCACGGTAATACATAGAATCTTTCTTTTTACCTTCTCTCTCTCTTTTACCCGGCTGAGCATCTCGGCTGGGACCTCTCTCTCTCTTTCTCTTTAGACCCCACTGAGTTTCTCGTTTGGGAAGATTTCTCTCTCTTCTCTTTTCTTCTCAACGCGGCTGAGTATCTCGGCTGATAGCCCTTGGGAGTATCTCGGTGGGATTTTCTCTCTTCCTCTCTTTTCTTCTCTCGGCTGAGCATCTCGGCTGAGATTTCTCTCATTCTCTCTCTTCATCTCGGCTGAGCTCTTTCTTTCTCCCTCATCTCGGCTGAGCTCTCTCCCTCTCCCTTCCCTCTCATCGCGGCTGAGTATCTCGGCTGGTAGCCCTTCTGAGCATCTCGGTGGGACCTTCCTCCCCCCTCCTCTTTTCCATCCTCCAAGGGCCATCGCTATGGACGTTGCGATCATTCGCGATCGCTAATCGTCCCCACCAGCTCTCCTCTTTTGAGAGCGCTCTCGGGCAGACTCTAGCCCCTCCGCTCCCCTCACACGGGCGTAAACAACGGGTACAAAATTGTACTGCTGGGAGGGTGCGAGATGAATGATGATGCTCCTGTGGGGCTAAAAGACCATTTTTTGAACAACTAAATGAGGAAATCAAGCAAATTGGGGCCACGACTGCGACAAGAAAAGTGCTGATCGTGGATCCGGATCATCGATAGCTGCCGTTGAAATGATTAAAAAATGTTAAACAGATTTTTCGAGCATCACAACATCCACAAATACACTTGGGTGCAGCCAATAGGAGGTTTGAGATCCATTGATGATTACGTCATTGTGAGGCAAGAATCTAAGATAATGGTTCGGCAAGTGAGAGTGTAAAGTAGCCTCTCATATGGCAGCGACAGGGTTGCCACAGAATTTAGAGAATGAAATTCCCTGATTTCTCTGTCACATTTTGGTAAAATTCCTGGACAATTGAGGATATGCCATATGCTTAAAAAGACATGATTTGGAATTTTCACACAAAAGGACTACATGCAAAACGGGCCATTTGGGGCTCGGGAAGGATACCTTTGAGACTTGCCCTATTCATTCACCTAACAATGCCCCATCTTTTCCCAAAGTTTCAAGCCCTCCAAAAATTTTGGGGAGACGCGGCGGGGGGTCAAAGTTAAAAACCGACAAAATTTTCGCGAATTTACTACTCGAAAACCAAGAAGTTTTAGAGAACGCGGTTTAAACGAGCGTATTCAGCGTAACGAGAGTTTTCAGAAAATGTGCTTTTAGAAATGATTTAAAAAAAAAGCCATTTTTTTAATTTGATAAAAAACTGATATATGTTGTTCCTGATTCTCTGTAGCCCCTCTAGCTCTTTACCGCATGCTGGGGAAATGTTTTGGTCGCGAGTTATAAAAGCGGAAAGGAGCGAAGGTCGGGAAAATCGGCTATTTTAAACTACGCGCGGCGACGGATCAGGAGACATGTGGCAGCAATGCGAGGTCGGCAGAGGAGTGTGATTCGCCGAACTGAGTGGGAGGGGACGTTTTCCTTCCGATCAACGCCGCGCGCGCAGTTTCAAATAGCCGATTTTCCCGACCTTCACTCCGCTCTTATAACTCCCGACCAAAACATTTCCCCAGCATGTGGTAAAGAGCTAGAGGGGCTACAGAGGGTTAGGAACAACATATCAGTTTTTCATCAAAATAAAAAAATGGCTTTTTTTTAAATCGGCCCAAATGTGAAAAAATAAGGGGTCTTTTTTGAGTGTTTCGGCGCTTCGGAGGCGATAACTCTAGCTGAAGTTGACAAAACCCTATGATTTATACATTTTCTGAACGCTCTCGTCACGCTGAATACGCTCGTTTAAACCGCGTTTTCCAAAACTTCTTGGTTTTCGAGTAATAAATTCGCGAAAATGTTGCCGGTTTTTAACTTTGACCCCCCGCCGCGTCTTCCCAAAATTTTTGGGGGGCTTGAAACTTTGGGAAAAGATGGGGCATTGTTAGGTGAATGAATAGGGCAAGTCTCAAAGGTATCCTTCCCGAGCCCCAAATGGCCCGTTTTGCACGTAGTCCTTTATTTTTCGAAACGGCAATCCCGTTTAGAAGGGAAATAAAGGTGACTTGATAATTTTTCCCTGACATTTTCAGGTTATCCCTATCTTTTTCAAATTCCCTGAGATTTCCGGTGTTCCCTGATCGTGGCAACTCTGAGCGACCATCATTTTCTTGAAGCAAGAGTAGTTTGCCAGTGAGGAGCGGCCAGCAAGTTGGAGCCTGTGCAACAAGTTCAGCGGCAAGAAAGAGTTGTCCTTCATCGAAGAGGTATAATATCGATAGACTCCATCATGATAGGGTTAGACATTTGTAGAGGCAAACACTGAAGAGCATTGTCAATTCATCAAAGATTGTATTCTCATACATGGCCGAAATTGGTATCTCGGTTATTTGCCTACGGATTTACCTGAAACTTGGAGCATTAGCGTATTTTGGCATGGAATTAACAAATTTGAAATCCTATATATATTAAAATGCAAAGTTCCGAATCTTTGGGCATTAACTTTGAGAGAACCACCAGACCGATTTTCCTGATCTTTTTTTTAAATGAAAGCCCCTGAGCTGTAGATTTGCAGGCTGTAATTTGTTTTCCGATTTTTTCAAATTTTCTCCTATAATTTTCTCAAATTTTCTCCAATGTATTAAAACGGAGGTCCGAATCTTTGGACGTTAACTTTGAGAGAACCACCGGACCGATTTGCATGATTTGTGTTTTAAATGAAAGCCTCTGATCTGTAGATTTGCAGGTTGTGATCGTTTTTTCGATTTTCTCAAATTTTCTTACTTCTATCGACGAATGAAGTTTAGCTGGGCTCAAATTTTCTCCCATTTATTCAGACTAAAGACCGCATTTTGGGACATTAACTTTGAGAGAACCACCGGGCCGATTTGCATGGGTTTTTTTTTTAAATGAAAGCTTCTGATCTGTAGATTTGCAGGCTGTAATTGTTTTTTCGATTTTCTCAAATTTTCTTACTTTTATCGACGAGGAAAGTTCAGCTGTTTCGAGCGGTCGTCCGGCCGCTACTTGCTTGCCCGTCCCTAGCTACCCCCCCTCTACGGTCTCAGCCACCCCTTCCGCCACGTTCTTTCGGCTATCTCCGTTTTCTTTCGTATTTCGCTCTCTTCCCACCAACCTCAAAGAAGGAGGTTAGGGTCGCATCGTCGTTCGTCACTCGCCACCCACATTCCCTCGCAATCCCTCGGCTGCTCCGCTTCACAGCTTCTTGATATCCTGGCATCTTATTCTCTGCGGCTTGACTGACCCTGACTTATTAACTGCCGTATTGCGTATTGCTATCAACACGTATTGTTACAGACATTTTATTCATCATTATTAAATAGATTCAACTAATTGCTCCGATTCCAATTAAGCTACTGCACCACCATTGCTAGCTGTGGAGGGCGCCCGGAGCATTAGATTTCTAAAAAAGACAATTTTCGGCCATGTCGAACTTTAACCGACCGCTACTTTGAAAATTTCGGTTTTTTTAAAATATGGATCGTCAAATTTGTCTTTTTTGTGTCAAAATACGCGCGGATACAGACTTTTGCGGCAATTCATCGACGAATGACCGGTTTCAATTTTTGGCAATCTTGAACTTAACTGTCTTCCATTTTGAAACGGTTTGAGATATAGCCTTCGAGTTTGCACGAAAAGTTGTATTTCTTCATGCTCTTTCGAACGTGATACCACAAAGGGGGTCTTCCAATTTGAAAATGAAAAGTTAAGGTCCATTACCCCCCCCCCCCCCCAAGGGGGCCCCCCGAAAGTTCTAGGGGAAACAAAAAGTAGCTCCTTTCGGCCTGGGAACGTCCTCCTAGTTTAGAATTTCTAACTCACTTAAACTTAAGTAAAAACCAAGTAAAGTTAGAGGGGGGGGGAGGAGGGGACTTTTCGAACGCCCTGTATGGGGACTTGTATGGACACTGTATGCGGACTCGTGTTTGGAACCAAAAGGCCAAGAAATATTTACTCTCATAAGGCTATTCTCAATCAGTAAATGAACCATGTGTATTTCTTAAAATCAATGAAAATCTAAATGCAATAGTTACCATGTATGTTGATGACTTCCTCACTATTTCTAATGATCAATAGGAAAAATCCACTTTGCATGCTCAATTGAAAGGAGAAATTCAAACTGTAGATTTAGGTTCCGTTAAATTTTGTCGTGAATTAAATATTCTCAGAAATGCTACTTCAGGTAAAATTGTATTGCAGTCAATAAAAAAAAACCGATGTATTGAAACTTTTGAAACGGTTTGGCATGTTGCATTGTAAAGGTACTTCCACTCCATACATAACAAACCCATAATTTCTTGCAATGATTTTCAAAATGTATCACAATTAGATGAGCCTGTTAAAATTAACCATTTAGAAGATTTTTTGGGAGCTGATGTTCCACTTTGAAATCTTATGGGTGCATTGCTGATGTATCTGATAGTATGTACACTTCCTGATATAGCGCAAAGCATCAGCTGTCTAAGGCAATTTAATTTTAATCCCAAAGTAAAGCATTGGAATTGTGCAAAGATTATATTACGCTACCTTAAAGAAACAATTGATTTTAGTCTTGATTTTGAATCTGATCACACTAACATCGTCGGCTATGCGACTTACATGGGGGCATTAATATTTTGGACCCCAAATCCTTCACAGGTTATGTATTAACGTACAGCAATGCCCCAATTTCTTGCACTAGTAAGAGACAAAGAACTGTGGCCTTATCTAGCACAGAGGCCGAATACATGCAAATACATACATGACTGTTTCTGATGCCAGCAAAAAAGCTTTACTCTAAAGCTCCACTAAGTAATTTCCTGAGAGAATGTAATGATCAACCTCCTCACTGATGGTGGGGGTGTTTTAAAATTAGCTACAGAGCATATATTTCATGATCGCAGTGGACATGAGACATCATTTTATCCGTGACGTTGAAACAAAACAGATTAATCCCTTTCATATCCCTGGCACTGAAAACCCTGCAGATTTGTTGTCTACGCCACTACCACTCAAAAACCTTAATCCTTGTCTTCATGAATTGCTCAAAATTCTAAGATGAAACTTTCCTGTACAATTATTTTACTTTTTGCCGTTTATGACAGATGGGGGGGTGTTGTAAAATCACATAATCCTGCCACTGTTGGCAACACTGTCATGCTCACTTCATCCTTTTTTTGTATGTGTGCATGAGCTTGTTCTATCCTATTCAGTTCGTGTATCTGTAGCTCCAATGTTATTATTGCTGTGTCGATAGTACAAACAAGACACGCACTCATCATTGGTGTCTAGTGTGTTTTGATCATTATCATCTCTCCACATTTCCTACTCATTTAGTTTCTTCTTTCTCTTTTAATGTTATACCTCCTTCCTTTTTTTCTGTTTCTTCCATTTCTTTATTTCTTCTCAATTCTTATCCTTCTTTATTACACACCCTCACCTCTCTTTTTTTCTCTTTGTTGCCTTTTTTCTTTTTTTGCCTTTTTTTCTCTTTTCTTCTTTCTTCTTTTCATTTGATCATTTTCCGTTTTTGTTCCTTTTTCTTTTTATAACCCTTTTGCTTCTATCTCTTGATAACATCTTCTCTTAGTAGCTCTTTATCCCTATTCTTTTCTTTTTCATAATTTTCAGTCCAAAAGAGGCGACACACAGCGCGAGTTGCGTAGCAAGCACAGAATGATAGCCCTGAGATCCAAGGAGTGGGAGCCCTTTAACTGGCTATAACGGCAGTTGAAATATGGCAATGCCGTGAGAGCAAAAATTAATACATATAATATCAGCTGAGCTCTTTTTAGATTTTTTCATAACCTCTGGTGCACCCTAATTAAATGAATGTGCACTGCAAGTGAATTGTTCTCATTCCAAATATCCTCTTTATCCCAACGGGTTATGGGCCCAGTGTATTCTTATAATACTTACTAATACTTACTAGTGTAAAGCATTTTGCCCGTACTCTTAAAATGGACCTAAAATCCGTAAAATATTATACAGGCCTTTGACGGGAAAAAACGCAGTGTCTGTAAGGTTAGAATTCAGAAATTCTGTTAATCAAGAAAATGTGATGGATGTGAATGTTTAGATGATTCAAAGGTAAATCATCGCCACTTGAATTCTTGCAATAAGCGATTGAGAAAACAGTCGATGCTTGGCGATACAGAAAGTGAAAAGTTCAACTTGTGCTGGGATTGAAGAACATTCCAGTAAAACTAGTAACAGAAAATTAGATGTGCGACGTTTTTTTTTGAGTTTGCTGATCCCAGATAGTGAATGCAAAAATATAAGACGGAGAATGACGACAACAACTGAGAAGACATAAATGGCTGGATAAACATGCGTCATGGAGTCTGGTCTCAAAACTATTTTGGAAGACGTTTGGTTCTGCCCTGAATTATCATAAAATTGGTTATCAATACCAAAATTTGGAAAGCTGAGAATGAAAGATATTCTCGTCAAAATAGAAGACAACATTTTTACAGGAAGTATCGTTGTCTTTTGTGGTAAGCCTTTTCAGAATTATAATATTGATGAGAAACTACTGGTCATTATTCCAACAAGGAAAAGGTTTGAGAGTGAGAGCCATACACTGAGTGAGATAATAAAATTTACTATCGAGTTGAAAGATCGTCGAATATGTGCGCATACTGGCCTCATTTAAAACGTATCGCACGAAATGATAATTTATGTGAGTTGCAAAAATAGTATAAAATTTGCCTATCCTTGACGTTTTAAAGATGGAAATTATGACAAATTAGACCTCCTTTTAAATGCACTTTAGTTTGCAAATTTTGCTGAATTTCTGGGAATTAGAGTTGAGAGATGCGACGGGATTTTAACTTGGAGTCAATGTGCTTATATTTATACCTACAGTTTTGAAGAAGTTTAATATGGCTGACTGTAGTGCCGTTGACACCCCACTTCCAAGTAAATTAGAGTTTGTAGAACTTAATTCAGTTGAAGGGAACGGCGCACCCTCTCAGAACCTCATTGGGTGTTTGATGTACATAATGATATGCACAAGACCTGATTTGTGCGCTGCAATAAGTATTTTATGCGGATATACAAGCAAGAACAATAAGATCTTGTGGCAATAATACTTAAATGAGGGTGTTAAGATACCTAAAAGGCTCAAGGAATTTGAAATTGACCTAATTGTCAAATTGACCTAATTGAATTGTTGTTGTTGTTCTGATTGGGCAACAGATGAAAACGATAGAAAGAGCATACGTGTGACGTCCAAATCTCGTCGCGAAAATTACATTGCAAGAAGCAATGCATTTTTTTTTTGTTTGAATTGGGCATGTCTTCTTCTATACTGTGTTTATGATAGAATTTAAATTTGGAACGAAACTAAACAGTTTGTGTCCAGAAAGGTATCACGCTTTGTTTAGGTCAACTCAGCAGTAAAATGGCATCATAAGTGAATAGTAAAAGCCGTAATAGATAAAGCTTGTGTAATGTTCATTGCAGTACAATTATATGAAGCATTTCACAAATGGATATAAAGTGCGGGATGCAGAGAAGAAAATGTTTGTCTCGGAGTATAGTAATTGTCGATGAGACAAAGAACCTGTGTTAAAGTGCTCTGTGGATGTAGAGAATGAGATGAAAAACTGATGTATCTGACTGTGAGTCAAAATCAGATCTCATGCAAGAAAAACTGATGCATCTGACTGTGAGTCAAAATCAGATCTCATGCAAGAAAAACTGATGCATCGGACTGTGAGTCAAAATCAGAGCTTCATGAGGAACCACGAGCGTCAACTGAGGAATGGATGTCTAGCTCTCTAGTGAAGAAAACAGGGTGTTGTCGAGACCCATGTGGAGATGAATAGAGGATGGAATCTCTATGGCTGTGTTTAGCTCACTGATTATAATCCAAGATGATTTTTTGATCAGACATAAAGCGTGGAAAGTGAAAAATGAAAATTTGTGTGAGTCATGATATCCACAAGATACATTACATAATATCGAGATTCGTAGTAAAATTTCGAGTGACCGAAGTTAGTCAATAGGAAACTAATGAATCTGAAAATTATAGTGAATAGGAAACCGATAAATCTGGTAATAAAATCAGAATTGTTCTTAAACTTGATACTTTAGTTAACTCTGGAAAATTAAAAGTCTTGTAAGCGACTCAAAAGCAAATGATTGGTGTATAGTCCACAAAACTTACTCAAACTCTAGACGTGACGCGTGCTTGAAACAGAAGAGAATGTGAAAGTAAAATGGAGGGAAACTCTATGATAATCTTGACTTCTGAGCACTTAACTTAAAAACTATCATAAGCACAGTAATGCCATCGACATGACGAAGTTAAAATGGAGATACTGAAATAATTTTGAAGTGAGAGACGGATCACTAAGATTGCAATAGTATTGCAAAGAAAACACATTGATGATAAATATCATATTATAGGGAGCAGATTGTTAAAAGAGTAATTGATGCAAAATATTTTTCCTACAGGTAATCAACTGGATGATCTGTTAACAAAACCTGTGTCTGTTGGCAAATTCAAGAAACTGATTGTGAGACTGGGACTCAGACTTCAGCAAGATCAAAATTTGAAGTTCAAGTCAAAATTTGTCGAGAAAATTCTATTTGTGATGTTTGTTTTAGAATAAGGTCTGGTGAGGTTTTTCTGGGTTTCCCTCATCCGTTGCAACAAATGTTGGACCTGTATGTTGTTCCCAGTTAGCATCTATTCATAATGGAATTAATTTTTGAGGAGGCGAGTTGAAATAGGGCAATGCCGTGAGAGCAAAAATTAATACGTATAATATCAGCTGAGCTCTTTTTAGATTTTTTCATAACCTCTGGTGCACCCTTATTAAATGAATGTGCACTGCAAGTGAATTGTTCTCATTCTAAATAACCCTTTATCCCAACGACGGCTCCCTAGCCAGCCTGAAACAGCCAGTATTATAAGAAACACCCACATTAATACACCGATTGTGGGTTTTACATATTTTCAATTCAGTTATGCTAATTTCTTTGGGAATTTTTTGTCTGTTTTATTCAAGCTTTTGTTATTCCTCTTTTATTAAATCTCTATTCTAGAGAAATTTAATCGGGTAGTTACATGATGCAAGCCATCAAATTTTATTTTATTTAGTCTAAAACTTTAGTAAACTGATTACTTTTATAAAGTTAGAAGCTATATTATATAAAGCTTTTAATTGTTAGAATAATAAAAAAACTAGAGTCTATATGGCTTCGCCGCACGACTAAAAAGGACTGACTTTTATTTAGGACTGGAATTATTTGTGGGACTGACTTCGAAAATGCATTTATTTTTCTCTTTATTTTTGCCTTGATCTTTCCCCCTATTTCTCACTCCCTACTAATTGTTGACAATTTGATCTCTCTCAATATTTAAGATCTCTCTCAATATTTAAAGTATTAGAGGCTTTAATAAACTGTTTAAACACCTTCGCGATGGATTTATCAACTGGCCATAGACACATTTTGTTTGAAAAAACAAATTTTTTCTGTTTTTTTCTTTTAATTCTTAATTCTGAGCTGTGAATGAGAGTGTGACTGTGGCGGCAAGCTACCCGCTCTGCCAATCAGCGCAGCTTATAGCTACAGACACGGCTTTATGAGTTTTAAGCTCACCACCTCAGCTCACTTTGCTCCCATCAGTCACACGGATCACACCTCACCTAGCAAGCAGACGTCATGCAGCCAGCCGGCTCCCCCTTTTCAATGGCCCTTCTTCGGGAATCCACTTCATAGGGCACCACATCTGGTCATTAGCCATATAAAGTTCAAGGGTGTGACTAAAAATCATGTTTCTTACCGTTGTTTACAGGGCCGGATTTACCTACTTGCCGCCCCTTCCTCATTCATTTCGAAACATCAATAAAAACCATCAAGTGAACGAGCCAAAGGAAGGGAGGGGTGCATCAGACGCGTTTACTCGTGTTGGGCACATTTTTTCCGTAAGCCCTGTCAGCACTACCAGCAAAAGTTCACGGAACTTTGCGTGAAAGGTAAGTTCCGTAAACCTATCTCTGTGTAAACAAGGCCTTCCATTTGTAAGAAATGAACATAAAAATGATGCAAGAACAAAATTAAATGTGATTTAGTAATTTTAACTTCCATCGCCGCGCCGCGCCGCACTGTTCGCACTGTCTTTGGCGCAATGTGTGAAGGATTCCTACAGTCTTGCAGGCGCTATACATTTCACGCCGACTGCCGCTGAACGCACTGCGTTTGACGCAATACAAGAAGTATTCATGCAGTCTTGTAGGTGCTAATATGTGTTACAAACCGGCCGCCGCACAGTGAATTGAGTAAATTAGAGAAGTCGGACAAGGAATTTTTGACAAAATCTGCATATGTTGATGTTTATTTCATCACATTTTGAAGTTAAAGGGGTGCTACTGGAAGAAAATTTCACGAGAAAACCAATGGAACCATTTGCAGAACATCAGATTCTTGTATAAACAAAGTTATAAGCGTTTAAAGTTTCCAAATTTTGTCCGACCTCTCTCATTGACTTGATTCACCGTGCGCCTCGCTGAGGGCTTCTCCTTTTCATTTCAAGTCCTCATCATCATTGCTCTCTGCGCCGCTCCATGCCAAATTGCGTGTTTGGTTTCTCTGTTAATTCGACTAATTAAAGGTGCTGTTTCTTGTGTCACCAAAAGAAGCTTTTTTCTTTTGTAATTTTTTTTCAGAATCCGATTTTTTTATACCTACATTTAAAAAAATGCAAAATTTACCGCTCCCTAAATTTGTCCCCATGAGCCGCAGCCCATGTGGCCACTCCCTTAATCCTGGTTGTTTGGGAAAACAATACACAAACAACTTGTCTCCAATCACTAAGCATTTGTTCCAGAGCAATGTTGCTTTAGGAGTTTCCAAATATTGTGCACAAAAATAAACCTGCCCCTACAACACAATACAACTTCGAACAACATAAGATTGTTGCTTGGTTTCAGCTGCTGTTGCAAGCGTTGTTTGCAAACAAAATATGTCTCATAAGTACAAAAAACACATCAGCATTTCTCCAGTTATTTTTGATACCAAAATTGGAGGGTCAGAGATTTATTGGAAGAAAAATTCCTTAGTTAATTACTGGAAGCAAACCTAAAAATCAAAGAATTAAATTAATAGAAACTTGGACATTTAGAATTGAAAAACATGCAATCTGGAGTCCCCACTCGAGAACAGAAATAAATCAAATGAGGAAAATTTTAAGGTTCAACTGAATTTAAACTAGGCCACTAGTTCAAACTGTTCGTGGGTTCGCCCTGCCTTAGTACAGATATAGAGCTGATATTGCCTGCATTCTTAAGAAGATAAAAAAACACACACACAAAAGAGCATCATGCATCATCTAAGCACTCATTGAGAGGAGAATCCCTGCTTGAAAAAAAAGAGCTGACGCATGGATTGAGGACTTGAGTACAGTTACTAATTTTCGTTTTTAAAATGTTCCATTGAGTGATGCCTTTGGATGACAAAATTATCTGCGCACGAAAGTTCAGTGGATGCATGGATTTTCACATTACTTCAATAAGGTGCTGAAATGTACCTGAATTTAAGAAGGATCTCCATTTTTTGCCAAGATCATTTAGTGTGCTGTCTTCGAGATCATTGGTGACAGCATTCAGAACAAATTCAAAATCAGAGGGGTTGACATCAGAGACAAACCATGGTTGGGATTTAGCATGAAATCTGATTTTATTGACTAATTTGGATGAGATCAGATAGTCTGCTAGGATCAAATCAGTGAAAAGCTCATATCCAGCGTTGTCTAAGACAATATCTGGAAAAGTTGAAGATATATTTATGAGTAGAGCATTAGCAATCAGAATATTAGAGATCAAAAGAGAAAAGATAAAATCAGCACACATACACATAATCGCTTAATAGCACTCCCTGGCGCTCTACAACACCTGACCTCTACTATCCTCTGTCGAACCACAACCCTTCGGGCATTGATCACCTTGACATTTCTGCTTCAATCCCATCCCTACAACCTCTCATTGGGCGCCCTCTGCGCCTACTCCTAGGAGGAACCCAATCAAGGACCTTCTTCGGCAACCTGTCTCTTGCCATTCTCTGAACATAACCATACCAAATGAGTTGTTTCGTCATAATGTCATGCACAATGGTCTATTTGGCATCCATGATATCCCTGCATTCTCCTGAAACTGTTTCGTTTCTAACGCGATCCTTTCTAGGAATTATCCAGCAGGTCTACACCAGAAGTTCATCTCCATTGCCTCTAAAACC
Source organism: Bemisia tabaci (assembly GCF_918797505.1). Classification (NCBI taxonomy): domain Eukaryota; kingdom Metazoa; phylum Arthropoda; class Insecta; order Hemiptera; family Aleyrodidae; genus Bemisia; species Bemisia tabaci. The sequence continues at coordinate 63,953,867 of NC_092793.1, forward strand.
TCCTGGATCCGCTGTTTTGTAGGCCATATTTCACACACATAGGTTACTATGCTCTTGACAATCGCATTGTAAATCCTTAGTTTGTTCTTTTTGAAGATCTTTTGGTCCCAAAGAACTCAATTTAACATGACGATTGCCCTCCTAACCTGCATGTTTCTGTTCTTGATGGCCCAGTCCAATTTTCCATCCTGGGTCAGAAGAACTCCTAAAAATTTGTAAACATCGCAGCTTCCAATTGCCACCCATTGTCTAATTCTATACTTTGCTGATTCCTGCCAACAGTCAACTTTTCAGTTTTGCTAACATTAAACTCAATAAAATCAGTGCCGAACATAAAAAGCACAAACTTATTTTAGCTTTAACTAGAGGAAAAGAAAAACAGAGAAAACTGTAGTTACCACATTTTTTAAAAATTTGCTAGAGCCGCAACCACAATTGATTATCTGATCATGAACATACTGAAATGACTTAAAAAAATATTACCTAAGATTTTGTAGCCTTTCTTTTCCATAAGTGTCTTCCAAACAAGAGGAGTCTTATCAACCAAAATGAACTTATCTAGTTTTTCGGTTTGAGCTAAAATGTTACTGTCCGGACTAACTGCATCTCCACCAGAAAGGGACAGATCACATCGATTACCCCAAAGAGATGCCTGTAAATGACAGCATAAATTAGGGAAATGATGATGACAAAACATAGAAGAAATTCATTTCAACCTGAGTCGAGGAGCTCAAAAGATTTATACATGAAACACAACTCTAAGTAGGGAGCCCATCAAAAATAGATCCCACCTACTGTCCCTATATAAAAGTGCTTTTGATGCAGAGAAGGTTTGAATAAAATTTTTTTTTTCATAATTCATCTCCTTTCACAGTTTGAAAAACCGCTTTTGACTAGAGATAGGATATAGCCCCTACATGAGCCCACTCTATTTAGAGATACCCATGAGAGGTCTGCGAAGTAAACCTTCGAGGGGGCGCCTTTGGGGGTGGGGAGTGATTTGAGCCGCGTGGCGGCCAGGGGTGTACCCCCTCGTATAGTAAAAAATGACAGGTGACTCAAAGGAAATTAAAGATTCTCACCTTAAGGTAGAGAATTAAGAATTTGCGGATTTCTTCTTGAGATAGCGTATTAACCTTCTTGAGGACTGAGTTAAGATGCTCTCCAAGAGCGATTATTGCTCCTTTTGAATTGACGAACGATTCCACTTTGCATTCCAGGAAAGGATCATAATTTTGCAAGTAAGTGCTGTAAAGAAATATAATCAGCTTGTGTTCACAAAAAATCTGGTGAGTACAACATAGAACAGGAAGCAGGGTTTGCACTTTCCAACCAAGTATTGCAATAAACATGATCGAAATTCGAAAAGTTCAATGAATCACTCAGTATCATCACCATTTATGGTCTTACTTTTAATAAGTGACTGAATCATCAGCCAGAGTCCTTAATTTTTAGACGAACGCCTAAACTTATGAGAGGGAAGTCAAAATACATTCCGTTTCTGTAAGAAATAGACTGTTTTGGATAAATGATTATAAATTTTCATCTCAGAATTACTGCACACCGTAGGAAATAGGGATGTTTTTTCATACATTCGACCTCAAAAACTCTTGTTACATTTTAAATGTTTGGTAACTAACAAAGCAAGGTCTAGTAAAAATACTAATGAGGATTGATATCAGAACATGCTGGGCTGAACAGCATCACATGAGATAAACAAAAACAGAGGAGCCGATACACTGAATAACATGATTTATTATTATATATTATTTGTTACTATTAAAGAATACATCAAAACAAGCACGGACCAAAAAAAAATTAAGCACATTAGAAGCATAACTGAAGAACATATACGCAGCAATACACAGGATAAACCTAAGAAAATATAAATGCCAAGGCAGTAAACATAAAGGCAGAGGCAATACATATAAAGTCAGTAAAGTGACGGTAAGCATAAAAGCAGCAAAGACAAGTTATGAGCTTTACCCTTAGTGGGATAGGAAGGGGCAAAAAGCACTATTTTTCAAAATCACATGACGACCGCTCGTAATATAAACGGACCCGTGTTTTTTCTTGTTCCCGTCCTTTGCAGAAAGAAAAAAAAGAAATTAATCTGAGGATATGTAAGTCGGATATTGCGTTTTTAAGTTAAGTGCGGGAACAAAGTTTGCTGCTCTCATTATTCGACATGAATGACAAGGATAGGATAAAATTTCGTCGATTGAGTTAAAAGGAGAAAAAATTAAGAAAAGGAAGATACAATTTAATCAGGGAGAGTGCGATTATTTATGCGCACAGTAGACATTGTGCCTCTGGTCTGATTTTGGAGCAAGTCTTTTCAGTACTTTTTCACTATGCTGCCTTTACTCCTCTCTCTTAGTTAGTATCGGCTGTGCTGGGTACATTGTGTGAGGTCCGAAAAAAACACAAAAGGCAGTTCAGTTGTCAGCATTATGTATATTGTCTCAGATTCGTCGATAGTGTTTTTCGTTAGTTGGTAAACTTCAATAATTGCTAACAGTGCATTAAGGAGTGGAAAAGAGAAGATAAAGCAAACGCGAAAATCCTTATAACTATATTTGATATATTTAATGAAGTTTACCTCCGCATCAAGATTGAAAACCGGAGGAAATTCACGTTTTGATAGGAGTTATCAGCTTAAGAAAATCAATGCGTAACGCACACTGCAAGCAAATATTGGGATCTAAAACATCTGTCTCTGGGACCAAAACTATTATTTTCTGTTAAAATTATGTTGTTAGACGTCGACTACCTTAAGCTCATACGAAGCTGGCAATAATTCTCCGAAATTTAAAAAAAAAAAAAAAAAAAAATTAATTTCCTCCGAAATATATCTTTGCTTCAAAACAGCGTTTTCCGTCAAATTTCCGAATTTTTAAAAAAATACCTCCGCGTCATGTACGCTCAAATATGTAATTTATATCAAAAGTAGTGTATTAGAAGTCAACTATCTTAAGCTTTCAGGACGATAAAAAAATTTCTTCAAACTTTAAAAAATCAGTCAACTCGCTGAAATGTATCCCATTTGCGCCTAAACAGCGTTTTCGGTCAAGTTTCCGAATTTTTAAAAAATCCATGCGCGTCTTGCACAGCATAATGTTCAATTTACATCAAAAGTAGTGTGTTAGGGGGCTATAATCTCAAATTTTCGAAGTTCTAGCGTGACTCCTTCGTCCTTCCAAAAAATAATCAAATCATCAAAAATCTCAAAATTATTGGGATCACAAATTTTGCAATTGTGCGATGAGGGAGCACTTGAAGATTTTACACTTTACGTATTTCTGGCAACATATCAATGGTCATAAATGAACTTGGTGTATCAAAATCATGGAGATATGTCAGTTTCAAGATGTAATGTTGAAATCAAACGGCGCTGGCCCGTTTTTAGGGTGAAAAAACGTGATTTTTTCCTAAAATTGGAAATTTTAGATGGACCGTGCCAATGGAAGGAGTTAGAGTTTTGGAAAAAGAAAAAACACGGGTCCGTTTACATTACGAGCAGCAACATTTCTGATACAGCCGTCATGCGATTTTGAACAAATGTGTTTTTCCCTCCGTCATTTAGTATCAGTACAAGTATACGCTTGCGTATTAAGTAGCAGAGAAAAATCCTAAGTACGTTACGCAATTGTTACGCGCAGTATGTGAGTACAATGCGTTGCACGTGTAATTCTGACAGAGAATGTTAATGTGGCTTTGCTAAATTAAAGTACAAACTAATCTCTCGAAGAATATGCTTAAAATCTAGATCTTTTTCAGAGATGATAACTTGCCTTTACTGCTTTTATGCTTATTATATGCTATATATATATGCTTTACCGCCTATACTTTACTGCTTTAAACGTATTGGCTTTGCCTTCATAGTTACAGCCTTGGGTTTTATATTTTCTTGAATTTATCCTGAGTATAGCTGCGTATTTGTTCTTCAGTTGCGCTTCTAATGTGCTCAATTTTTTATGATCCTTGTTATTTTTTACGTATCTTTGTTCTGCGTCATTTGCTTCATTATGTATATTTGAATAAAGTAAACTCTATATTTCTTTAAATTAGCTTCTATTTCTATTATTATTTCTATTTATTTCTTATTATTTATTACTCCTTTAATAGTCTGCAGTAAAGTAGGATAAACAAGCTTAGAAAGGCCAAACTTTTACCTCTTAGTACAGAAAAAGTTAACACTGAAGCAAAGAGAAAGGGGGAGTGTACCAGAAAGAAGAGAGGTAAGAAAGTTGGGAAAGACTCTTAAGCGTAGTATTTTGGGAGTTTAAGATACTATGTGCGCACCTACGGCACTGGGCGAAATCAGATTGCGCAACCGCAGGTCCACCGGAGAGGGAATAGAATATTGGGGACAGATATAAAGGCGTATATTTTAGGGAGGTTTCTGACCGTTTCCCTCTAACCCTGTCTCCCTCTACCTCCCTTAAAATACCAAAGCGGACCCAAAGTGCGACCCAGAGATATGCTCATCGATTCGAGCGCATTTGCAAGGCTTTTTCTGTTGAGGGGGGGGGGGGGTGGAGTGGGTTAGAGTGTTTCTTTTTGAGGAGGAGGGAGGGCTTAAAGACTTTTTTGCACCCTCCCCCGACTCTGAAACATAAAAAAAAACAACATTGCCTCATTTTGCTAAAGAGATATCTGCTCCAAAATCAGTAATTTTCATCCAATTTAGGGCTAAAAATCTTCAAATCGATTTTATTTTCCAGAAAGTCAACTGAATTTGTTTGTTCAGGGCTTAAATTAACGTATTTAAATCCTACTTTAAGGTCCGAAAGAAAATCAGCAGTAATGGGTTTTTTCATTTAACTGCGGTTCAAAGAAACCGTGCTTCCCCTATTGCTTTTTCTGACATTCAGCAGGCTCTATTGATGAAAATGAATAAAGAAATACATTCCTTTTTGAATAGAAGGTAGAGAAATGGATTTGCTGAAAACCCAAATTTACTGTGTTGAATTCTACATTACAGTATTTGAAGCCTACAGTTAGAAGTTATACAATTTCCCATTAAAAAATCTATTGGTAAAAATCTCATCGGTTTAGTACAAGCGGGATCGTTATTCCTGCGAAAAATAGTTTTCCGTAACCCGCCATACACTTTAGTGCACCGCTATAGTGGCCACAGAATAATAGCTCTCGCACCGACTCTACATTCACGACTTATCAGTTATCAGCGATTGGGAATCCCATACGTTTATTTTCTTGCTCTTTTCCTCTTTCCCCTACTTTCATCGTTGTCTCCACGGTCAGGCCAGTCGGCGATAGCTGTATGCCTTCGAGGCTTCCCTCCGGTTCCATATCTTTTCCCCATTCCTCACCACACCGCAATCGGTGGCGAGGCGTGATTAATCGATTATCGATATTTCTCCATTTGGAGCCATGGTAAAGAATCGATAATTGAGCTGTAAACACCCTGTCTATCGATCTTTTTCCATAGATTTATATGGGAGATCAATCGATATATCATAAAGCACGTCACGCCACTGACTGTAACAGTGTTGAGAGGTGTAGTGAGCCACAACGTGGACATATTGGATGAGAAATGGATCCCTTGAAAATAAAAGTTAGGTTCATGCTTAAGCGCCCGCAGTAGGTCATCTACAGCCAAGGCCAAGCTATCAAATATTAATAGCATATGACTAGATTTTTTTTAGCTGTAACTCAACATTTTCGCTCCTATTTTATTTTTTAAATAAATATTACAATAAAGGATGGGTGCCATTAAAGTCTGATTTGAAGTAACTTTAGCTGCTGAATCCGAAAATGGCCTTGATTTTAAATATTATGCACCGTTTTCTCAAAAAAATTGAATCAAAATTGAATTTCCCCACAAAAAACTCCATTTTTTTAGAAACTCTATTTTGTGGGAAGATAATGGGTCAACGCAAAAAAACTAAGTTCAATTTTGAACTCAGCAATACAAATTACATAGAAGCTTGTCAACTATCTAGTCTACCATAAAGTCCACCGTGTTCAGATTTTTTTCATTTTTGGAGACCTGTGTTTTTCTATGATCAGTGACTTTTAAGTGCCTACTATTCCTAAAATATGTAACTTACTGAGCTAATATGGGCGCTTCTTAATGCTTTAGTGTCTAAACTACAAGAATACTATAAGGTAGAACGGTCAAATCTGTCCACTACCCCCCTCCCCCAAGGGTGAGACTTACTTGTTTAAATCAAATCAAATGTTGCACGGTCTTAAAATGGTTCCATGTGCTAAAAAAAACGCCAAAAGGATTTGGAAAAAAAAATTTAACGCGGCCCGCACAGCACCTACAGATCGTTATTTTTCCGATATTTTTGGCATTTTAACCGTCTTTTTTTTATAGTTTAGTTAGTGACAAAGATTTGACGCTAAATGTTAACGCCAAACATGGAGATGGATTAATGGAGGTGTTGCATGTGTGAGAAATTTGCGATTCGACTATTGATTCTTTTGTAAAAGTCCGCGAGAAACACGATGGTCCCACTGATTTTCTCTGAAATCAACTCCCAAGCTCCAAAAACGGTCTCAAAGTTGAGGCTGTAATGATCCTGAGAGTCCACGTCTACGTAAAGACAAACTCTCCATGCAAAGATAGGGAGCAAATATATTAGCAGGGTAACTGAAAGCACGGCAACCCTAAGCGTTGCCGTGCCTTCGTTGCTGCTCGTGCTTTTAGAGTCCCCAAGTAAAGTGGCAGCCCTGTCAATGTATTTGCTCCCTATCTTTGCATGGAGAGTTTGTCTTCACGTAGAGGTGGACTCTCAGGATAGCGTGGAATATTTATTTTGGATAATACTTTTGGTGAAATTTTTGGTGATACTAAACTTTTGGTGAAATTCTCAAGCAGATCATTATCATTTAAGTATTTTTTATGAGTATTTTTGAAAACAAGCAATGAAAGAGAAATTGTATTGGTCTTCTTAAATTACCGAAAACTTGGGAGAAAAATTGGAATTGTGAAATTAGACCTCTTAAGTAGAAACAGTAATAGCTCATGCCTCTATGCTCATAATTTCAATGTGACTAACTTCATACCCTAGTATTCTATGCTGAACTTTTATTGAAAAACCTGAAAAATTTGGATAGGGTCTTCTACTACATGAATTCGTTGCTTATTTTGATCAAAACTAGCACTGAGCTTACTGCCAAAGCCTGAAATTCACTCCTGCTTGACTGACAAAACTTGTGTAACAATTACCACGATTTGAGTTTCCTACGAGCATTCCCTTCTTGGAGAGGAGTTCAGAAAAGTTTGGCAAAGCAGCACAAGTTTACGCTATTTTCAGGTTCAAAGTTTATTAATCGTACTGAGTAAAAATTGTAAAATTGAACGTATTGAAGTGACCGACAGACTTCTAAAATTCAAGAAAACATAAAAAATTAAAGCCTTTCGAAGCATCCAAGCACCATTATTTCCATGAGAACCGCGTCAGTGCTGCGGTTTACACGAGCTTAAGACGTGGGTCTAAAAATCCATCCTAAAAATTATCAGACAAGAACCTGAAAAAATAAGAAATAACGAGTATCAACACAGCCGACGACAAGGAAGACGTAATCGGGCCTCTTTTTTAACTTTTCTCCCGAATCGGAGCGACACCTCATTGGCAGCATACAGCAGAGCATTGGGCACTCACGCTTCACGTCATCGCGCCTTCAATTTTTCAGATGCAGCACGGACGTCCATCAAGTACGAATAGTTGTATCTCTGCGCCGTCGTGAACGCGCACCTTCTCCCTCCCTCCACATCAATATTGTGTTTGTTTCCGTTTTTCTCATTCGTAATCAGAGACAAAAGACCCTCCACTAGTATCTTGTCCATTGTGGAAGCTTTTACTTTTGGGACTTCAGCACTCAACTGTTGACTTACCTACATGGTTGATGTTCAACAACGTGTTGGCAGTTACGTTTTGCAAACAAGCCGAAAATGGCCGACGTTTCAGAAACTTGTTTGGCTCATGACGTCCTCCGAAGCTCATCATCGACCATGTAGGTAAGTCAACAGCCGAAACTAGGGTGATGACTGTTGCTCCCTAGTAATTGTCCATAAGGAATTTTTGAAACCCCGAAAGTAAAAGCTTCCACCTGTCGCTAGGAGGCCAGTGGAGGGTCTCTTGTCTCTGTTCGTAATAGTGCTTCAGGCACTACGTGAATATAACACAGCCGCAGGTAGGAGAGATGTGTTCGGGCCACTTTTTAAACTTCCCTTCCGAATCTGAGCACCTCACCTCATTGGCACCTCATTGGCACCTCATTGGCACCTCATTGGCAGCACATAGCACAGCATTGAGAACTCACGCTTCGCGTCATCGCGCCTTCAATTTTTCAGACGCAGCACGGACGTCCTTCAAGCACGAATAGTTGTATCTCTGCGCCGTCGTAAACGCGCACCCTTTCCCTCCCTCCACTTCCGTATTGTGTTTGTTTCCGTTTGTCTCATTCGTAATGGTGCTGCAAGCACTACGTGAAGAACACAGCCGAAGGTAGGAGAGATGTGTTCGGGCCTCTTTTTTAACTTTTCTCCCGAATCTGAGCGACATCTCATTGGCAGCATGTAGCACAGCATTGAGAACTCACGCTTCGCGTCATCGCGCCTTCAATTTTTCAGACGCAGCACGGACGTCCTTCAAGCACGAATAGTTGTATCTCTGCGCCGTCGTTAACGCGCATCCTTTCCCTCCCTCTATTTCCATGTTGTGTTTGTTTCCGTTTGTCTTATTTGTAATGTTGCTTAAACTAGAGCGGGGCATTGCGAGTTCACGACTCACGCCATTGCGTCTTACATTTTTCATGTGCAATCCATCTTGCAAGAATAGTTGTATTGTTTTTAATCGCCAAATCTTCATTATTTTTTTAAACAGTCAGTTAATCGTGTCAGATATTTAAGTCGAATAAGCTATAGGGTACCAACCCCTATGAAGTTCCTTCCTTTTGGGTGCTTCAAATGCTAATCAAGGTCATCCTAGCTCTTTCGGCAAGAGATATGCCACCCTCCTCTCAACATTCTCAGTATTACTTGGTTTTACAACATCTCGATTTTATTGTTGAATATTTGGCGTTTGGCCCATCGTTGACCCTGAAAAAAATAATTTTTTCTAGCTCTCTCATTATTTCCTCCTGGTTCCTAACAATTGGCGAGGTGCTTTCTACCAAAGTTAACTAATATTGAGGATTTAGATTTCTTCAATACGTCTTCAAGGACAGGCGTGTCAAATACAGCGTAGAAGATTGTATTTATTTTTATTAAATTGTTTTACAATTAGGTCAAATGAAATATAGAAATCTCATATGGAGCCAGACTATAGCTTTGAAAGGCCTTGGGCTTCAACTTTTTTATTTTGTTGGTATTGATGTATTTTTGTTAAACTTTGTTTCTACATTTCTGTTGACCTATGATTTTTTTAAAATGCTGTTTCATTTCCACTCCTCTACTGATGATATAAATTATTTTAATTTCAAAGATACAAAACTTACATCTTTATTTAGCAGTTTTCTTCTTCCTGATTGATTTATTCTATAAATTGATCACATTATTGGAAGGAACTCATTGCTTGAGACAGAAAATACATTTAATTTAAATTTAATAAAAATCTTCAATAGCATTATTTAGTACTATTCACGAAAGCTTTCATAAGAGCAAAATATTTCATCCACAAACGACTGAAGCATTATTTACAGTTTCTTTTTCTTATCAAGTTATGCCCTTATATCAAATATTCCTTCTTTTCGGGGGGGGGGGGGGGGGGGGGGGGCGAGTATTAAATAAAAGAAAAGAAAATACTATGAAGATTAAACACGATTGAAACATGATTAATATTTTTTTAATTTCGTATCATAATCAAGACAATCTCGATAAAAGGAAGTGATCCATAACAAACGACTTGTGTTACACAAGTTTTGAATATTTCGACTTTTTAAAAAGAAAGTAATATTAAAAAGAAACAAAAAATCGAAGTAATTTTCAATTAGCTCAAACACAAAGGCTGGTTGCCCCCCCCCCCCCCCCCCCCCTGCTTGCATGGCGCCTAGATATCAGCAGGGCCAGGGCGCCAAGCGCGATGGATCTTCTGTCCTCTTCGAAATGAAATTAAACTAACCGACTGTTGACCCAGTGAGACAAGTCTTGTCTTCCGTATCAGTAAAAGTGGGCGACGGATTCGATCAGCTAATTATGACGTGTGATCGTATATTCCGGATAATCGCAATTTGATGCATGCTGCAATGAGGGGAAACGAAGATGTGAGAGATACGGTCGAGAAGGTGCGATATCAATGAGGGGAAAGGCTTTCTTCACTAACATGACTTCGAGCCCGGGTAATCTCCTGTGGTCAATTGAGCCATGTACGGCGGGTTACGGAAAACTATTTTTCGAGGAATAACGATCCCGCTTGTACATGTGTTTTCATGGTACTTTATGACTTGACCTTCATTTAACACAGTTTTTCACATCTTTTCAAGTCTAAATATTTACTTCTTGCCAGATCGGTGCATATTGATGGTTTCTCAGCTCCTCTGTCTTTTCATTAACCAATGAGTCACAGACCTGACTGGCCGAAAAATTTGATTTCACTGCAATAATTAGTTAAGTCCGTCATGTTTGCTTCCCAATGTTCTTCAAAAAATTGATACATCTTTACATCTGCAGGGCTGCCACAGGATTTAGAAAATGAAATTCCCTGATTTCCCTGACAAATTTTGAAATATTTCCCTGACATTTGAGGGTATGCGGGATGGTTAAAAAGAAATAATTTGAAATACTTTTCTTGAAAACATATGAGTTTTATGGTGAATAACTTATAAGCATCCACCCAACTTTTTGTTTACAACTTTACACCAACAGCAACTAGAAGAAGTTGCATCTTTGAAAGACCCATTATTAAAGAAGTTTTGGTTTATTACTTATGGTTTACTTCCTCAATGTTCACATTGACATCAGGCTCTGCTTGCCTGAGACTAAGAGTAGAAATTCTGCAATGCCTGGCAAATTTGTGAAGTATTTGCTGGGTGTCCTACCACTTCCACTTAAGACTTAAAGTAGGTAAAACTGAGTCTTTTGAACAAAATTAATGAAAAGAAAGGAAGTTTGAGCTAATCATTCATCACTTTCAAAATATTAAAAACCAGGAAAGCTTTGTATTTTACACCAAAACAATGCCCTCTTGCACATATAAAACCTCATGGAGACAAAGGCACAAACACATAAATTAAAGCGAAAATGAACCAATCCACTTCCCCAGTTCAAAGAGCGACGCCAAAAACGACTGTTTTATGGCACAATTTGGGCCAGCGGGGATTTTTCTGAAACTGAACCCAAACGATACCTTATGATACCCTAAAACTCTGGTTAAAATTTTAGCTTGAGTATACGCACGGTTTTTGAGAAATGAGGGGGCAAAGTTGCCAAATCACCATCATTCTGGACAGCATTTCCACAGCAAAAAGATGGGAAAAATGGACGAAAAAGTTACACTTTCGATGGGTTTCTGCTGTAAATGTTCTCATCGAGCCCCCAAGCATTTAACTGTGTTCAGTTTCAAAAATTTTGGTAGCACAGTGGTCCAAAATGGGGAGAAATCGTCGACAAATCAGGATTCTTTGTCGAATTTTTAAAAATGGAAATAAAATTGTCGGTCTGCTGCAGTTTTCATGGCTAACAATGTTCTTATCGGTCCTCAATGCAAGAAATTGTGTTCAGCTTCACAAATTTACATCGCACAGTGGTCAAAAATGAGGGAATTAGTGGACAAATTAAAATCCTCTGTGAAACTTTTAATAATGAAGTGAAACTGTTGGTCCCCAGTAGAGTTTAAAGCCCGGAAAAATTATTTAAATTCTTTTTTGGACTGTTTAAATGTTTTTTTTTTAATTCTTTCTCTCCATTTTTCCTTCTTTTTTTTAAATTTTTGAAAGTTTGCATATTTTATTGAGATAATGCTACCAAGTCTATTCTATAAAAATGTTCTATACACAATACGGTCTGACATGCAGTAATAATTAAAAAAAATTAGATACATGAATTTTTCCGGGATCTAAACTCTACAGGGACCAACAGTTTCACTTCATGTTTAAAAAGTTTCACAGAGGATCTTAATTTGTCCACTAATGCCCCCATTTTTGACCACTGTGCGATGTAAATTTGTGAAGCTGAACACAATTTCTTGCATTGAGGACCGATAAGAACATTGTTAGCTATGAAAACTGCAGCAGACCGACAATTTTATTTCCATTTTTAAAAATTCGACAAAGAATCCTGATTTGTCGACGATTTCTCCCCATTTTGGACCACTGTGCGACCGAAGTTTTTGAAACTGAACACAGTTAAATGCTTGGGGGCCCAATAAGAACATTTACAGCCGAAACCCATCGAAGGTGTAACTTTTTCGTCCCTTTTTCCCGTCTTTTTGCTGTGGAAATGCTGTCGAGAATGATGGCGATTTGGCAACTTTGCCCCCTCATTTCTCAAAAACCGTGCGTATACTCAAGCTAAAATTTTAACCAGAGTTTTAGGGTATCATAAGGTATCGTTTGGGCCCAGTTTCAGAAAAATCCCCGCTGGCCCAAATTGTGCCATTCTTGGCGTCGCTCTTTTAGAATTGCTTTAACACAGTTTCATCCTCATGAAAGTTAGAGGGAAAATGATTCACAGACAGCGTTTGGTTGGGAGACAATATTGAATAAAAATGCATGAGTTATTGAAGGTAGGAAGAGAGAGGTATTTCCTTTCATTATTGCTAAGTGTAAAAAGGGTGAAGGGGGTACACACGAATCAGAGGAGACGGTAGGAAGGGGAGGGACTGAAGGGAAGAAGTGGCAGATCCAGAGTGAGTCAGAGGAGGGGGGACCTATTTGCTGGTGCGGAGTGGGGGGGGGCCTGGGAGACATCTTCCAGAGGAAGGGGGGTCCAAGGAGCCTCCCCCCGAAATTTTTTAAGAAAATAGGCCCTATCAGATCGATTTTAAAGCAGTTTTAGCTTACAATTAGTGCATTATTTGAAAGTTAAAAATTGACGAGTAATACCTCTACCAGCATAATTTTATTTTAGTATATGGACTACGCAAGTATTTATTACTGCGGTATTGAGCAGCCTTTGGTTTGGTAAACTTAGGTTATACAGGGTGTCCCAGGTTTAAGTATGAATATTGAAGGAGTCGATTCTTAGGGTGAAAAAAGACGTTTTCGTGGTGCAACTTTTTTTTCCAAAAGCGCTTTCCCTGGGGGCCACGGCCCCCCGTGGTTGGAGAAAAAACACTGTCTTTCTAACACTGTGGTAATGTTCATCAAATAATGTTAATGAAAATTGGTAAATGGGAGTAATTTATAGCGCTTTTTTCATTTTTGACCTCCAAAAAAGAGAAAACGCATTTTGAGAGGGGGTTTAAGGGGGGGGGGGGGATCGAACCTAAAAGTAGCCAGTCAGTAAATGTTATGGAGAACTTTTTTTTCTTCTCGCCCCCCTTCCCCATTGTTTCCTTCTTTTCCTCGGCCCAAGGAGGGGTGGGGGGGGGTGGTCAGGGTGACACGTAAATTCGTCCGCAAAATCGCCCCTTCCAAACCAGAACACGCAACATTAGTTGGTCGAAATTTCGGACTCGTTCTTAGCAGCAAAGAATGGTTATTCATCAGTTTTTCCCTGACGTTATCGTCATTTTCCCTGACTGTGGCAACCTTGATCTCACACGTTTGCAACTTAAGGAAAATCAAGACGGGGGGGGGGGGGGATTAGAATTAAATATATTCATTGACAATTAAGGTAAATATCCATCAGCTTTTAAAATTACCTCTGCTCTAGGGCCTCTTTCAGTCTTCTATAAAAGTAACACTCGGCATACAACCAGTCACTTTCAAACCAATTAGGGGGAGTGCCATCAGGAAAACTTCTCTTGATTAGTTCAGCATTCCAGATTTTAGCATCAGGTCTGTCGGAGGTAATGTCTGTAAAGGACTTGTTGGTTGTCATTTCATTCTTCAGTTTTGATAATTTGTTGATAACAGTCTTGATATCTTCCTTGGCTTCCTATTTTAGACGTGCATAAGAATAAATAAGAAAAGAGTGAGAAAGAATACATTGTTTCTACTTTAGGTAAAACTTTGGCTGCAGCGTCACCCCATACAGCTGGGCATACATCCAAATTAAAAACACATAAAAAAACATTCTACATTTGCATTAGCTTCCCACAATTTAATTTTTTTTTTAATACAGTGTACCTAAAATGTAAAAAGGTCCTAAAAAGGAGGCACTTTCCTATTTCAGTTTAAAATCAGTATATACTTGGAAAAGACGTGAAAAAAGAGTTAATTGTTGAGGAGTGGTAAAAATTGCAAAGTTTCAACTGTCATTGTCTTTGCCTCGTTGGCAGCGTCTTCCCCACAACTGATCACCGTCTTTCACTCCATGGAAGAAAATGAGGACAGGTCCGAAAATTGTGAAACAACCTCCCATACATTTGAACAGATTGTAGGGTAATTATTGCAGCTTTTTCTCAAATTTTAGACGATTAATTTATTACGAATGAGAACTGAAATCTTAAAAACTTTTGACACTTGAAAATGTTTTCTCTTTTCCAAAGGACTACGTGCAAAACGGGCCATTTGGGGCTCGGGGCCGATACCTTTGAGACTTGCCCTATTCATTCACCTAACAAAGCCCCATCTTTCCTCAAAGTTTCAAGCCCCCCAAAAATTTTGGGGAGACGCGGCGGGGGGTCAAAGTTTAAAACCGGCAAAATTTTCGCGAATTTATTACTCGAAAACCAAGAAGTTTTGGAAAACGCGGTTTAAACGAGCGTATTCAGCGTGACGAGAGCTTTCAGAAAATGTATAACATCATAGGGTTTTGTCTACTTCAGCTCGAGTTATCGCCTCCGAAAGGCCGGAACACTCAAAAAAGACCCCTTATTTTTTCACGTTTGGGCCGATTTAAAAAAAGAGCCATTTTTTTATTTTGATGAAAAACTGATATGTTGTTCCTGACTCTCTGTAGCCCCTCTAGCTCTTTACAGCATGCTGCGGAAATGTTTTGGTCGCGAGTTGTAAGAGCGGAATGGAGCGAAGGTCGGGAAAATCGGCTATTTTAAACTGCGCGCGCGACGTTGATCGGAGGGAAAACGTCCCCTCCCACTCAGTTCGGCGAATCACACTCCTCTGCCGACCTCGCATTGTTGCCACATGTCTCCTGATCCGTCGCCGCGCGCAGTTTAAAATAGCCGATTTTCCCGACCTTCGCTCCATTCCGCTCTTATAACTCGCGACCAAAACATTTCCCCAGCATGCGGTAAAGAGCTAGAGGGGCTACAGAGGGTTAGGAGCAACATATCAGTTTTTCATCAAAATAAAAAAATGGCTTTTTTTTAAATCGGCCCACACGTGAAGAAATAAGGGGTCTTTCTTGAGTGTTCCGGCGCTTCGGAGGCGATAACTCGAGCTGAAGTAGACAAAACCCTATGATGTTATACATTTTCTGAAAGCTCTCGTCACGCTGAATACGCTCGTTTAAATCGCGTTTTCCAAAACTTCTTGGTTTTCGAGTAATAAATTCGCGAAAATGTTGCCGGTTTTTAACTTTGACCCCCCGCCGCGTCTCCCCAAAATTTTTGGGGAGCTTGAAACTTTGAGGAAAGATGGGGCTTTGTTAGGTGAATGAATAGGGCAAGTCTCAAAGGTATCAGCCCCGAGCCCCAAATGGCCCGTTTTGCACGTAGTCCTTTTCAAGGTTACCAACTTCACATCTTTATGCACTTGCTCGAACATTTTCTGCACTTCTGCTCTTTCAGTGTGTGTTGCTAGTAATTATAAGAAGGAAATTGATTTTTTAAACGGTTAGTCTGTACATCAAGGGAGAAGAGATAAAAACTGTGAAAAAATCAAAGTAACATCTTAATTGTCACCTTTCCATGTTTATCAATGAGGGCTTCTTTATCTCTTGATAACTGATCTATTACTTTGGTTAAGATGATTGGTGTTCTGTCCTTCATCGATGGAAAGGCAAAGCTCCTGAAAACGCACACAAATTCGTATCATGAAACTTGAGATGGCACTAAGTGATTTCATTTTATTCTATGAAAGACAATGGGAGGACACTTGGGTTGGACATGAATGGTGCTCAACAGAGACTGTCGGAGGTCTCCATAGAAGCAAAGATTGCAGTGTCGCAACTTCATGAACAGGTCATGAAAAAAGTCATTACTGCTAAAAAGAGTGCAAAATTTTGACACTCAATACCGTCAGTTGGTCTAACATGAGGCTCGGGGGTAACATGAGCCGTCTGGGGATTTTTTTTTCTCTTGCCTGTGGCAGCCCTGTCGCGAAAGTAAACAACGAAAACAATAACATGATGTGATAGTGGCGTGTCTTGGCGGAATTTCAATGGTATAGAGACACATTTTTCCATCGATAAGAAATTTTTATAAATTATTTAGTTTTTAGAATTTTGTGCCCCTTTTTCTACCTCTGAAACTAACCTCCTTGAAAAGTGACTATCGATAATCACAGAATAATTTCGCCGGTCGCCGAACCTCACAAATACCTCCAACTTTCATGCCCATGCATTGGATTTTGAACATTTTAGTTTTTGACCGATTTTTTTTGGAAAAACCAAAATTTTGGAATGTTGGAGGTAACTTGAGCCACCCAATTTTTGCAAGTCCTCCAGGAAAAATCTATACAGTAATGGTTTTCATGATACATTCTTAGTAAAATTGGCATTCCTTTAGAGAATAAATCAACTCCTTCACGTATCTTTCATATTTACTGTTCGTCTTTTTAAGACTTGTATACTATATATACTTATATAAGGAAAAAAAAGAAAAAAACACTAAGAAGTGGCCCGAACTGTATGTAACAAGGTGGAGAAATGGTGCTCAGTCCACACCATTTTGCGGGGAAAACAAAGCCAAAAAGTTCCAAAAATTAAAATTAAAGTCAATATTAATTTTATACTTATATATATACTACTATAAATAAAAGTGAATCTAACGTAGCCCAAAATACTACTATATATATTCTTTTTAAGAAACTTTGACTGATCTCTCTTGACTTTAGGTCCCATTTGTCTTGTCGGTGTGCCTTTAAAGTAACTTAGTGCTATTGATTGTTAAATGATTTCCTGTTAGATACAAGGTTTTAGATGTTAAATGTATTTGTTTGCCTGAAATTTGACGTAAATTGTAGGAAAATTAAAGTTTTGTACGTTTTTAGCCTGGTTTTTAATGTTTTGTGACTCAATTTTTTTTTTTAAAAAAACTTTTGGGAGGCTCATGTAAGCCTATAGTAGGCTTACATGTGCCTTTAAATTAAAAACAATAGGGTGGCTCATGTTACCCCACCTTGCAGGTAACATGAGCCACCTCAATTTTTTTTAAAAAAAAATACCCAGTTTGCTGGAAAATTTTTTCAATGGGCTATTCTTACTCTTTTATATGGGACTGATCTACAACAAAAATTGATTGCATGAAAAAAAAATTTACTGCAAAAATGCAAAGCCTCAAAGTCAAAAACCGGCTCATGTTAGACCAACTGACGGTAACGCTCTTATGTTTCGCCTCCCCACTTTATAGTGGTGTGTCTTTTGCCCTCTGGAACTCCTCACTGTTGCTAGATTTTTAAAGCAGTATTACGCTTTAAGTTTTTTTTAAAACCTAATAAAACTAATAATGATACCAATGTAAAGTTAAAACAAACGTATGAGAGTGGCGTAATACCCAAACAGTTCCGTGAAAGGTGGTTAATTAAAAGGCTTCAAGACAGCCCTAAACTTTAGGATGGTCCTAAGGCACTGCTGTTACAGTTTTAATTGAGAATATTATTCAAACTGATGGTGTTTTAATGTGAATCGATGCGTTTAAGACAGTGAGGAATGTTGCCAAACGACATGACATATTGGTTGAGAGGGATTCTAAACAATTTCGTGATCATCTGAACCTTACGAATGCTAGCACTTGGTGGGTTCGGTGGTACCCCCCAAAGCCAGCCTTATATGTTGCACCAAGAGTCACGGAGTCTCTCCAAGAAAAATTCCGAAATGGGACTTCATTCATCTTCTTGCCCAAAGAGCAATAAGACTTTATCCACTCAAGCACAGTTGAGACGAATTAGTTCCAGGAACAAGTTGTAGGTAAAGTTGTAGCAACTTCCTGAAACAGATTTGCTCTAAGTTCCTTGAAATCGCGCTGGACCCTCTATCCAAAAATTGCTTTAAAACTCAACATTTTGACTCCATGACTGCAGCGGTAAAAGTGTAAAAAGTGAGCCTTAAAAATCTAGAAAAGGGTGGTAGCGAAAGTGTTCTAAAGACTTTACTGCATTTACAACAAAAGTTACTGTGTACTGTGAAACGCTTGATACATTTTTTTGTTGGTACAATGTTTTTAAAATATCTGACAGTTTTTATTGAATACCCCTCGTACAAAAATATTAAAATCTGGGTAGTTTGGGCAGTTTACCTTCATGAGCACACTTAGACCTGATAGTCTACCCTTGGTTCCTGTCTCATGTATAATGGTGGCTGCGAGCAGAGCTAAAGAGGCGCACTGCTCGCTAACTACTCGAAACTAACTCTCCTAATGCTCAGGGGCGTTCCACCCGTCAGGGCGGGGTTGTTAGCTGGGAAGAGGTGAGGGACTACGCGAAGTCCCTGACTTACTTAATGCATTAATGCATTTTTGTTGTAAAAGTTGTAAATTAAAATATTCTTATCTCTTTGTAAAAAAATTTAATTATGAATTTTTGAAAATTCATTTTAAGAATTTTTTTCCCTGTCTTTGAAGGTTTAAGGGTCCAGCACCTACATAAGTTTTACATGACCTTTAAATCGAAACAACTGCAACAATAATTTAGTTTTTAGGAGATTGGTCATTAGCAATCATGTTGTTGAATAGAGGTACAATAAAACTGTGTAGCAACCAAAGTAACTTCTTAAATAATTAGGTAAAACATGGGCATCCTATCTGCACTGGTAAAGAACTTCCTGGTAACTGTACTTCCTGCGATTAACGCTCTATTTTCACCTTTTCTCATTTTACTTATCCTCTTGAACTTATGAGGTGGGCTGGAACTTAACGGTCTTGGTTAAAAATCAAGTTCTCACTGATGCAACATTGTTTAAATAAGTAACGAAGAATTTTTAAATTATGTAGGCATTCTTAATTTCGCAAAATTCAAACACGCAAATGGCAAGTGCTCACTGCAGGCCGACTGCAAAACAGGCCTCATTTTAAAATCAAAGTTGGTAGGGGTGCCTTACTTTTCAAATGACATTTGTGGCTCCTTTTAAAAGAATGAAAGCTATTTGCTCTTTTGATCTATTATGGTACTTAATGGTGGACGTGAAATTGCGATTCGTTATGAGCGCCCCATAACTTAGCGCCAAGCGCGCTGCGTTAACTTACTCTGCGACAGCTCGACGAGCCGTCCCACTGTGGGTCGAGCCAATGGTTAAGGTCGCGGAAATAGGCCCAAAAATGAAAGTGAAGGAACATGAAGTTTCTTGGCATTTTCTTAGAGTAGATAATAGTCGAAAATAAAATACCAATACTACAACTGAAAAAAATTTTAAAGTGATGTAACGTACGTGTGATGCTCGTTTCTACACTGAGGCGAATTTCAGGTACATTTTTAGCCTTGATGTTACAGCTATATTTTATATATCAATTATCATTAAAAAACATTCTAGACGTATGCTGCTAGAACTCACGAGTCTTGGAATTTAGTAGATCTCTTGTGATACTTAAAGAATTACTAATTTCGGAAAAGATTTTAGCAGCGCGACGTGGTGGATTTTTTTGGAAATACAGCTGAAGATTCATCTTACGTTTAAAAGAAATGTACCCTGTGCAAATAGAAGTGAAAAAAAATAAACGGTAACAGGACAATACTATGAATACAGCTGAGAACAAACTTTTGACACACCTGATGTATTTCGCAGAAAGGGGCTTATTCTTTTGAGGCGGTAAATCGACACACTTCTGGAGATACATTTCGAGCGATCAATATCTGAAACAAGAAATAAACATAGAAGATGATTCAAATGACAATGAGAGTCTTGAAGCAGTGGTGTCATTCCTCTCCTAGATACTTGACAAGCTCCTTCCCCTATTTTATTACTTTGCACCCCCCCCCCCCATCAAAACAACCGCGGATTTCCAAGAGTGTGCGAAGACTCCTTCCAGGAGGTGTGAGGTGGGGGGGGGGGTGTCGGAGGAAATCCACCGCAAACATTTGATAAATAGATGCTCTGTAGAGCCAATTTGGAGCTAAAAATCGCAGTTCGGTCGCATTTTCCGCACTAAAGGCTTAGTCTTTACGTGTGAATAAAAACTGACCGGGGGGGGGGGGGGGAGATATGTATGGAGAATGAAGGACTGGGGAGAAAAGAAGAAAAAAGGGAGGCGGAGGAGAATATCACGTAGGGAAAACAAGTAACACTTCGGCGGATTCACGCTAACTGCCCATGAAAAAAAAAAATACCCCCCCCCCCCAATTTATTTCTCATTTTCTTCCCAAAATTGGACGAGTTATTCGTCTGCAAACATCGCTACTGACACGACTGCTTACAAGTAGAAGTATCGTAACAAAATCCTTGTGTGCAAACTTGCGCAGATCAAATACGAAAATCCCCTTTCAAATTACCTACTTCAAAAAAATTGAGAGGCACATCATTGGGAACTGAGCCGTGAGGGGAAAAACGCCAAACTACAGCAAACGGTTAGCGTTTTGGAACTTAATGCTATGGTAGGGATTTTTCGACCCCCGTCCTCTCGTAAAGCTTCTGAGGCGTAGCTTTCTATCCGTAAATACGTAAGAACTAAAGGGCGTATTGCACTCTTCGGTCCCCCTCCCCCAGAGCGTTAGATATTTTATGAATGCCCCCTTTCTTCTGCACTCTGAAAATCTTCAACCTTAAAATTTGACAATAATGTAAGCCAGCCGTCGGGAATTTTGGAGATCGGGAACATTTCCTAACGTCCTGCAGAGGACATTTTTCACTAAACTTTTGCAAGAAAAAAAAAAAAAAAACTAAAGAAAACAAAATGATCCGTGGAGCTAATGTCTCGTACTTTCGCAAGAGACCAATACACAGATTTTCACAGCCCTGAGAGGGTAGCCCGGCCACTGATGCACGAGTCGGAGCTCGCAAAATCACGACGTTTCCAAAAGCGCGAGGCCGAACTCCTTCCATCTCCCTCGCACTCGTTGGACGCTGAAAGCGTTCCATCTTTCTCGCACCCGTTGCCCGTACTAGAAGAACCCACGTAAAATTAATCAGCTGTCTTCCAACACGAGATGCGGAACTTGCTCCATCTCACTCGCACTCTCTCTCGCACCCGTTGTCCTTATGGGAAAATCGACACACGCGGACCGCGATATCCCGCAAACCGACGGGCGGATCAAGAAATCCTCCCTTATCCGGCGCCTCAGGGTAGAGATGGATCCCAGTGCGGAATCTCAGCGTCATACGACCTTCCCCAGTGCGAGGGAGATGGAAAGAGTTCGGCGTCGCGATGTTGGAAACGCCGAGCCATGATTTTTTCAAGCTCCGACTCGTGCATCCGTTGCCGGGCTACTCTCTCAGGGATGTAAAAATCGGTCTGTGCGTTAGTCTCCTCTGCGAAAGCATGTGATATTTGCTCCGCGGATCCTTTTGTTTTCGTTGGTTTTTACTTTCTCGCTCCCCTAGGGTAGAGAGGAAGTATTGTCATCCTCCAAGAAAAAAAAAAAAAAAAAGTTGAAATTTCATCATTTCTAGACGTTTTAAGGTCCCAGGAGTCAAAATAACCATACTTGAAAAAAATGTGTCCGTCCGTCCGACGTCCCCCAAATCTGTCTACAGCGATATCTCAGAATCTATCTGTTCGATTTCATTCAAAATTCTCACAGAACACCATATTTATGGTCTCCTTATGCACGTCCAACGATTTTGGGGTATGCTAAAATTTGGGGGGGCTAGGGTCAAATTGGGTTAAAGGTCCATTTTCAGCAAAATCACACGGAAAGCTCATTTTGAGGGACCGTAAATTTTGAAAAATGCCTTTAATTCTTTAAAAGTGGGCATCAAGCACATCACCTGGGTCATTAATTTAAGTTCCTAAAAGATCTTTGGACTAACTCAAATTCAAGGGATTACGAGGCCCAAAAGTAGGGCACTTTGCTCCGCGACATCACACAAACAACTCATTTTCAAAGACTGTAAATTTGAAAAAAATGCCTTTCATTTCTTCGAAAGTTGGCATAAGAGCACCACCTGGTTCAATAATGTAAGTTCCTATGAGGTCTTTGGACTAAACTAAAAATTGAAGGGTTACGCGTCATATAGCGAGGAGAGCACTTTGGTCACACGGAGAGCTCATGGACTGTAGATTTTGAAAAAATGCCTTTAATTCTTTGAAAGTTAGCTCAAAAGCACCATCTGAGTCATTAATTTAAGTTCCTAAAGGATTCATGGACTAATCTCATAATTGCAGAGGGCCGATAGGAAACGCTCAATTCTCTGATAAATGAGTCGGAACGCTTCTAGATAATAGCAGCAAACGCTTTGAGTCAGGTGAAACCTAGGAATTCAAATGCATTATATAATGCATCATATACTATTTCCAAAATTACTCCGTAGGTAATCACAAAGCAAAATTAGACAACTAATTAGATACATACTCACATTACAAAGGTACTATGAATCATCAAGCTAACGCCAAGAACTGACACTTAGATCTTTATTAAAAACTAATATGTTTGTTGTTAATGAATTTAGAATCCCGGCAGATTCCATCTTTTGCGGTTCCTTTTTACGAGGTACTAAGCACAAATATAATGTAATAATTGGCACAAATATGACTGATTTAATGCTTGTTAATGAAGGAGGTTATAATTGTTATAACGTGACGTTTGTTGACTTGTCTCTGGTTGACGTTTGTCGATGGCGCTCTCTATTGTTTTCGCTTTGAGTTACGGGATACGCGGTAAGGAGATGGCGCTCCTGGCGGGCGTGTCGTGAACCTTCCAGCAGGTAGATTCGCCCGCCAAATTTAAAATTTGGGAGATGCTAAGCGAAAACCGTTTAGTTTTAAGACTATTTGAACATCGAATAGTCATTCTACCCATTCAAGTAGATATTTGATGGCTTTTGACCGTGATTAAGGAGAGATTATTATAATATAAAATCGTATCTGAAGTATGATGTCAATGAATCTAATGGATCCTAATGAATCGTAGAAAAGCTAAGATTTTTACGGATCGCCATCTTTGACAGGAGACTTTGTTAATCAATTACATATTTAATTGAAGATGCCTCATAAAATCAACAAGTCGAGTCCGAATATATGAATTCATCACATATCGCGAAGACATTTACAATGAAGTTCAGTGGTTTGAATAAAAATTTCATAACTATTATCCTGTGATCAAAATTCCAATCAAACTTTATGATTTTGTAAAATTGGCAGTATTTTTCTAAATATTCCAGTAAAAGTGTCTATGCCGGCGCGAAGCGCCGGCTCGAGCGAGAAAGTTCCGTGCGGTCCCCGCACCAATCCGCTAAGCGGACGGGGGGGCGAAGCCCCCCAAATGCCGGCGCGTAGCGCCGGTACGCGGCGCGAAGCGCCGCGCATAAATTGGCCTGAGGCCAATTTTTTTTTTTTTTGCTAAAATTAACTGCTTAAGTCCGAAAGTGAAAAGTTGTTGTCTTTTAGTCTTCACGTCGGCTGGGGTTACTTTTTGTTACTTTTATCTTCTGTTTTGAAATAGTTCATGCAAATTCTCGGAAAATTTTGAGAGAAGCTGTTATTTGGCTTCAAAAATAAAATAAATAAACCAAAATGGAACATAAAGACGGTGTGCAACGTTGCAATCGGAGGAGAAGCGGGGTTTTCGCGCGCATTTCATCAATATTTGACTCCGATCGTGGAAGGCGCTCTCGATACAACTATTTCACCACAGGGAATGTCTATATTGGCACTTGCTAGATTAAAGGCGTTCTACAGGGTGTCTCACGAAAAAGGAGCCACCTTGAATATCTGCCGAACGCGTCGGAATTTCAAAAAACGGTAAAAGACGTGTTCGGGGGACACCATTTGGCATATTTGACATTTTCCCAAACCGCGAGAGGGGCGCGGGGCGGGGGGTGCCCCACCCGTAAGTAGAAATTTTCAAATAGCACCCCTACTTTTTTATTTCAGAAATCAATTTCTCGCAAAAAAAACAAGCCACCCTGTCCAAACGAATGTAAATCAGACAATTTTTCAGTGTTTGGCAGAGGTTGAAACATTTTTTTCATGCTCCTTTCAAAAATTTCTCACGCCCAATGGAATGGGCCTGTTGCAAACTTTTGCTAGAGCAAAAATAAGAGTTGTTTCTTATAGATAATGCCTCAAAAATCACGATGAGCGCATCGGCAAAGTCTGAAATGCACTCATAACTTCACAATCTGCGTAAGAAATTTGCGTTTTTTTAAGCTTCCCGCTTCAAAAACGATACTACGGCATAGGTGAACATTTTGTTAGAGGAGTCGCTCCATCGTCGGCGATATTCATCATGGCCGACGCTTGCACGCAGTTCCGCGCGTAATTCAAGGAGAGTTCAAGGTCAATCAATTCGGGCGTGGAAAATATGAACGTTAACACACCGATTGTTATCTGGTCTAATCCAGTTCAGGTGTTATCTCGTCCCATCAAACGTGTTTTGGCGGATTGGCGTCGGCTATGATGATTATTGCCGACAATGGAACGACTCCTCTTACAAAATGTTCACCTGTGCCGTAGTGTCGTTTTTGAAGCGGGAAGCTCAAAAAACCGCAAATTTCTTACGCAGTTTGTGAAGTTATGAGTGCATTTCAGAGTTTGCCGATGCGCTCATCGTGATTTTTGAGGCATTATCTATAAGAAACAACTCTTAGTTTTGCTCTAGCAAAAGTTTGCAACAGGCCCATTGCCGCATCAAACCAAACTCTCCGCCAAAAAAATTCTTAAACATTGCACTTTCCTTAAAAGAAAAAAAAAATCTGCTGCACTCGAAATCTGGAGCACGTGGAGCCCTTCTTTGCGACATTAAAATTCGTTTTACCGAACATTTCCGGGGGGCGCTCATCGGGAGGGAGTAGTAGGTTATAGACAAGTATTATTATTCTTTTATCTGGAGCATAAGAAACCGTGTCCATGAAGCAACAGGTAAGTAGAAAAACAAATGGATTAGCTATTTCTCGGGGGGGGGGGGAGGGAGGGGATGTCAGTGACTTGAACCGGACCTTGATACTTCATTGACACCCCCCCCCTCCCGAAAAAAAGCTAATCCATTTGTTTTTCTACTTAGCTGTTTCTTTTCTTTTGACGAAAGTGCAATGTTTAAGAATTTTTTTGGCGGAGAGTTTGGTTTGATGCGGCAATTCCACTGGGTGTGGGAAATTTCTGAAAAGAGCATGAAAAAAATGTTTCAACCTCTGCCAATCACTGAAAAATTGTCCGATTCACATTCGGTTAGGACAGGGTGGCTTGTTTTTTGGCGTAAAATTGATTTCTGAGATAAAAAAGTAGGGGTGCCATTTGAAAAGTTCGACTTACGGGTGGGGCACCCCCTGCCCCTCTCGCGGTTTGGGAAAATGCCAAATACGCCAAATGGTGTCCCCCGAACGCATCTTTTACCGTTTTTCGAAATTCCGACGTGTTCGGCAGATATTCAAGGTGGCTCTTTCTTCGTGAGACACCCTATCACACTAGAGTACCTGTATAGCGAGAGTATAGACAGATGTGAAACTCCGAAAATCCATCAGGCCTTCACCGATGTCTTCGCGAATAAAGTTAGGGCCCAGAAATGCAGCCAACCTATGAATCTCAATTATCCAGAGCGCTTTACTAATACAATTGTTACGAACCATCGTCTATAAAGCACGTATTTGACTTACTTGTTGCATAAATTTACTCATTTTTGCGGAAGAACGCTCATTTATGTACATTCTTAGCCATCTTGGTTAGAATTGGAATGTGCAGACTGGCAGTGAAATTTTGTGCGTTTGAAGTTGGTTAGAAGGGTGGCTGCACTTTTGGGCCCTAAGCCCTCCATGAAGCGATCTGTCCATACTCTCGCTATATAGGTACTCTATATCACACTGCGCTTGCAGACGCGGTGCTGACAGCGGAGCAAAACTAGAACATCGCTTTGACTTTCTGTTCCTATCATGGTTTACCGAAACACATGAGTCATACTTGCAAAATTTTGGATCATCGCTAATGCTTTTTTTTTTTTTTTTTTTTTTTTTAACTTCAAAAAATTAAATTTTATAAAAGGAAACCGATGGTTAAATCCTGTAGTTCTCGTGAAATTGAGATTAGATTCTCGCAATTCGTCACTTATAACAGGCAGTTATTATCAGTATAGGTAGATAGATATCATGGGAGGATTTCGCGATCCACCCGCCGGTTCGCAGGATATCGCGGTCCGCGTGTGTCAATTTTTTCTTAAGGACAACGGGTGCGAGAGAGAGTGCGAGTGAGATGGAACAAGTTCCGCGTTTCGCGCTGGAAGATGGCTGATTAATTTTAGGTAAGATTTTTGCGAATGCCGACTCGTGCATCCGTTGCCGGGCAACCCTCTTGTGAGACACGAGAAAATCTAGAGCGTCTCTGCTTCGGACGGACGGAGCCTTTTTTTTGAGGGGGGGGGGGGGGGGTTAAATACATTGCCACGAAAACGCAGCTGCAAGCTAATCGTTTTCGATACATCGAACAGTAGAGATTGTATCGATATCGATTGGTTTAACATGTATACATAGCCTCAAAAGTCAATTGAGTAACCTGTGGGAACGGGTTATTGATTCTTACAAGCATACAATGGCAATTAAAAACGAAATTGACAGGGGTATACTCATTTTTAGCTTTTCTCACTTAGATCCTTTGGCGTTTAAGGCATGTTCTATTGTTCCAACCGAACAATACATCGAACCACTATCGAATACGATCCATACAGGGCCTTGTAGAAGTTCAGCTCCCCCCCCCCCCGCCCTTTAACTTTTGATCGGTTGCTTTCAGCCAAATGAAATTTTCACACCGTTCTTCGGACGAAAGGAACTGCTTTAGGGCATAACTAAAATTTCGGAGGCGGCGCCCCCAGACTGCTTGGCGGACCCAAAACAAACATTCGAGATATTCCCGACCAAAATTTAAAATAGCCCTGTTTTCAAAAAATCATGTGCGCTGATTACAAAATCCTGAGAATTTAATTCAACATCGCAGAACTTTCAAGAAAAATAGCAAATCTCATCATTGAAGGTCGCAGACCGGCCCCTTCGGCTACTTTGCATGCAACCTCCCCCCTCCGGTATCAAAATCACAATATGGCTCCCTAGGATTTTTCGATCGGCTTACACTTTCTGAAAACAGACCTATTCTAAAAATTGATCGCAAAATATCTCGGAGAAAAATATCGTAGCCCTCCACTTGCGTCGTTTTTTACCCTCTTTTTGGAATGGCCATTAGAAATGAATCGGCTGACGCGAAAACCGCTGATGTCCATTTTCTCTTATTTTGAGAAAACTACAAAAAACTTTAGAAGCCTTTTGAATGCGGGAAAAAAATGTTCAAAAGTTGATTATTACAAGAAAGGATTGTAGAAAAGGATCCCTAACAGTTTCCAGCTCCTCTTCTATCTGGGACGGAGTAATTAAAAAGAGAGGACTCTGAACATTAGCGGTTTTCGCATGATACGTAAAAATCGCCGAGTTTTGGAGCCGTTTGATATTTTCAAAATTCATTCAAAAGATGTTGAAGCGGTAGATTATCATTCACGTAAAGTTAAAAAAATAAAATTCCGGATAATTGCGGTACTTAAAATAAGTTTCATCACGAAACTCCCAGCAATAAACTGGACATTAGCGGTTTTCGCATGATTTGTGCGTAAACTGTTCTAAAACATCGAAAACGCATATTTTTCAATAAGCCTCTCGGGCAAAATTAGAGTGACCTTCCGTATTTTGAGGCGCTGAATCCGAATATGACCTCCGTTTTTCCCCTCCAATTTTCACACCCTCCAATTTTCCGGAAAAGCCGATTTTACTCGGAAAAATGACCATTTTTGGGAATTTTCAGGTATTTCCCGACTGTTATCCCCTGCAGAATATAGGTAAAATTTGTCGTAGCTACGAGATTCAATTAGGCCGATGTCTTTTTAACTGATGAGTCCGGAAATTACCTTAATTTTTCCCGCTTACCTCTCAGTTTTCCGGGAAAGCAACTTTTTCCCGGGAAAATGAGCAAATCCGACGTATATTAGTCGTGAATGCAATTTATTTTTATAAATTTTCTTGGACCCGTGGTAGTGTGTTACTTATGTATTTTGAGCTGCTAAATCCGAATATGACCTCGGTTTCTTTCTATCACACTTCAGATTCCGGTAAAGCTGAGTTTTCCGAGCTTAAAATTTGTAACAGCTTTGCCAGATCGAAGTGTATCCAAAATTCATTGTATGAATGTCTCCGATATGTGGATTGCATTTTGCAAAAAGGAACCACTAGCATTGCAATGATGCTAAGATTGTGCAACTTCATCTTTTGCAATATAATTGCGGAAATCGTGAAAAACTATGTAATTAGATGGTAATTTTTGTCTTGAATTTACAGTTTTTAGCGAGTAAAATAGAAACTATTAAGGGATAATCGGGTTTTTTCTCCAAGACAAAAGAAGTTGCACAATCTTAGCAACATTGCAATGCTAGTGGTTCCTTTTTGCAAAATGCAATCCATGTGATACATCGATTCCTTTGTATTTTGATCTGTTGAATTCAAATATGATCTCAGATTTTTCCGATCAGCCATCATTTTTCCGGAAAAGTCGCTTTTCCTAAGAAAACGCTCTTTGAAGATATTTTTGCGATGATTTTTCTGCTCTATGGAAAATCATATATACTAATAAAGTTTAATGAGAGAGGATGATATAAACTTATCAATAGTATGCTTCACAGACTAGTGAGCGGCTATAATCACTTGGCAAGTACCGGCGCACATGAACTTTACCGATATTTATTGGTTTTTAACAAACAGTGACCGTTAAATAATGATGTAATACTTTGCAAATATCTATTACAAGAAAAATCCTTTAATTAATACCACTAATTTCTGCATTTGTTTCAAAGCGTGCGACTCGCCAATTATGAAAAAGTAAATAAGAATCCAGACGAAATCGTGTAACTGATCACTAATCACTGTGATTACTGATTATGGGGGTTTCCTGGTAGTCACCAATAATTCAACATTGCAGATGCTGGCAAGAAGTATGGAGCACCAAGCATGGAATCCTCTTTTCCTTAACTTCTTTCCCATTGTCAGAAAGGAGGCAAATCTGAGTTTCCATTCCACGCTCATTGTTGCACATCGGTAACAGTTCGGAGGTCCAAAAAATTCCCCATTCAATGTTACCACGATTGTTACATTTCCCGATTCCCTGAATTTTCCCTGACCTGCTTTACTTTTTCCTGGCTTTAAAATTATCGGGTTCCTTGAGGCTCCCCTGACCTTCAAACAAACAAGGCCTCTTAGATTAGTTTCTTCTTCCAACTGTGCTGACATCTGTTGAACGCTACTCGCGAAATTCCCTGACTGTCCAGGTTTTACAGACCGCCGGAGACCCTGCCAATTTCGTGAGAAATTTTGTTAGTTTGAGAAGGGATTGTCTAAAATGGTGACCAATTTTCCCCCTTGCTTTTTCCCCAGCTTATTTCGGCGATTTAGCCGTGTGCGAACTGTCGAATCGCGAGAAATGGAACTTTTTACCCTTTGGCTACCGACACTAACCACCCGAATGATCTTAGGGGACATTCACGTGTTACGTAACCTACTGAAGGGGGGGGGGAGCAAGATCAAGCCTGGCTTACGCTTCCGTGATTCTAAAAGAGGGGGGTGAGAGGTGGGTTACATGAGGGTTTGAGTGGGGGGGGGGGAGCGCGTCCTTTGTTTTAAGTATACAAAATGAATATTGAATTAATATTAGTATTAATAGAATAAGCCTGCTGCAAACTTCAGCTAGAGCTAAAGTATAAATTGTTTCTTGTGAAAATCACAATGAGCGCATCAGGAAAGTCAGGAATGCACTCCTACCTCACAACCTGCGTAAGAATTAAGAGTTTTTTTAGGCTTCTCGCCACAAAATCAACACTAAGGCACACGTGAACATTTCGTACCTAATAGGAATCGTTTCTTCCAACCTTTGCGGAAGGGATGATACACAATATTCAACATGGGCTGACGCTTCCGCGCTTAAATCGTGAGGAGGCATCATGGTCCTTATGAACCCAGCGAAAATGTAAAAATGAGCACGCCAGTTGATAAAATCAAAATCCCATTTCGTCTTGTCTCGTCACGTGCGTTTTGGCAGGTTGGCGTTGCCCATGTTGAATACTGCGTGGCATTCTAGTGCGCAAGGGTTGGATCGAACGATTCCTCTGTGAAATGTTCACCTGTGTCGTAGTATATTTTTTGAAGTGGAAAGCTGGGAAAAACTCATCATTCTTACGCAGATGTGATGGTAGAAGTTGATTAGGGTCCCAGATTTTGCATCAAACGACTCTTATTGTATTGGAAGCACACTAACTTGAGGAATGAATGCAGTGTATTTTTGGTTGCGGTAGTTGCTACTTAGGTAGGGTCGATAATTGGCGTAATGGGCCTGTTGCAAACTTTTGCTAGAGCAAAAAAAAAAAAATAGTTGTTCATCATAGATAATGTATCAAAAATCACGCTGAGCGCATCGGCAAACTCTAAAATTCACTCCTAACTTTAAAATCCGCGAAAGAAATTTGCATTTTTTTCAGCCTCCTGCTTCAAAAAGGATACACCGTCACAGGTGAACATTTCCTTGGAGAAGTCGTTCCATTCAATCCCTGCTCAACATGGCCGACGCTTCCGCGCGCAAGTTGAGGAGAGCACAAGGTCAATCAAGGCGGATATCTATAAACGCGAGAAAAGTGCGAATGCTAACACGCCGATTGTTATCAGGTGGTTAGAATAATCGTCCCATCACATGTGTTTTGGCGGATTGGCATCGGCGATGTTGAATACTGCGTAGTGCGCCTGTGAGCAGGGGTTGGATGGAATAACTCCTCCAAGGAAATGTTCCCCTGTGCCGCGGTATAGTTCTTAAAGCGGACAGCTCGAAAAAATGCAAATTTCTTATGCAAATTGTGAAGTAAGGAGTGCATTACAGACTTTGCCGAACTGCTCATCGTGATTTTTGAGACATTTTCTAAGAGTAACAACTCTTATCTTTGCTCTAGCAAAAGTTCACAACAGACCCATTTAGTTTTCCTGACCTTTTTTGGGCAAAACTTGAAGTAAAAGATGTTGAAACCCAAATAATATAAATTTTATTTTTCGAACATGTTGTACATACAGCAAGGACCACTCAGGCAAAAATTGAGCGATGTTTGAGTAGACCTTTCAGGGTAATGGTCGAATATCGGAATAATTTTGGTGTTATTTTCCTGTTATCAGACCTTTTTCGGACAAAAGTAAAAAAAAAAAAAAAAAGGTACTAGAATCCAAAACGCCATCAAAATTGTTCTTTGGCCGTCTCCTTGATACTCTTAGGAGCATCTAAAAAAAAATTGGAACAAAAAATAACTTGTAGCTTAAAAGTTATGGACATTTGAGGAGGGGAAGGTTTTAGAGCTAAAATCAGACAAAATCATAACGAACAGTCAACCACAGCACATCAATGAGTAAAGTCGAACATTTCTGCATTTTCTTCTCAAATTTACAAACTTTCATTGATAGGTATCTTGTCAAATTTTCACTTCAATCCAACGGAGAATGGGCTCGGGGTGAATTTTTTGGGGAAAATGACACGCTCTTTTCTGGAAGTTCGAAACGTCGCGTCGGTTGGTTGAAAAATCTTAAAACTTCAAACATTCATATCTCAGTGAGTTTTTCGATTTGGGACCTAATATTTTGCGGAAGGTCCCTATTTGGTGGTCTGAGCAAGAAAAACAGTAATCAGCTAAATCCGAGTCCGGCGGTTGCATGGCTGGTAGGTTCAATATGTATGGAATGACCCAGAGGCACCTGGGAATCTTATGAGATTGACTTTCTTGTAAAATCCAGTAAAATTATGAAATTAGAGAAATGTCAAAAACACATAGAGACTGAATTTCGCAACTATAGCATACAAAATTTCCGATTTAAAATATGTATCTAAATTATAATTTCAAACGCTTCAAAATCTAGATCTTAATACGTCTTCATGCCGGAATTACCGGTTGTGTCAAGAGTACCTAACTGGAAAATGTAAATCTCTTTGCTGTCCGAAGATAAAAAGTTGCTAAAGTTGATAAAAGTTGACTGTTCCTCATAACACCGAGAGGCTAGCTATTGAGGAAGATTTATGGATTTTGGACTTACTTAGTTGGGGCCCCCAGGACGGCAACTTTCAAATTTCAAATGACATCATCATCCCCCCACCCCCATCGAGTAGCACCTCACTCAAAGACTCTTAAAAGAACAAGTTTAACGCCGGAGAGGAAAGTTCATTCAAACCAATCCTTCAAAAGTTACAGATTCTCACACCAG
Source organism: Bemisia tabaci (assembly GCF_918797505.1). Classification (NCBI taxonomy): domain Eukaryota; kingdom Metazoa; phylum Arthropoda; class Insecta; order Hemiptera; family Aleyrodidae; genus Bemisia; species Bemisia tabaci. The sequence continues at coordinate 63,986,397 of NC_092793.1, forward strand.
GACTCAGTTATAGGACTTGAGGCTCAAATTTTCATATCCATTGATTTGTTCGTCCCATGTAATGTGTCCATGGTTTTTCGTCCTCGAAATCTCGTCCAAGTAAAACTTGTCCTATGACAGAGATAGTCACACGCTGTCATTCGTCCAGTGTTTTAAGGTTAAGGTCACATTCTTTTTGACCAGTGAGGTCAGATGTTCACTTAAATACAGCCAACGATCCATTCATCAAGAGACGGAGATTCTGAGTGATGGCACATTACGTATGTACATTCCAAAACAGGCATGATTGATAACATTGTCAGAAATTACAAACATTACAAGAAGACAAGCTCAGTAATGAGGTACCTCCGAGCTTGTTTTCCCCGCCTTAAGGTGATTCGTCGAGCTGAAGTGACGTGGTCGAAGTGGCATGCGATATATCGCATTGATTAGATCAAAAATCTCAGCAGATTTTGACTTCTTAGCAAAAAAAAAGGACAAAAGCCCCTGCGCATGAGCCTAAAGAATCATTCTGAACCCAAAAATTTGCGAAATTCGGAGGAATGAAAGCAGAATAGAGTTTGGAAAAAAACCTCGCATTCGGCCGCAGTCGGCATAAATTTGACGAAGAAGTTTAAGGAAATAAAAAGTTGGACCAAAAGTCTTATAATAATCGGAAGTGTATCGAGAGGGTGACCGAATCTCGACGCACACTGGGCTCGGAACTCGTCGACCAGAACATGGGTCCAGCTCACTTTCATTATATTACGACTCTACAGGGTGTTCCTGAAGTCCAGCCGCCCCCACCCCTAACTTTTGAACGGTTCGAGATAGAAAAATGAAACTTTCGTTATGTTCCTATCTCAAAGGAGACCATCTTTTAATTATTTTTTTTTGGGGGGGGGGGGGTGGGGGGGTGGGGTGTCAACATTTTGGTTCTCCCTCGGGGGGGGGGGGGGGGGGGGGGGCTCAACTATTGTTTTTTCAAATGGCACCCCATATCTTGTGACACCTCATTCGAAAGAGCATAAAAAACTAAGAATTTTGGCGCAAACCGCAGATGAACATCTTAATTTTTGACAGTTTCAAAAAATCATAACCCAGGTTCAAATTATCGTAAAGAAAACAATAAAACATGAAAATTTACCAAATTGTGTTTGCTTTTAAGTAGAAATTGCAGAAATCACTTCGAACTAATTTTAGGGGGGGGGGGGCGGTTCGGAAATACGTCATTTCAAAGGTCATTCAATTTTCCCGTGAAATAAGCCTAATTCCCTTAGATTTTCCCTTAGATCCCTCCACATTACCTCAGTAGGGTCAAAATCAGTTCAACATTACGTTGGCAAGTCCCCAAATTTCGGGAAAAGTTCAAAAACACAAAATTTAAGGTGATTAAATTTGACCCATTAAAATTCGTTTTTTTTAAACTTTTCCCAAAATTTGGGGACTTGCCAACGTAATGTTGAACTGATTTTGACCTTACTGAGGTAATGTGGCGGCAAATCTAGGGGAACTTGGCTTATTTCGCGGGAAAATTTAATGACCTTTGAATTGACGTATTTGGGGGTCCGAGCCCCCCTCCCCCCTTAAAATTAGTTTGAATTCTGCATTTAGTTGATTTCTGCAATTTTTACTTAAAAGCGAACACAATTTGGTAAATTTTCACGTGTTATTTTTTTTCTTTACGATAATTTGGACCGGAGTTATGATTTTTTGAAAATAGGTCAAATTTGACCTTTGACCTATCATAACTCGGTCAAAAATTAAAATATTGATCTGCGGCTTGCGCCGAAAGTCTTAGTTTTTTGTGCTCTTTCGAATGAGGTGTCACTAGATAGGGGTTGTCATTTAAAAAAAAATAGTTGAGGGCCCCCCGCCCCCCCCCCTGGGGGGGAACCAAAATGTTGACACCCCCCCCCCATGATCCCTTTAGAGATAGGAATATGCCCAAAGTTTCATTTTTCAACCTCGAACCGTTCAAAAGTTAGAGGGGAGGGGAGGGGGGGCGAACTTTTGGAACACACTGTATGCACTATACAGCCGGCCACCAAGAAAAACTGCCCGCATACGCGGTAAATTAGAAATGACGGCATTTTTTGTTTGTTTTTTTATAAGGTCAATTAATTCAATGGATTCCAGAACCTATTGTCGGTATTGAATTTGTCTTATACTCAACAAGCGTTGGCTTGTTAGAATATAATCCACCAATAATATTTCTACAAGGTGGATGCACCAGTTGTGAACATTTTGATTTAAGAACCAGAAAAATTTCATGCAAAATGCAGTTGACATTAAATATTTCTTTACTCAGTTAAAGAAAAACTAAAATTCTAGCACTTTCATTAAATTTCCTAACTTATTGAAAACATTGATTAACCATCTGCTCAAAACTGGGGCACTTAGTTTCCTATCATTATTAACTGTAATTTTCTGCTGTTAGCAAGTTAACTTCATTCAAGTCTATTTAGTCTATATTGCCATTTGGCATGAATTAAGTAAATAAATTAAATAGGGCAGATCGATTCGATCTTTAAAGTTAGCGAACTTAATTCGGAGAGAGTGGCAATGCCACCTGTATGCTATAATGTAGTTAGTACCCGTAATTTTTAATTCTCATCAGCATGTCCTTAGATTATGCATGTACTTGTACTTGCTTGTAGTCTGTGATCCTTATGTATACCACTGAAGATGGCCCTATGGGCTGAAATGCATTTGGGTAAATAAAACATGTAATTTATGCATCTACTTGGAGTACCTTACTCTCTCCGAATCAAGTTTCATAGATGCAATATGCGCTCCTTCAAATCCTTAGCGAACTTACATTAGTGAACCTAGCGGCCGTGTTGCAAACTGGTTGAACAGAGCAGTTTACATTATCAGTCACGCGAGCGCGCTACTCGGCCAATTCGGCAGTAAGAGCAAAAATAGCCGCGAAATGTTCGAATTGCGAAAATTCCCTGACTTTCACCGGTTTTCGATCGAATTCCCTGACTTTTCCCGGTTTTCCAGACAGTGATCAAATTCCCTGATTTTTCCCGGTTTTCCAGACCTGCAGACACCCTACAAGCGCTCCAGCTCGTTCCAGCACCGCTCAGACCTGCTCCAGCTCTTCTCTCTCTAAAGCGGCCCTTCTTCGGGCCACCAAGTTCTCGAGCACCCTCAGTGGTGACCTCCGACTCAGTACACGCACCTTCCTTCTGATATCACCCACGGACACATCATCATTTCGTTGCCACTAAAAGTTACAGTTTCCACCAACTGGAAACTCCTCAGCATGGCTACCGGAGGAGAGAATCTCGATAGTATTGATCCCGCTCTCAAGGCAGTGAACGACAAAAATTTTGCCCTTCTCGATCAGATGAAAATTATGCGCGAGGAGATGAGTTTGTACCAAGCAGAGCTTGGCAAAAGGCATCCCGCCACCGCCAACACTGGTGAAAAGAAAAACATCGAGCCACCTCCTTTCAACCAAAAGAAACCGCAACTTTGGTTTTCCCGGGTCGAGTCTATTTTTACAGTATGGAATATCACAAGCGAGATGATGCTGTACTCTCTCGTATCATCTCAATTGGAAACCCGTGTCGCCAATGAAGTGGAGGATACACTTATATCGCCTCCCACTGACACACCATACGAGCCAAACCAAATTACCATACCAAATTAAAATCCGAGCTCATACTGCGCTTGTCCAAGTCCGAGACGCATCGAATACGGCAATTGCTCAGCGAAGCGGACCTGGGCGACAGCACACCTTCGCAGTTTTTGCGTAGATTAAAAGCCTTGGCCGGCACTACGAAAGTAGACGAACAGCTGATGAAAACTCTTTGGCTGCAACGTCGACCCCGCCAAGCGCAAGCCATCTTGCAGACCCACTCGCAAGACACGCCCATTGATGAGCTAGCCAAAATTGCCGACCAAATGCTGGAAATAGTCCCGGCTCCAACTGTCTGAGCCGCTACTGTACCGCCCGGGCGTCAAGCTTCCAAACTCGAGAAGATGCTTCTAGCCCTAAAAGAGAGACTCGACCAGCTTGAAGAGACACAAAAGAAGTTGCACCGCGACCTGTCCCGCTCACGGTCACGCTCTCGCTCGGAAAACGATCGTCGTGATGGCATATGCTATTTCCATCACAAGTTCGGCGATGAAGCACGTGCATGCCGTCAACCTTGCAGTTACAAACCCAAGTCCACGCCGACAAACTCCACCGGCAACCAGGAGTGGCGGCCGCTGGTTGCTCCCCAGAATCCAACCGCCTCTTTGTCACTGACGCTCGCAGCAAGAAGCGATTACTGGTCGATACCGGCTTAGACGTCTCCTGTTACCCCCGGCGGTTCGTCCAGCAAAATTTGCAAGACACTGGCTATGAACTTACTGCAGCAAACGAATCCACAATCCGAACTTACGGTCACATCCCTCTAAATCTTCAACTCGGTCTACGCCGTGATTTTGATTGGAAAGTCATCGCCGACGTGGCGACTCCGATCATTGGTTCTGACTTCCTTGCTGAGTTCCAGTAGAGTCCCTTTATACTGAGAGTCAAGACAATTTGAATCCATTTCTGATTGGTTCCCGTATTTTAGACCTCCACAGTGTCACAAACGGGAATAAAGATTACATTTTCACCAATTGCAAAGATTATAATCTGGAATGGACCAGGGAATTACGGGTTCGGCAAGGAACAAACGGAATGAGAGGAGGAACGGAGAAAGGCATTTGAGAATGGGCCAATCAAAGATTACGAAAAACGTTCAATTTCTGTAATCTTTATTCCCGTTTGTGACATCCATGAGCCGAATTGTCTTGACTCTCAGTATAAAGGGACTCTAAGTTCCAGTTGCTTCCTGACTGTCACAACAAGACTCTGGTGGACAACGTCACAGGCCTTCAAACACACTGCCAACCTGCAAAAGTTTTTCAAGAAAGCGTCACGGCTGTCACCGCCTCCGAAGACTGCGCAATCCTGGCCGAGTTCCCTGAGCTCACCCGTCCATCCGGAGTTTCCAGGCAACCCCATGAACATGACTTACTACTGTGATTTTATTTTTTGTGTGACGCATCGGGCTCTCTACACACCTTTTAGTTTTTCTGTGAACATCCGGCAGCCATGAAGAGGGTCATAGAAGGGAGAGAGGGTTCTCAAATTTTGTTTTATGCATGCATATGAAATAGACTTTGGGAACTTTCTATCGACCTAGCCCACTTTTTTCATCAAATCATCATAATTTTGTGAATATACCCTAATTTTCCTGAAACACTCACGGGAAACAGCGCATCTCTCTGGAAATGGTAAGTTGAATGATTTATGCGACGTTGCCGCTTCATTTTATTAAAGGTCATTAGCGGGAGGGAATCGGAAACGGACTTGGGCAGCGGTCATTAGCGGGAGGGAATCGGATCCGGGAGAGAATCTCGGGAGGGAATCGGGTGCCGCCCACCCAAGCATTCCACTTGCCGTCACATTCGGACGACCCCCGGCCCTCCAGAATCCTGTTGCCCACAAAGACTACTGGCTGATCGACTTCACATCGCCAAAGCCGAATTTGAGGCGATGGTCAAGGACGGTACTGCAAGACGCTCCGAGAGCCTTTGGGCCTCTCCCTTGCACATGGTACCTAAGAAACCCGACGGGTGGCATCCGTGCAGAGATTACCGCGCGCTGAACGCTCGCACAATCCCCGACAAATACCCAGTCCGACACATCCACGACTTCAGTCAAAACCTGGGAGGATGCAAAGTGTTCTCCAAGATCGATCTAGTGAAGGCCTACACCCAGATGCCAGTCGACCGTGACGACATCCCGAAGACAGCCATCACAACACCGTTGGGTCTATTCGAGTTCCCATACATGAGCTTCGGCTTACGGAGCGCAGGCCAAACATTCCAAGGATTCATCGATGAAGTACTGCAAGGTCTCGACTTTTGATTTGCGTACCTCAACGATGTCCTGATCTATAGCCGCACACAAACTGAACATGACGTACACTTGAGGATCCTATTCCAACGCCTCTGAGTATGGCACTCTCAACAACGCCAAGAAAAGTGTATTCAGCGTACCCTCTCTCTCTTTCCTCGGTATCGAAGTTTCCGCTGATGGCATCCGCCCGCTTCCAGACAGAATCACTGCCCTGATGGAGTTTCCGCCTCCGAAAGACGCCAAGGGACTCGGAAGGTTTCTAGGCATGGTCAATTTCTACCGACGTTTCCTGCCCAAAGCTGCCGCTTACCAAGCCTCCCTAAACGCCTCTCTTTCTGGCCTCAAAGGAAACAAGCCAATCGACTCGACACCGTCCTTGTTGGCAGATTTTGAAGCCTGCAAGAGGAGCCTCGGAGACGCCACTCTCCTAGCTCACCCTGTATCAGACGCTCCGCTCACAAGGGGAACTTACGGACCTGCCGCCTCCGATTGGGCTGAATTTTTTTTTACAGACTCTATGGACCAATTCTAGAGGTCAATTTGAGCCGTTTTCCCGAATGCGCAATAGGAAGGGCGTAAAAAATTCCCAAAAGTTGCGTTTTCGGCGTGTGATTTGGTCGTGCGGCGCGTGGCAACACTGAAGCAGCCTCTAGTACCGCTTTATCGGCCTGAAGGTTTCAGCGGAGTCCGGAGCCCTACTGCACACATACTGGTTCCATGATAGTGATGTCCCGGGTTCGATCCCTGACTTTTTATTTTCCGCATGATCACGTAACATTTTATTCTTAATTTTTCATCCGCATTTATAAATCAAGCAGTTCCGATCACTATCCCCCCCCCCCCCCTCATTTTACGTACATTTTCCCCCGATATTTATTCACATTGGCCACATATAATCGTATGAAACTTCATTGATATAAATTAATGAATTAAAAAGCAAAGGGCTAAAATAATGTGTTTCTTGGTGACCCTTGCATGCACATGGGTTTGGGGTTGCTCTTCGATTGATTTACACATTACATATTTTTCCAGGAAAACATTGGAAGATAATGTAGTAACAAATAAGGTTTTCTTTTGCTTTTTAATTCATTAATTTATATCAATGAAGTTTCATACGATTATATGTGGCCAATGTGAATAAATATCGGGGGAAAATGTACGTAAAATGAGGGGGGGGGGGGGATTGTGATCGGAACTGCTTGATTTATAAATGCGGATGAAGAATTAAGAATAAAATGTTACGTGATCATGCGGAAAATAAAAAGTCGAGGATCGAACCCGGGACATCACTATCATGGAACCAGTATGTGTGCAGTAGGGCTCCGGATTCCGCTGAAACCTCCAGGCCGATAAAGCGGTACTAGAGGCTGCTTCAGTGTTGCCACGCGCCGCACGACCAAATCACACGCCGAAAACGCAACTTTTGGGAATTTTTTACGCCCTTCCTATTGCGCATTCGGGAAAACGGCTCAAATTGACCTCTAGAATTGGTCCATAGAGTCTGTTCGGTTTCACGTGGAAAGCAACGTGTACCGGAACGTGTAATCCTGCATGGATGTCCATGTATTAAGTACCTTTTCCGGAACGTTCCCGTGTAAACGTTGTCAGCGACAACGTTTACAGGAACGTTTCAGTGTCCACGTCGCAGGAACGTTGCAATGTCTACATTGCAGGGACTTGGCAGTGACTACGTTAACATTAGAATTCATTTTATTGGCAAAACATAGTGCGGCATTCATTTTTGGGCTTTTCACAGTTTGTGCGTCTCTTTCCCTCCTACCGTGTTTACGATTAGAAAATTTCGTTAATTATCTACTTATTTGCGATAAATGACGATTAATTAAAATACAATCATTCACTTCTTAGGCACGACTTTCATTTACATAGGTGTACGTACTGGAGGAGGAATAAGCACTTTCAGTTTTAGAGTAGAACATGAGGTCTACGGGTTAAAATTGCGGACATTGACTTGAGAATACAGAATTAGAAACAGACAAGTATGTGCAAACCAGATAATGGGCCTGTTGCATGCAAGAGATACAGCTGTGCGAATAGACTTTTTAGAGGTTAAATGACACGAAAATTACGATGGTCACATTAAAAAAGTCTGAAATACACTCCTTACTGCGCAATTTGCGTTGTTAGGGACGCGTTTTTTCAAATTTCCCGCGTCTGAGGGCAGTTTTCTAACGGAAACAATTAACGGCAACTCGCGGCTATTTCCGGTCAACTAAAACTGACAACATAACCTAAAAATCGGAGCTCGTGATATCGTGAAATGAAATGTAGAAGGATTGCGTTGGATATTTAAAAGTTGATCGATTTGGTTACCGCATAAAGCGTACATGGACCACTATAAGAGATCACGTTGGGTTTGTAAACAAACTGAAGGAAAAAATAACAACAACAATAACGACTCGGCATCTTCCGGAAATCACCGAGCCCGCCGTTTGCTCGTTTCCGGTGATTAGAAAACTGCCCCCAGACGCGGGAAATTTGAAAAAGCGCGTTCCTAACAACGCAAATTGCGCAGTATGGAGTGTATTTCAGGCTTTTTTAATGTGACCATCGTACTTTTCGTGTCATTTAACCTCTAAAAAGTCTATTCGCGCGGCTGTATCTCTTGCATGCAACAGGCCCATTAACGAACTTTCATGGATGTAAAACACTGAGGTAGGTAAGCATCACTTCAAGCACATAGCATTAAACTGCGAAAATCACTTGGCACGCCTATATCAAGATAACAATGGTGGACACTCTCGAACAGTTGCAACCTTTCCTGATCAGACTGATTCCAGGAACTTGGTTGGTGCCGACATGGGCTGCGCATGCGCTGTAGACTTTTTGAGTAATCTGCGCCGCGAAATGCAGCGTCACCTAATGGGCGCTCCTGGCCTGTGTACTGCCTGTGCCGCCTTTTCTAGTACAACGTGTTCTGGACTACGTTGAATTCTACGTACCGGAAACGTAGACAGCGAAACGGCAAAAATGCGATTTTAACTTTTTAGGTTAGGTTTTCAGAGCAACGTTCCTGTTACATCGCCAGTGAGAAGTCTTCGGAGCACCCCTGTTCTTCCATGTTGATTACAACGTAGAAATTGTATACGTTCCCCGAATTTTTCAAGGTCTACGTTGATTTCCACGTTGCTGAAACGTTCGATGTTATCTGGGAAGTGATTACTCTTTCGTGGCTCCCATGAAAGCTATTTAGAAAGCCAGGTTCAGCGGTAATGCATGTCCCGATACTATTTGCGCTGCTTGTTTGCATCTTTAATCCTGGCACGGCGTATTTCAGTCGTCTGTTGTGTTATCATTCCTGCAAATTGCGCTGAAATCTTATCCAGTACATCTCTCTGCGTAATTTCATGATTTGGTTTTGATGACACCAACTATGGCTTCTCTACATCCTCGAGTGATCAATCCGTGATTTCATTGCATATATTGTCTCTCCTACTCTTGCGTTCGTTCGGCGTTTTCGGGTTACTATCTCGCGAATCTTTCTTTAAAAACTTGGTCTCAGGTTGTGGGGACACCACGCAAAAATAAAACGCGCCATGTACTGGACCTCTTGGGTGGCGTGGAAGCAAGTACTAATAATTATACTTGTGTATTCTGCCTTAATATTTAAGTTACTTTTATATAAAATGAAGTTAATCTATTTTATATAAATTTCCAAACTAATTTCATACTTTGCATTTTTCGATCTATGCAATTTTCAAGGAGCTCGATGTCCAGGCGCAACTGCACTACAAGTGTCACGATAGAGCTTTAGTGGACGCACGACCCTCTGAAGTGTTTCCACCTCATTCGGATGAAAAACAAATGTGACAAAGAATTATTTCATCCTCCTTTCCGCTGATTTCGATTCATTATTCCCGCTTTAAAAAATGGAGACTAAACGAATTGACGGATAATGAGGCAATGGGCCTGTTGCAAACTTTTGCTAGAGCAAAACTAAGAGTTGTTTCTTATAGATAATGCCTCAAAAATCACGATGAGCGCATCGGCAAACTCTGAAATGCACTCATAACTTCACAATCTGCGTAAGAAATTTGCGGTTTTTTGAGCTTCCCGCTTCAAAAACGATACTACGGCACAGGTGAACATTTTGTAAGAGGAGTCGTTCCATCGTCGGCAATAATCATCATAGCCGACGCCAATCCGCCAAAACACGTTTGATGGGACGAGATAACACCTGAACTGGATTAGACCAGATAACAATCGGTGTGTTAACGTTCATATTTTCCACGCCCGAATGGATTGACCTTGAACTCTCCTTGAATTACGCGCGGAACTGCGTGCAAGCGTCGGCCATGATGAATATCGCCGACGATGGAGCGACTCCTCTAACAAAATGTTCACCTACGCCGTAGTATCGTTTTTGAAGCGGGAAGCTTAAAAAAACGCAAATTTCTTACGCAGATTGTGAAGTTATGAGTGCATTTCAGACTTTGCCGATGCGCTCATCGTGATTTTTGAGGCATTATCTACAAGAAACAACTCTTATTTTTGCTCTAGCAAAAGTTTGCAACAGGCCCATTAATGGTTCAAAACCGCCAACAAACAATTTTAGGTAATTGTGGCAACACTGCAATGTGTTGGGCTCCTTATGTTTTACATCGATTTATGGAACTCAGTGTGAGTTTCATTATTTTCACTTAATTTGTCCAGAAATCACTCTGCAGACGGGTAAAAAGGGAGACGTGAAGCAAAAACCGCAAAAAACCCCGCAATTTTCGCTCATTTTTCAAAGTTTGGCGCCCGCCAGCGTGCTGAATTTTGCCCTTAGGCAAAAAATGTATAGAAACCTTATTATAGGAAATTTGACGAGCTTTATTTCCGAAAATAACTAATTTGTCGTCAGATCAATTTTTGGCGAGTTACAGGCCATGATCCGCAAAAAATGCCGATTTTAGGCCATTTTTGCCAAAAGGACCCCGCACACCTCTTATGGGAAGCTGCACCACGATCGATTGCCTTCTGACTTATGTTTTTCGATTCTCCTCAAGATGCTGATCAAAAGTTATGATTGCGCCAACTTTCTACGATGCACCGTTTTCGCAAAAAACCTAAGACAAGAATCAATTATTTGGCGACTATGAATAAAAAAGAACAAAGCATTTGAGGACAGGCTCGATGTAAATAAGGAAAAAACGTAGCGCGTGTCCGTCTTCTTATCTGTACCTGCCGACTCAGAGGCTATCTCTCTCCCGCACTCGCCCGGTAGACGTTCAGACTTTCCTGTTCTTATGCTCCTCAAGAATCTGATTCGGATGGTCGAGCAAAACGGCGAGCGGAATCCGAGATAAGACTGCCGCTCAGTGCGGGAGTTCCCCTGATTTGTTCACTCGAGTACTGAGATGAGGAATCTTTCTGGCTTTTTATCGCCGAATAATTGAATCTTCTCTTAGGTTTTTGCGAAAACGGTGCATCGTAGGAAGTTGGCGCAATTATAACTTTTGATTAGCATCTTGAGGAGAATCGATAAACATAAGTCAGAAGGCAATTCATCATGGTGCAGCTTCCCATAAGAGGTGTGCGGGGTCCTTTGGCAACTTTTCGGTCCGAATTTAACGGCGCGAAGTTGAAATTCGGGTTCAGCGTCAAAAATTACATAGGAATCGATGAAAACATGGCTACCCGGGATTTTTGCAGGCTCTTTTCCTTCTTTGCCTGGACTACACTGTTAAAAAAAACGAAGTGAGACTCAGCACAAGCGCGAGTAAGAACGGGCCCTCACTTCGCCGGACCGAGGAGTCACTCCGACGGAGAATCGGCTGGACGGATTTTGGGTGCCGTACGCATAGAAATCACTCCGACGCCGGACGGATTCGCGGGAGCCGCAAATTTAGGGGTTCGCAGCTAGGGGATGGTGGAAAGGGGTTAATTGTGGAAATAATTTTTGAAACCATGAAAAATAAAAATAATGAAACCATTGGTACGTGATTTAACCGATATTGAAAGTTAGAAATTTTCTACCTACATTGGGAATTGAACCCGGGACCTACCTAACACTAACCGACGACCCTACCGATTGAGCTATAGCGAACGATGCATGAAAGTGACACAAAAACGGTATTTAACGTCGATTTGAACGGGCCGCTAAAATATTTTCAATCTACCTGGATTTGTCGTGTATTTAGTTTACTTTACTATATTTTTTAACTATACTTTATTGTTTTACTTTGTTTTATTTCCTTGTTGTCTCTATTTTTTCTTCACTCTATTTTATTTTTTCAAGCACTTCATTTTTTTCTCTTTAATTATTTACTTCTCATTCCTTTACTTTGTTTTATATTTACTGTGATTTCTTTTAATACTTCATCATAATTTTTGGACTTCACTTTACTCTTAAAATTCATTCTATTCTTTAACATCATTTAGTTGTTTCCCTTATTTTATTTTTTTCTTCATCTCCTTGCTCCCTCTAATTATTTACTTCAATTTAGTCTTTGACTTCATTTTATCATATATTTGATTTACTTTATTTTATTTCTTTTCTTTTGTCTCTGTTATACCATAATTTCGACTATTCTATTATTTCCACTATTCTATTATTTTTTCTATTTTTTTCTCTTTAAATTTTTCCTTTTCATTCTGAGAGTGGTAGGCTTAAAGGGGAGGAGAGACAGTATATAGCGCTAGTGCGAGGGAGAGAAGGTGCGCGTGACTCCGGGCCGTACTGCAGCTCCGGTGCGGAGTGCTTTGACTTCACATGCAGCCCGTCTCAGCACCTACGCGCTGAACCGCACTCCCGTGTTCATTCTCACTCCGGATTTTCCGTCGGACGGAATCAACGATTTTTAACAGTGTATACTAGAGTGTCCGCTACGAGTGTGAAATGACCCGTTTTGAGCGTAGCAATCCCGTACTTAGAATGATGTTGTGATACATTCCTTAAAGAACCCGACTTTTTTCCTAGTCCCCAAAAAGTATTTCAAATTTGGGAGCATCATCAAGATGCCACCTTAAAAAAATGACAACTCGAGAACAAATAAAGCTTATGACATACGGTTTGCTCTAAACGTCTGTGAAAAGTGTGAATAATCATTTAAGTTCAATACGTAGACAACACTCTAGCTCACAGTACATGGATCGCTTTCCCTTTTTTTGTTTCTGGATTTTTCAAATCTTACATTCTGCAAGAAAACCATTTGCCATTGAAAGACACACTGAAACTTGGGCTATAAATTTGGAAAGATGGTATGGCCAAAGACCAGATGAGGTGCTCTAATGTGGTGGCCCTAAACAGGGCCGTTGGAATGGGGCAAGCCGGCCGGCTGCGAGATGTCCGCTGAGCGTGAGATGTGATCCGTGTGGTTGACGGGAGCGGAGTGATCGGAGTCCGTGTGGTCACGACGTATATAGCCGTAGTTGAGGCTGAGTCGGCCAATCAGGAGCGAGCATGGTCAGCGTCGCCAGAGGTGAGCAGTGATTGGCCGCTACAGTACTGCCGCTACAGTTCCCTGCAGTTGACACCGCAACTAGAGATCCATTGCTCTTGATCTCTATACAATATCGATATCTCGTTGCTGTCGGGCACCACCGCCGTTGCAGAGAGATAGCAGAAACCATCGATTCGATAAATAAACAATTCCAACTACAGAATAACGCTGAACGTGATTAAATAAGTAATACATTTTTTTTTGTGATTGCGGTGGCGGTTTCCATGAAAACTGGCAACCCCGCCTCTACGCGAATTCCGACGGAAATTAGGCAATGTTGTGAACCAAATGTCGCAAATGGTCAGTTTAGGTTAGCTGAGCAATAAGCCTCTCTCAACTAGTACTATCAGCCTACAAAGTTTCGTACATTCCGGGCTGGGTACATTTTTCGCCTATATGAATAACCCTCTTTTGCAGCGTCGGTCGCGCAAATCGAAAAACCAAGGGGTGCTGGCACATTTAGAGCTAAGAGTTTTCATTTGAAACAAATCCGAGGAAAATCGGTCCAGTACTTAGTTTCTGAGATCGAATTAGCACGAACTGTCCAAACTAGAGGAGGACCAAAAAAAACCTTCGGATATTACTCTACAGGGCTATCCAAAAGTCACCTACCACCTCTGTAACTTTTTTCCTGATTGAGATAGAAGTTTGAAACTTTGGCAATGTGCCTCGGTCTAAAGTAGTAACTTTTTGGTCACCCCAAAATTTTGGGGGGCTGGCCCCCCCCCCCTCTATAGGGGGCGGGGGCTAACTTTTCTTTTTCAAATAGCAACCCCCTTTTTGTGATACCTCATTGAAAAGATAATAAAAAAGACAATTTTTGGCGCAAACCGCAGGTCAGAATGTTGATTTTTGACAAAATGGCGGCCGGTAACAGTTCAAAAAGGCGGAAATTTGGCATTTCCGTTTTGTATTGGCGGATGGGTCTGAAACTCAGAATTCTGGGGTTTTTCGGGACGAGAAAAACGACTCTGGCATTATTTTTCCAGAAAAGTCAGTCCTCTTGAAAATGGCGGCTTAGAGCGGAAAGTGGATATTCAGGCTGCTTATCGTTGGATTTGTATGAGACTTGGTATCCAGGGGTATTTCAGCTTGAGAAGAACGAATCTTTCATTGGATTTTTGAAATTTCGAAAAACTTTAAAATAGCGGCGAAAAAATGACGGGAAATCCATATCACGGCTGTTTACCGATGGATTTGCACGAAAGTCGATACTCTGCTGATTTTTGGCTCGAAAAAATGAATCATTCATTTGATTTTTTAAATACTAAATAATTGAAAAATGGCGGAGGAAAAATCGGTGGTAGGGCCAGTGATATGGATTCCCCGTCCTTTTTTCTTCGCCATTTTTGAGTTTTTCGAAATTTCAAAAATCCAATGAAAGATTCGTTCTTTTCGTGCCCCGGATACCAAGTCTCATACAAATACGACGATAAGCACCCTAAAAATCCACTTCTCGCTCTAAGCTCAGGATTCTGAGTTTCAGACCGATCCACCAATAAAAAACGGAGATGCCAAATTTCCGCCATTTTGAACTTTTATCGGCCGCTATTTTGTCAAAAATTAACATCCTGGCCTGCGGTTTAGGCCAAAAATTTTCTTTTTTCATTATTTTTCGAATGAGGTGTCACAACAGGGGGGTTGCTACTTGGAAAAAAAGGTGGTTGCCCCCCTTAGGGAGGCACCGGCAGCTCCCCAAAAATTTGGGGAGGGGGGACCAAAAAGTTGCTACTTTAGACGGAGGAACATCGCCAAAGTTTCAATTTTCTATCTCAGTTAGGAAACAGTTACAGGGGTGGTAGAAGACTTCTGGATAACCCTGTGTATAAGGCTGCTGTTACTACTCACTCTGCCCCCCCCCCCCCCTTAGAGAAAAATTGGCCGAAGCAATGTCTTTTAAACATGGTACACGCTTAACTAGTGTCATGAGGTATTGATAGATTAGAAAACGCTGCTCAGGACGTCCGCAAGAGCGAAAAGTTGTTACGCGGTTATTTACACGCACCGCACCAAACAGGCTCAATGGTGTCGCGTAACGTCACGGTATTGGAGACGAAATTTCAGGTTTTATCCGATCGACGGATTTATGTGAAAATTGGTGGCAGAGGGTATTTTTCGACGGGAAACTCGAATTTTAGGTCGGATTTTCAAAATTTCAAAATCTAAGATGGCGGCCGTGGCCTAAAATGCTAAGTCGGCTCCAGTTCGACGGATTTTCGTGAAATTCGGTATCAAGGGGAATTTTTCAACGGATCAATTTTTGGTCAGATGTTCATCATTTCAAAATCCAAGAAGGCGGCCGCGCTATATAATGCGGTCCCGGCTTCTGGAACATCAATTTCCTTAAAACTTTGTGAAAAAGAAGATGAAGACGAAGATGTTGTCTTCTAATCAATGTTAAAAAGAGGGGCGGTGGCGGCTCGCGGAGCGAGTCGCAAGTTCATCGCGAAGCGAATAACTGGGGTCTAGGCATGTCAGCGAGCTAATCACGGCTAGTTATATACATAGAATCTTGATTAAATCTTCTCCAGTGGCGTTCCTTTGTGAGCAAGCGCCTTCAAACACGCACGTATGCAACACTGTTAGGTACCAAAAGGTTACTCCCCTCTCATTTGTCAGCGATTGTCATTTACCATCGGCCATGAAAAATAATGGGACTCCAATCCATCTTCTTTAGTAGAGGTGGCATGACTGGTTGTCTGAGTTTTGACAGCCAATTAAGTATCCTCTCACTTTAAAAGTAGCCTAACGTTCCTTTTAACAAACTTTAATATTAGCGAATCTTAAGAATGAGGCCAATATTAATATTCTGCCATTTTAGATAGGTACCTGGTACTTTGTGAGAGGAGGAACTATAGGTTTACCTAGCGGTGTTTGGATCGATTTGTGTGCTTTCTTACTTCATTATTCTCAACCAAGGAGACTGTTTGCTGCCATTGCATAATTTGATGACTTTCCTTCCCAATGATAACTTTTTGGGGAAAAGTATGGACAATTTCTATACATGTCATTAAAATATGCTTCTCCATAATTCAATGACATGAGATAAAAGAAAAATTACGTACAAAAAGTGATAAGTACCTAGGCCCACTATTAAAAAAGAAAAAAAAAACTTACTTAAATTTAACGGTTCTCACTATGCAAACTGTTGAGCTTTTATAATAAATGAAGCACTGAGTGCGAGAAGAGAACCTCTAGGTTATGGTGGTTTAGTATCTTTGCTAATAATTCATTCGTTGCAAGGGAAGTGAATGCATATATTACATTCAAGCTTGACTAGATTTTTTTCATGATTCTTTATTATTTTCCATAAAAGAAATTCAGGAAAAATCACCCTCCTAAACTGTTCACGACTCTTCCCGGAAGAGCGTGCATTGTACGAAATGCTGAGCAGAGACACAAGTTATGTGTTATTGCAATTAACGCCGAAATAGCTGATTTGAGTTCTACGTTTTTAGGTGACTTCCAGATTTTTTTCGATTAAAAGATTTTGATAGCAAATAAAGGGCATCTACTACATTGCATTTCAGCAGCTAACTCAAAACTGCCAAAAATCAAGTTAGGTATGTGATTGCCGACTTACACCGTCCATATAAAAAAGGCTCTGCTTCGAAAGAGACTGTTAATTTAATTCGCACCTGGGAAGCCCACTTCCTACCCTCACTATCAAACGAAATCACCAGCCATTAGTGATTTTTTGCATATAACAATAAACCCTTTTAAATAAAACTGTATGCCGTGAACTTGAAAGGAAAACAAAGCACGATCCTATTACTTCTTATATTTACTTTCATCTAATTTTGACTGGAAGGCCCCATGTTACGTCTCAGTACGGACTGAATGGCTCAAGTTCCAAGAAAAATTAAATGGTGAAATAGAGGTACCTAGAGAACCCCATAAAAATAAAAACAAGTTACTTCTAGATAAAGAGTTGGAGAGACTATCCCTGCAAGTTCAAAATGCTACCAGATCTAGTACCCCTGCAGTATTTATTACTTCTAGGTATAAAAGCTATTCCGTAGAAATTCATTCCTCTGACGGTTTACTTGATCACACAAAAACGCAAAGCCAAGAGGAAAATGCTAGGTATTAAATTCACTGAGGATAAAACGGAGTATCATAAACTGAATAAAATTGTACAAAATTGCTTAACTTGACACCTTTCAAAATAAGAAATTTGAGAGGTTCTTTTCAAGTTTGAGCCCTTTAGAGAGAGATGCCTATACTCTGTGCAAAGCTACAGTCATTCAAAAGACCAGAGCAAGTTAGTTTCCCAATGAGAAGAGGCGATAACACCTGGGCAACCAATCCATCCACTATAAAATAAAATCCTATTTCCCGCTCCTTTGTAACGGGTAATCACCGCAACCGCTGCATAAATCTCTGTGCGGTTTTTTTATAGGTGTGCAGCATGCGCTCGCGGAGGTCAGCCACTAATTTATTTCGCGCTCTCGGCCTCCTTACCGCCGCTAGGGCGGAAAGAATAGGTAATAAAGAGGAACATCTGCCTGACGAGAAGCATGCTTCTCATCTTAAAAATGTGTTTCAACCTCATCCCGGTAAGCATGACAAAATTAACAAAAGTTGGGATATATTGCCTTCATGCCATCATTAAAAAGAAAGCTCTCCATAATTATAATGATGTTTCATGCAGTCTTGTTGAAACTTTACTTTCAGCTCCAGCGAGTGATTGGCATTGATGGCATTTTGTGATAAGTTTAGATGGGGAAAAGGTATTCAATGTAAGCCTGGTAACTTGAGAGCTTATCCGAACTTTCAGCATGCTTTCAGATTTTTTCATGAAGTGGTTCACTGGGAACACCTGCCACTTAAGTACTCTGCAGTAATTTTATGTCACTGACCAATTGATAAAGGTAATAGACCTGAGAACTTATTGATTCCTCAAAAAGGAACCTCTTCATACATAAGAGTAATTTTAGATACAAGAAGTA
Source organism: Bemisia tabaci (assembly GCF_918797505.1). Classification (NCBI taxonomy): domain Eukaryota; kingdom Metazoa; phylum Arthropoda; class Insecta; order Hemiptera; family Aleyrodidae; genus Bemisia; species Bemisia tabaci. The sequence continues at coordinate 64,004,687 of NC_092793.1, forward strand.
AATTAAGAGGCCATTAAAAAAGCAGCCCTTGAGTATGCAGGGGAAACAAATGCAATGCTGCTATCACTAGAATTAAAGAAGCATGAAAAGTTAAGAATACTGAAGAAGCTTTAAAATCATTGTCAATGCGTTTGAATGGGTTGAACCATTCTCGGCTAAGTACAAGGGTACCATGTGAATAAGAGTGAAAAAGATGAATGATAAAAATAAGGCAAACATGGACACCTGGATCAAAATCTCAGATGATCCAAGATATCTAATGGGTAGTAAGATCAACCTACTTAGCCACAAAATACGTTCTCACTCAATTGGTCAGGACTTTGAAAAGAACGTAGAAGAAATCGCAGAAAATTATATTTTGATTTAAAGACTGAAAGGAAAGTCCTATGAGAAAAGGAGAGAGTTCTATTGCGAAGGTAATAATTTGAGAGCACAAAGAAGTAGAGACAACGAGAGTAATTCACACAAAAATAGGAGATTTGAGTATTATAATGGGTACCGTAATTGACGGAGATAAAAGCTTGCGAAAAAGACTCACCTATTCTGTGTCAACTGAGGAACTATTCAAAGGCAATTTGTAGGCAAGCCGGTCTGGGATTACCTGTTCCACTATAAGCACCCTTCTTCCACCAACACTGGTGTCGGACTGAGAGACTGAGACTGACTGCTGACTGGCTGACTTTGTGACCAAAAACCGTATGGTATGACTCTGAACCTCTGAACCTGATAACTTGCCGCAGCCGCAGGCCGCAGCTACAAGACATCAAGAGAATAAATAAAGACCCCCAACTCCAGTAGCGGCGACACTAGCGATTCATGACACAGAGTGTCTAGTGAACTAAACTGACGATCGGGTTCTCTCTAACTCTTGAGTGAGAAGGAAAGGTACTCTATGGCCTTGTCTCCACGGCGCAACTGTTGAGGGAAGTTGGCGCAACTGTTGAAGGAAGGAAGTGTCTCAAAAATGTTTCACTTATAACATGCTTATAACAGAAACTTTCAAGGTCGGAAACCTGGAACCTCAACAGTTGTTTACCTTCGTATTTTGAATTGATAACCGCTGGTTACACGTGAAGCGGGAGTTTATTACGGGTGTTTTATTTTGGAGCGGTTAATATTTAGAAATATTTATATACATTTCAGTATCAATTTTACATTTTCGTTTGTAGCATATCACTACAGCAGAAAAATAAAATTTTATCGAATATATTTTATATATCGGTAGAGTCCCTTTATACCCAGAGTTAAGACAACTCACTTTTGGTTGAGCTGAAAGTGGCCTAAAAAAAAATCCAATTCTGATTGATTCTCGCTCATGGAGGCCGAAACGAGTGCACCAAGATGGCGGTACCTCGAATGTGAACAAGAATAATGAAAATATTACCTAATTGTGGTTTATCAAGAGTGAATTGTTATTTCCATAGGTCTAAAATGAAAATAGATTAAGAAATTATTCACAAACCAATCTAATTTTCGTTTTAATTGATCAATTTGTTGATGTTGTTGTTTTTGTGTGACAGACATCGCAGGATTCCTGATCCTTATCCCTCAATATCGTTCGTTTAGGTGCACTCGTTTCGGCCTCCATGGCCAGCCAAGGCCGGCTGCCAGTCAGCTGATAATCGAGTTGTCTTAACTCTGGGTATAAAGGGACTCTAACAGAGTGAGCCGGTAAGAAAACTTAATATAGAGTAACTAGTCGTGATTTGGTCGTGATTCATAGAGAAAAAAAAGAGGTGTTTGCATTTCGGGCATCTTGGAATTTTTTTGATGACTTAGGTCGGTACAGCGACGTTTATCATCTATTTCCTTGGAAATGATATAATTTATGGAAAAAAGTCATTCCATAAAAAGTGCTTGAAAAAAATATCATGAGTTGATTTAAGCAAAAAAATGGGACATTTTGGTCCGTTTTTCATACTTTGAATTCCGAATTTCGCTGGCCAGGTTGTACCGACCAACGTCATAGGGTAAACAAACCTCAAGATGCAAAGACCTCCTTTTTTTCTCTATGGTCGTGATTAGCTCGCTTTGCGAGCTGACACGACTCGCGCCGCGAGCCGCCACCGCCCCGCATAGTTTTTAACATTGATGAGAAGACAACATCTTTGTTTTAATCTTCTTTTCCACCAAGTTTTACAGAAATTGATGTTCCAGGAGCCGGGACCACATTTATGTGCGGGGCCAGCATCTTTGATTTTGAAATGTTGAAAATCTGACAAAAAAATTCGAGTTTCCCGTCGAAATACACCTCTCAATACCGAATTTCACAAAAATCGATGGAATCGGAAGCCGAGATGGCAATATAGACCACGTTTGCCATCTTGGATTTTTGAATTTTGAAAATCGGACCTAAAATTGTAATTTCCCGTCAAAATATACCCCCTATTACCGAATTTCACAAAAATCGATGGATATCAGGAAACGATATAGCATTTTAGATCACAGCCGCCATCTTGGATTTTCGAATTTTGAAAATCTGACCAAACATTCGAGTTTCCCGTCGAAATGTAACCTCTAATACCGAATTTCACTAAAATCGATGGATCATGAGCCGAGATAGCTTTTTAGGCCACGGCCGTCATCTTGAATTTTGAAAATCTGACCAAACATTCGAGTTTCCCGTTGAAAAATACCTACCATGGTTCCAATTTTCACAAAAATCCTTCAAAAAATACCTCCTAAAACCTCAAATTTCGTGTATGAGGCTGTGACGTCACGCGACAGGATTGAACCTGTTCGGCGCGGTGCGCGTAAACAACCGCGTATCTCCAATGCAATACTATAGGGAGAAACAACTTTTCGCTCTTGCGGGCGTCCTAGGCAGCGGATTGGAATCGGAATAGTTTTGATCAACTCCTCACGACAATTGCTAAGCATGTACGAAGATTAAAGGAAATCGCTTCGGCCAATCTTTTTTCTAGGGGGGGGGGGGGGGGGGGCAGAGTGAACCGGTGAGGCAGCTTTATACAGGGTGTCCCAAAAGTCCCTTCCACCCCCTCTAAAATTTTACCTAATTAATATTTTGAAACGAAACTTTGGGGATGTTCATCGATCGATGTAAGCTACTTTTGGGGCCCCCCAAAATTTTCGGGGCCCCCCGTGGGGAGGGGCTGCGGACCCCAACTTTTTTTTTTCAAATGGCAACCCCTATCTTGTGATACCTCATTCGAAAGAGCATTAAAAACTAAGAATTCTGGCGCAAACCGCAGATCAATATCTTAATTTTTGACCGAGTTATGATAGGTCAAAGGTCAAATTTGACCTATTTTCAAAAAATCATAACACCGGTTCAAATTATCGTAATGAAAAAAATAAAACGGGAAAATTTACCACATTGTAAGCACTTTTAAGGAAAAATCACAGAAATTACTTCAAACTAATTTTAAGGGGGGTTTCGGACCCCCAAATACGCCAATTCAAGGGTCATTCAATTTTCCCGCGAAATAAGCCAATTTCCCCCAGATTTGCCTCCACATTAGTTCAGTAAGGTCAAAATCAGTTCAACATTACGTTGGCAAGTCCCCAAATTTTGGGAAAAGTTAAAAAAAACGAAATTAAAGGTGATTAAATTTGACCGTTTAAATTTTTTTTTTAACTTTTCCCGAAATTTGGGGACTTGCCAACGTAATGTTGAACTGATTTTGACCTTACTGAACTAATGTGGAGGCAAATCTGGGGGAAATTGGCTTATTTCGCGGGAAAATTGAATGACCCTTGAATTGGCGTATTTGGGGGTCCGAAACCCCCCTTAAAATTAGTTTGAAGTAATTTCTGTGATTTTTCCTTAAAAGTGCTTACAATGTGATAAATTTTCCCGTTTTATTTTTTTCATTACGATAATTTGAACCGGAGTTATGATTTTTTGAAAATAGGTCAAATTTGACCTTTGACCTATCATAACTCGGTCAAAAATTAAGATATTGATCTGCGGTTTGCGCCAGAATTCTTAGTTTTTAATGCTCTTTCGAATGAGGTATCACAAGATAGGGGTTGCCATTTGAAAAAAAAAAGTTGGGGTCCGCAGCCCCTCCCCACGGGGGGCCCCGAAAATTTTGGGGGGCCCCAAAAGTAGCTTACATTGATCGATGAACATCCCCAAAGTTTCGTTTCAAAATATTAATTAGGTAAAATTTTAGAGGGGGTGGAAGGGACTTTTGGGACACCCTGTATAGAGTAATAAAATAACTAGCTGCTTCAGCTTGTTACGCTCGCTTGCGCCGCTAGCCGGTGGCCTCGCCCCCTGAAACCCCAGTCACTCGCTCCGCGAGTAAGTAAATGTTGGCTCCCTTAGCGAGCCAAATTTTGCTACTATGAGTAATTAGTGACGCGACGCGAACCGCTCAAACGCAAGCCAATTTTCTTTGTTTTCTAGTAACACATCCATCAGCTCTTCTGGAGGTGGGGTAGTACCAATGACTCCCTCAAATTCTTGCCTTTCTGCAAACCCATCTGCCACAGTTGTACATCACGTGTTCCGCCGAATCACGTTGGTTGCATTGGGTGCATTGATCAGAGTTTTTGATCTTAAAGCGATGAAGAAAAGCCGCAAAAGAACCATGACCAGTCAGCAACTGAGGTGTCGTGAAGTTTACTTCTACAAACTTGCTCCTCATCCACAAATCAAGATCAGGAATCAGTTTTCGAGTCCATTCAGCTCTCCGCGTGTACGAATATCATCTATCTTTCCAAGCGTCGTACATCATTTCTTCAGCCATCCTCAGGTCTTGCGTCAATCTGGTCTTGTGTTCGAGTAGAAGTAAATCCAGTGGAGGGATTTTGGCTGGCACGCACGTCTAGCGCCTCTTCTGACACAGTTCTGTAGGCCCTTGTCACTTTCGTGTTTGCATCTGATTGTTGTAATGTCTGAATAAGACTCCCCCCAGTCAGTCCGCAATATTTTAAAAACATTTTAAAAATATTTTCATTATTGCTATTAAAATATCCTCTGAAAAATATTGATACAACTTTTTTAAAATAGTTTTAAAGAATATTTTTGAAAAAGTTTTAAATAACATTGCTAAAAGATTTTGAAAATAATTGGAAAATACTTTTAAAAAATAATTTACATAGCAAAATTGTAAAAATATTTAATGTAATTATTTATAAAATGAAAGCATAAAAATATTTTTATAATATTGTCACGTAAATAATTTTTAAAAAATATTTTCCAACTATTTTCAAAAATATTTCAAAACTTTTTAGAGTAATATTTTGAAAATATTTTCTCAAAAATATTTTGAAAATAATTCAAAAATATTGTCTGTAAACATTTTTAAAATATTAATAAAAAAGTTTTGAAAATATTTTTAAAGTATTTTTTAAAAATATTTACAAACATATATTTTTGAATTATTTTAAAAATATTTTTTAAAAATATTTTCAAGTCCTTATTTTCAGTTATTATGAGGTGTTATTTACATTAGTGTAAATTTAATGTAAGTACCTATTACGTGAGATCGAAAAAAACAAATAACAGGAACGAGCCGCGCACTGACGCAACGCATGCTATAACTAGAGTCCCTTTATACCTACTGAGAGTCAAGACAATGCGAATCCATTTCTGATTGGTTACCCGGATTTTAGGCCTTCACAGTGTCACAAACGGGAATAAAGATTACATTTTCAACAATTGCAAAGATTATAATCTGGAATGGACCGAGGAATTTCGGGTTCGACAAGGAACAAACGGAATGAAAGAAGGGACGGAGAAAAGAATTTAAGAATGAGCCGATCAAAGATTACGAAAAACGTTCAATTTCTGTAATCTTTATTCCCGTTTGTGACTCCATGAGAGGTGTTGTCTTGAATCTCAGTATAAAGGGACTCTAGCTATAACAGGCGTGATTTTAACCCGGCCCACCATGAGCTCTCTGTGGCTCAGTGGCTAGAGTGCTCGGCTACCAAACCCGCGGCCCAGGTTCCAGTCCGCACGAGGGCGTCCGGGTGTTTTACGCTCCTAAACGTCGCAGGAATTCAGGTAAGTGGTTTAAAATGTTCAGCACTTGTGTATTTCATGTTTCAAATGTAATAAAATTGCAGTACTACGAAAATGACGAAATTTGCCTGTAGTTACACATCTACTTGACAGAGCGCGCTGAGTATACAGAAGGGAATAGTGTCAATAACCATTGATAGAGCGCGCATGGTATACAAATAGGTAAACATTCCGGTAAAATATTTTCGATAAAATATTTTGAAAATATTTTTAAAATTTTCCTTGAAAATATTTTTAAAATTTTCCTTGAAAATATTTTTAAAATTTTCCTTGGAAATATTTTTAAAATATGTACATGGAGTTAACATGTAGCAATTTTGAAAATATTTTGACAATGTTTTAAAAATAAATACAAAATAATGTCAAAAATGTTTTAAAAATGTTTTAAAAATATTGCGGTGCTGACTGGGCCGGGAGAAACACTTTTTACATTTCGAAATTTTCTTGAAATGCAAACACTCTAATTCCTGTCGTTTTGCGGCGGTGAGGGCAACGTCACTATTATCCGATAGAGAGCCCGTTAATGGTTTATTTACCACCGAGTCTCTGTCAGATGTAGTAGTCGTGTTATCTCTCTGCCCATCAATCATTGAATCAATCGCTGAATTGTCTTTCCGGTTTCTAGAACCGGGGTTTGACTCATTCCTTGTTATAGAACTTTTCATAATGTGAACAAAACAATTAATCGACGTTTCGACGGTGTAAGTGTGTCGGCAATCACATAACTCGATTTTTGGCGGTTTTGAGTTAGCTGCAGAAATGAAGTGTAGTAGATGCCCTTTACCTGCTATCAAAATATTTCAGTCGAAAAAAAACTGGAAATCACCTAAAAACGTAGAACTCAAAACACATATCTCGGTGTTAATTCCAATAACACATACCTAACTCGTGCCGTCGCGCCGCATTTTTACACAACGCGCGCTCTCTTGGGAAGGTTCGTGAACAGTTTAGGAGGAAAAATTAAAAGTTAGTACGTCACGGAATCGTCAAACAACAAAAAACATTGTTATTGTGTTAACATCTAACATCTAATCCGACGGATAACTGAGTAATCGTCCGCTTATTTTTATCTTCATTTCATTTTAATTCGTAATTCGACGGCGTAAGTCAGCAATAATTATTAGTAATTATGTGATCATAATTATCTCGTTCACGGTATCTGAAAACCTCCGCCTCTACGTTATTTTTTTTAAAGGAGAACCTCGACACATTTGATATCATTTCTTGCAGTTTATACAGAATTTTCTTCTCATAGAGAAGAAAACTCACCGCAGTTTTAAAGAATTGCCATTGAGTAGTTTTCCGTTTAAAAAATGAAGTATGACAGGAAGTCTGCGACGTCGTAAACCGAGTAATAAGATTGCCAACTTACGCCGTCGAATTATTTTCCGGTGTCATACGAAAGATTCGCTACCAAATAAAGTTTGTTGAAAGGAGCTTTAGGCTACTTTTAAAGTGAGAGGAATCTTATTCAGTCTTCATATTCAGTCAACATCGGCAAAGAATAGGTTTGAATCAGTAATTCGCCAACCACGTAACTCGAAATTCAGTGTTGGACGTTAGTTCCACAAACACATAACTCGGTTTTTCGGTCATTTCTCCAGAAAGACGAGCATATATTATTCAAAATGATGATAGAGTCTTTTAGAGCATCTTATACTTACTGTCTCGTCTCCAAGAATTGTTTCCTCTCTACCTTCAAAGATGAGGAATGTAGAGAGTTTTTTCCCTCTCCTGAAAAATCGCGTTTTCCGAATCATGCGATTGCCGACTTACACCGTCGTTTTGTCAGAGTTATACTCTACGGTGTAACAGATGTCACATCTATTAATTACAACCTGATGTTCACATTTCAATAACACAGGGGTTACGGCCCTTGTAAGTGCCCCCCCCCCCCCCCCTCCGCGCACGGCTCTCTCAGCCTCCTCAGAGACTGTCGGCCTCCTCCCAGTAGGTAGTTTCTCGTCGGGCAGGAGCACCGACCCAGGGTGTCGGATGTGTGTCCCCTGGTCTTCGTTCCTTCCGTCCGAAGAACTGACGAGTTTGCCTGCCCGGGGGGGGGGGGGGGGGCAGCTAGACTGTAGACGGTGTTCATCCATTGATCTCTATCGTTTGTATCCTCTCTTCGCTGTTTAGGTTTCCTTGGCTATTTTCCTGCATGCAATTCGCCACGATGTGGCCCTCTTGCTTGCACCGTCTGCAGCACTTACTGGAATCGTAGGAACTGTTACAGTCTCTCTGGTAGTGTCCTTTCTCATGGCATCGGTAGTACGTGTTTGTTCCAACATACAATCTGACCGTGCAGCTTATGTATCCAATACTGACTCGCCCTTTCTTCAAAATCTCTCTTGCCTTCTTTCCATCTGCATCATCACAGAATACTAATTTTTTCCCCCATCGATTAGGTTGGAACAACTGAATATTGCGCATCTCAAGTCCGCTCAACGAAAGCTCCTATTTCATCTCCTGCTCGGCGAGGGTTTCATCGATCTCTGCTATCACCAGACGCACTAACGGTTGCCGACTGGTTGCTGTGAACATAGACTCCGTTAGTTTGTCCCGTATCTTGGTGGCGTCTTCCATACTGCTGACTATTAGCTGGTATATTGTAGCTCTTTTGTGCCTTTCAGTATTTTGGCATCGACAATCTTCGCACTCTGAGTACCGACGCAACCTCACACCGCTTTCACAATATCGCCATGAGAGCGTCCTCCCATAGAGACTACCACCGTTGGGCGTTTAGGAGTTTGAGCCTCTTTTGGTTCCTCCACTCTGTTTATTTCTTAGTGGTACTTCCTGTCCTGTCACGATTTCCGAGCAGGGGGAATTCCTCTCTCTCCGATTTCCCCACCACTCTGGCGAAGGATTGTGCCTGATCATGTCGTCCCAGCTTTTGCCGTGGCTTTGGTATTGGTATGACAGGCTCCTCTTTGTGCTCTTTGTTATTTTGTTTCTCTCTTCTTTTTACGTCCAAACCACACAGCGTTTGTGTTGTTCGTTTTCTGCGACTACTTTTCGTTTCTCCGATTGCAGGCCTCTTAGCCTTGTGCAACAAATGAATTACGATTTTGGCATGTCTATAAAGACCCTCTTCATCACATCGATCATTCCACACTAGTCCAGTTGCGGGGGATCAAAATCATGCGAATAGCGGGGTAAATTGGGATACACGATTCTATTGTTTTAAGTTGTTCATTTGGGTATACAGAACGCTCACAGAAAAGTCCTCATGAATCCCAAGGTAGATTTACACAGGCATGGACAAGTTGAAAATCCGGCCTCTGATTGGCTCTCTAGTGGCCCCTTAACGACCGCCATTTTTATGCTTTCATTATTGTGATTGGTTGGTGATTTATTGGTTATGTTGCTCCAGTTTGGTAATAATTCGTTATTTAAGTTTTGGAGATAATTCAATTGTACCCGAGGATCTTATTACCTACCATTGTTAATGTGTTATAGTGTTTTGATGTTTAAATGGAGCAATACATTCATGAAGTTGAGATTAGGGTGGTCGAACAGGCCCCTTAACCTACGTTACGAGGTCACGTGACACGTACTGAGGCTCATGGGAAATTTTCAACTTGTCCATACCTGTGTTAATCTACCTTGATGAATCCGAGGTGTGCTAAACCCAGGGGAGAGGGGGGAAGGGTCAAATTGGGGTATTTTCGTGTTTTTCTTGATTTCAGTGGTTTAAATGTTGGCTTGAGCGCAAAAAAAGATTGTATTCAATTTGAACTATCATGAAATGCCCAACACTGAGTATACGTAACACTTCGGACCCCTTCGCCCCCCTCTCCTCCCCTCCAAAATACGTTATTTTTTACCCTAAAATCGGGATTTTTAGGGGCTCCCATCTGTAGTGGTGTTAATATTGGTTTGAATGCAGTAAAGCTCATATTCTACTATAAAGAACCTTAAAACTTGAACAAAAAGAGCTCTAAATACTCTTAGCTTTATTTGCATTACCGCCCCACTACCCCGGAATACCCTTACCACCTCGCCGACTACCCTCCCCCTTTCCCTCAATTGGGCCATTTTCGGCATTTAACGGCTTGTCTGGAAAAAATGATTCTGTACACTCAATATAAAATGTCCGAGTGGAGTTATTTATAAAAATGCGTAAGTCCCATGCATCCCCCCCCATCCACCTTCCTCCCCATACTCCCACAAAAAATTATTTTTAACTCGTCCGATTTTACTCCTGGTAAGATGACAATGTGCAACTAGACAGAAGGTAGAAACTGATCCTTGTATTGTTCGACACGTCGAGTTTGAAGATGACCCCCGTTTCCATGCATCGCCCTCGCACCTTCTAGTTTCCCGGAAAAACTGATGTCCATCGGAAAACGGACTTTGCGCTTTAGCTGTATTTGCGGAAATTTTCCTTTGTTCAGTATGCTCAGACAAAATCGATCTCCTTAAAGTACCAATTTCTGCTGCTAGAACCGAATGTGACCTGACCATTTTTTCTTATCATTTTTTAATTTTCCGGAAAAGCCGATTTTCCCAGCTACAAGAGGCGAGCATTAGCCATTTTCGTTCCAAATGTAAGAGAACTGAAATTTCTGGCGGCCTTTAGCTTTATGTGTATTTTGAGCCGCTAAATCTGAATGAGATTGCCGTATTTTTCCCCATGACTCTCAAGTTTAGCTTCTGGCTAAAAACTTCTTCCAACTGCTCCAAGTCCCCTACATTTTTTTTAGAAACTAGAGGGATCCGCGGCCCAACCCCCTCGTAGATTCTGTCAAATTATGATGAGAACAAGTTCCTTAAGATGCTTAACCATTCAAATTATTCATTAACAATTCAGCTAATAACTTACCTTCAGTAATGGCATAATTTCCCATATTTAGTGATATAGGTATGTTTTCGCTTGATTTCCCTGCTAAAAATGACCATGTTGGTAACTTGTTGGGACCATGTTGTTACCAGCAGGGTCTAAACCGCCCATGTTGGTATCAAGATGATGTCAACATGGTATCAACGTGACATAAACTTGGGGTAAAAGACCAACATGATACCAACATGCTAGCAATATGGCAAGTCCCAATATGATATAAACATGATTTTAAAAAAAAAAAATGTTGTTAACGACATGGCACAAATAAATATGATAACATGATGATATCAATTTGGACTTTCTTACCATCATGATGAAGAGTTGATGTAAAGTTGGTATCTGTTGGTCCCATCATGGGAACATACTGATATCATTGCACTGAAAAAAAAGTTCGGTGATTTTTACCGAACCCCTCGGTGTACGGTTGTTCGTTGGCACAAACCTAAGTATTGGGTTTTGTGAACCGAACGGCATTACGGCGTTTGGAACACACGACCAACCGATCTCGGTACGGTTTACCGAACTTTTAAGGTCACGGAAACCGATCATTCATCGGTTATTCGCACCGAATGTTGGCGCCGATTTTCATCGTATTTTTTCGCTATATTTGTCGCTATACAAGTCGGGCTTGCAAGACAGCAGGAGGAGGAAGCTCCGAGGCGGCTGATCGGCCAATCAGAGCTGATTAGGGATTTTCCCCTACTCTCCCCTTGAGCCATTTTAGACTTCAGCTCACGACGCGCCACTTACGCCGAGAACGCCTCCACGTCCATCGTGATTTCGTCGCCTCAGCTGTGTTTTCTCCTCCTGCTATCTCCATTGGGCTGTTCTAGTATTTCTAACTTTTTTACTAGCATATGAGAGAGCTGTCCCTTATATTTTCCTAAATTTCTTGTGATTTTCTCTTACCGCCCAAGTAGCATGGATTGCAATTTCATTGCAATGGATTGTGAGTTGATTGCAATTTTTGCTTGTTGCCTATACGTTCATTTGAAGGCGCTTAAAAAGTTGCAATTTTATTGCAATAAGTTTGCAAGAAATGTAGATTATGCTTGTTGCCTAACCTTCTTTTTCAAGGCAATATAAAGACTGCAATTTCGGTGCAATCATGTTGCAACAAATTCACGCCATGTGCCTGGCATCCAATTCTCTAGTTGTTTTAAAGTTTTTTCGACTTAAATTTCTCACCTACCTAACCCATATAGCCCAACATATTTTGAAAATATTGTCACCTTTATCAAAATATTTTCATGGCAATATTGTAAGTAAAATATTTTCAAAATATTTTTAAAACATTTTAAAGGAATATTTTGAAAATGTTTACAAAAAATATTTTTAAAATAATTCAAAAATATTGCCTGTAAACATGCATGTTAAAAATATTCCTTAAGAAAGTTTTGAAAATATTTTAAAAATATTTTTTGAAAATATTTTTAAGTTCTCAAGTTAGTATGTGGTGTAATTTACACCGGTGTAAATTTAGTGTGAGTACCTATTACGTGATATCGAAAAAAAAAATCAGACAAAAAAAATATGAAAAAAATTAATAACACGAAAAAAAATAAATAATAGGCAAAAGAAAGAAGCCTGAGAAAAACGGCGTTAATCAAATCTATGATGAATGTTGAGCCACGCACTGACGCAATGCATGCGATAACAGCCTTAACAGGCGTGATTTCAACCAAGCTCATCATCAGCTCCCTGTAGCTCAGTGGAAGAGTGCTCCGCTATGACATTTGCGGGTCGGGTTCAAGCCCACTCAAGGGCGTCCGGTATTTTATGCTGCTAAACGTCGTAGGACATTAGGTAAGCATGGGTTCGAATTATTATAATTTCCCCGGAAAATTTAGGGGTTGAAATTTAAAGGTCGTCAATATTGAAATTTCTTTGCAAAAAAAAAATTGCAACTTTTTTACAATGAGGGGGTCAGATGTTGTAAAATAATTGCAATTTTCTTGCAAGAAAGTTGAAATCATCTGGAAATTTTATTTCATTTAAATTGCAATTTTTTCGTTGCAAAATGCTACTTGGGGCGCAATGTGAAAAAAGACCCTGTACTTAATTTTCAAACAGATTTGTGCAATAAAAAAATACAATGTTTGTGGACATATACTGAAACATTATGGGCGAGATACATTCCTCTCACGGCAGACGAAATATTTTGACTATAAATCAATGTGTACGTAACGCTGAATAGTCTTGAACTGTATTATTTAAAATCAGCCCCTACTCTTTCAAAAGGAAATAATGTAAAAAAGAACTATCTACCAAAATATTTTTCATGTAGATAAGTAAAAACGTAGGCTACCTACCTTATAAAAAAAAGAAATTTCAAAGGTTGAATTGAATCACCTTAAATTTCGTTTTTTGAACTCCGTCCAAAATTAGAGTACTTGAAAACGCAATGTTGAACTAATTTTGAACTTACCAAGATAATGTTGAGGCAAAGTTAAGGGAAATTGGTTCAAATCGCGGGAAAATCGTATGACCTTTTGAACTGACGTTTTTGGGGGTCCAAAACCCCCCTTAAAATTAGTTTGAAGTGATTTCTATGATTTTAACTTAAAAATGCTTACAATTTGGAGAATTTCCCCGTTTTCTTTTTTTCTTTGCGATAATTGGAACCGGAGTTAGGAGTTTTTGAAAATAGATCAAATTTGACTTTTGACCTATCAAAACTCGATCAAAAATCAAGATACCTATTGATCTTCGATTTGGGCCAAAATTCTTAGTTTTTATGTTCTTTCTAATGATGTTTTACAAGATAGGGACCACAATTTGAAAAAAAAAAAAGTTGGGGACCCCCCGCACCCTGAGGGAGGGACAAAAACTTTGAACCCCTTGGAAAATGGTCCCCTTTGAGATAGAAACCTTTCCAAAGTTTCGTTTTTCTATGTCTAACCGTTCCAAAGTTACGAAGGGGGGGGGGGGGGGGTTGGGTTACGAATTCTTGGGACACCCTGTATATCAGAAAACTATTTATAGTCGGAATTGGACATTAAAATACCCGCAGAAATGAGTGAAAATCGGGGACTTTGACCCCCTGTATCTCGGAAACGCAACGGTTCGTATACTCAATCTGGAATTTTAGTATGTGCAAAGGGTCATCCTAAGGATGAAAAATAACCTCACACGAACCCCGATTTCGTGGGCCCAAAAACGGACGAATTTTGGCTCTTTTTGTGCAAGGTTCTTTCATAAAATTTTATCTACGCAAATAAATTTTATGAAATTTTTCATTTCTACAGCCAATTTAGCTGACGACACTTCTGTCACAAAATGGCGAATGGTCAAAATTGTTAATGGTGGTTTGGCATCTATTTTTTAACGGATACCTATGCACGGTGTCCAAAAGTAAAAGAGGTTGCATCAACTTGCAACAAAATCGTTTGATTCTGGCAACTCCGAAGGAGCTATCATTGTCGGAACTAGTTGCAATTCAGTTGAAGCATGTTTCAACTTCAAAGTATCGCTGATTGCCTATCTTTAGATTTTAAACCACTTTGGTGCAGTAATCTTGCAATCTCTGCAGTTTGCAACTTTGTCTTCCGAGCAGATCACCGAAAATCGCACTTATCGACCAAAAGTTGACCGAAAATTGCAACTTTGTTGGGAACGAGAAAAACGATTCCGGCACTAATTCCCAAGACAATTAGTCCTTTTCACGATGGCGGCCGTCTAAATAAAGACGGAGGGCTGGAAGTGAATATTTTAGTAAGGTGCTTATGAATTTGTATTAAACTTGGTGCCTGGTAGTTTTATATATGACAGGAGAAAAATGAATTTTCATTGAACTTTTGCGATCAGTTTCAAAACAAAATAAACGATATACATTCGACCATCTATTCTCCTTTTTGCTTATAGCGCTGTGGATATTTTTTATGGTGGGATGAATCAAAGCCGCTCAGTAAATGAATTCGATGTACTTATACTTAGTTACTCAACTTCCAAATCAACGCTTATCCTTTCCGGCTCCATGGACGACAAAGAATGTTTAAAAACACATAATAAACAGAGCACTAGCTGTAAAACGTTCGATGAATCGTTTAAAATCGCACGAGTCATGTGTTGAGAGCATTATGACATAAATTGTGTCAATTGTTCTCCTATTGACTAAATTACCGTCATTAGCATTTACTGGAGCCGTCCATTATTTCCTTCCAAAGCCAAAGCCAGCAATTCAAAAAGAGGGGGGAAATGATTATGAAGGCGTAGAAGCCAACCCATTCAAGCATTTTAAACTCAAGGCTCCTCGTCCTCAGTCACTTATACAAAAATGACAAAAAAGAAAAAAATATCGGTCTGGTTAAACTCTACGACTGAAACGAATATTCATAATAACGATTGTAGAGATTCACCAGATAGAAACGTACATTTGAGGATACATAGAACATATTCGCAAGAAAATCAGGCAGAAAGTAGATCGTCGCGGGTATCTTCTTCTTCTCGTCAAACTGTACATTCTTTTCCAAGAGAATGATGAGTGTACATTCGTGATGCCCGCGCATGCGCAGTAGGCCAGAATGTACATTCGGAGTGTACGTGTGTTAGCGGCTTTAGGGCACCAGGCCTAAAGCCCTGGATAGACGATCAAATTCCGAAGCAATTCCATTCAAAGTAGACATGCTGATGACTGATGGTCACCATCCACCATCAAATTTTGACGGGCCGCACTACCTATTTTGTTCAAAGTAAGATCAGCATGGAGTGCCACCCCACCATTCATCATTTCCTGCCTCAGGAAACATTTCTGCCAAGTTCCCATTTTAAAGTAAGCAAATTAATGAGTTTCAGACTGATGACTCCCGACACTTTGATGGTAATTGGTTTGGGAATTTGATCGTCTATCGAGACCTTATAATCGCGATATATCTTGAAATGTGACGTCATCACTAAAACGGTCTATGGTGTATTTCCTTTCGAAAATACATTAAAAACGGACTATAACGTCCAATTTTTTTGCTTAACTCAACTCTTAATATAATTTCAAACACTTAACTCATGCCGCAATCACACACTGAATGTGGCAGCTGAATGTGGCTTGAATGTGGAAGTCATCGGCCCGATGCCTGAATTTTGCGCGTGACGCGCAAAATTCAGCAACGATTCTCAGCAACCATCGGACCAATTTTGAATTTGTTTGATCTATTCGAGTAGATTTGATACACACATGGACGAAAATAACTCGAATTTGCTTAATTTCAGCTATTGGGCGATGACTGTTGACTTCCGCATTCGGCTGCTAAATTCAGCGTGTGATTGCGGCATCTGAATATACACCATTTCCAAGAAAATCGATGAAATATCATTCACCGTTGAATGATATTCGACGATTGTGCATTTTTTTTCAATGATATTCGACTTCTTCGTTGGTCTCAGCAGAGACCGTTGACATCCATCAATTTGAAATTTCGAATTCACCTCGGGACTTGAATTCGATTTTTGAATTGATGCAATCGATGTCAAAAAATTCATCTCTCACCAAAATTTTTGTTCTGTCATCTCTTTCTGTTGTTGTGTTTTGTCAATTCAAGTCTGGTGTTTTCGCAATTTCTGTGTTTTAGTGTTTCGTGTTTTCTTATTTTCTTCTTAATTTCATTAAGGAAAAAAATCTGAGCTCTGATTGGCTCCTGATATCACCGATCATCGGCATCACTCAGCACTGATCAATTCGTTTGATGAATGACATTCGATCGCGAAAATTCGCTTAAAAGTCGCCGTACTGACCTACGTCATTAAGAAAGTCACTTGAGACGCGTTGTTAAAGGCAAAGAGGTTGTTCCAAAAATGCCGATTTTGGCCCCCCCCCCTGGATTTGGCCCAAACTTTGCTCAGATGTTGTACTAAGTGTCCCCGATGCTTGGGCAAAATTTCAGCCCCCTCGGATAATTAGGGGGGAGGAGGCAGGGGGGCAAAGTTGCAATTCTTTTAAAACTTTAAAAATCGATATCTCGCGAACGGTTTGAATGTAAGTGTTACGGTTTGCGCTAAAAAACGTCAAAAAATATTCTCTACAAGGCTATCAATGCTGTTTGCAAGGTTGCGTAATTTATCGCGGTCATAAATCGATTTTTTCGATTTTGAAGGTTCGACTTTTCTTCGTTTTTCGTCTCTCCTCTCTTTGGAATCGTTGCTACGTGAATAAAAACCTGTTGAGGTGATTCTCCATGAAATTTTGCATCTACCACCTTTTGTTTGATCTTGGGGAAACGATTCGTTCGTGAGTTATAGCGATTTTTCTGCGCGTTATCGGTTACGCGCGGGCGGCTTATCGGCGGCGCTCCATCCCGCGCGGGCAAGGCAGAGGTTGTTTCACCGCTAGGGCCTTATATTCATGCTGTAGGCTGTAATTATCGATATTTTCTCCTCCCCCAACCCTTCCCCTGCAATAAATATTTGTTTAATACTTCGTTATACAGGGTATCCCAGACCACCCGTAACAGGTCTTTTTCTCGGTTGGTTTAGGTAGTACGAAGTGGGGGGCCGCGGGATTGAACAGGGAATTGGCCCCAAGGAATCCGAATTTCACGGTCCCGAAACCCCCCATGCCCCCCTTGTGAGATAAAGAGGGGAGGCACAATGTCTCCCGACTTTGGGGATCGTGACCCCCTCTTTACCTCACAAGGGGGGCATGGGGGGTTTCGGGACCGTGAAATTCGGATTCCTTGGGGCCAATTCCCTGTTCAACCGTGCAACCTGTTCCCTGCTCAACCGTCGGATATGATACGAAAGCCTGTAATATTCGTTCGCGAAAATTTGCCTAAAGTCAGAAGTGCAACCGCTGAGTTAACCGCTGAGTGGCTGAGCTCAGCCATAAAGTGTTGTTAAACGTTTTCTGAGTTTTCCGCTGATGTAAGCAAAGGCCGCCATCTTCTCAGCAAAATTGCTCAGCGCTCAGCCTCGTGTGGGCTGACCAGTCCCAGGCTGACCAGTTTTGCTGAGAAGATGGTGGCTTTTGTTTACTATCAAGTTTCCGTCATCGCTAAGCGGATAACTAAAAATGGTGGACTGACGTCATTTCGCTGACTTCAACTTCTAACTTTAACAACGCGTCCATAGCTGCGTTGCTAAAGTCTCCGGAGAGCTCTCCGGAGTTACCCGGAGACGTAAACAACCGTTGTTCTGACTCCGGAGGAATTACCCGGAAACTTGCTACGTCATGCTACGTCAGTCTCCGAACTGCTCTCCAGGTCTCCGACCTCTCGAGGTCGGAGTAGGGTCGGAGAGGTGGAGACCAATACGTAGACTGGCGTAAGAATATAGGCGTTTAGCATTCTCGCGCCTTTTTTCTGCTTATGCAGTGAGTTTTAGAATTTTCAAATATTTAAGGATGTAAGTGTTTGTGGATTTCATTTTTAACTTTGGGAATATACGAAACTTAACCTAAAATTGAAGTGTACACAAAACAGAATGCGGCGGACCCAACAACGTGGAGAGACTGGAGAGATGACGTCAACCCTCCGGGTAATTCTCCGAGACTCTCCGCTCCCAATCCTCCGGAGAGCTCTCCGGAGATTTTAGCAACGCAGCTTACGGACTCATTTTAGTCGTGACGTCAGAGCCAGCATTGATTCATTCGACTACGGTCTCGGGTTCCAAACAATGGAGATGTTACATGTGTGATGATTTTGCGATTTTACTGTTGATTCTGAATGTAAAAGCTCGTGAGAAACACGATGGTGCCACTGGTTTTCTCTGAAATCAACTCCCAAGCTCAAACAAAGCTCTGAAGTTGAGGCTAAAATGGAGGGGATATCCCACGCTATCCTGAGAGTCCACATCTACATCAAGACAAACTCTCCATGCAAAGATAGGGAGCAAATACATTGACAGGGCTGCCACTTTATTTGGGGACTCTAAAATTGAAAACACGGCAACACTGCAAAGGCCTTGTCTCCACGGGACGTTTTCATGAGATTTGTCCCAAGTTCGAATCGCAGGAATGAAGCTTTTGGGATTTTTCCCAGATACCGTCTCCACGGGACGAGGCTCATACGGTCTAGAGTACCTGTATAGCGAGAGTATGGACAGATGTGAAACTCCGAAAATCAGGCCTTCACCATGGTTCTGCGAATAAAGTTAGGGCCCAGAAATGCGGCCAACCTATGATTTTCAATTACCTAGAACGATTTACTAATACTATTGTTACGAACTGTCGTTTATAATGCACGTATTTGACTCGGTTTTTGCATAAATTTACTCATTTTTACGGAAGAACGCTCATTTCTCTACATTCTTGGCCATCTTGGTTAGAATTGTAATTTGCAGACCAAGACCAATCCGCACTAGAGTACCTGTATAGGGAGAGTAGCGACAGATCTGAAACTCCGAAAGTCCATCAGGCCTTCACCGATGCCTCCGCGAATAAAGTTAGGGCCCAAAAGGGCAGCCAACCTATGTATTTCGAATGTCCAGAGCGATTTACAAATACAATTGTTACGAACCGTCGTTTAGAAAGCATGTATTTGGTTTACTTTTTGCATAAATTTACTTATTTTTGCGAAAGAACGCTCATTTATATACATTCTTAGCCATCTTGGTTAGAATAGAGTCCCTTTATACCCAGAGTTAAGACAACTCGATTATCAGCTGACTGGCAGCCGGCCTTGGCTGGCCATGGAGGCCGAAACGAGTGCACCTAAACGAACGATATTGAGGGATAAGGATCAGGAATCCTGCGATGTCTGTCACACAAAAACAACAACATCAACAAAGTGATCAATTAAAACGAAAATTAGATTGGTTTGTGAATAATTTCTTAATCTATTTTCATTTTAGACCGATGGAAATAACAATTTACTCTTGATAAACCACAATTAGGTAATATTTTCATTATTCTTGTTCACATTCGAGGTACCGCCATCTTGGTGCACTCGTTTCGGCCTCCATGAGCGAGAACCAATCAGAATTGGATTTTTTTTTAGGCCACTTTCAGCTCAACCAAAAGTGAGTTGTCTTAACTCTGGGTATAAAGGGACTCTAGGTTAGAATTGAAATCTGTAGGCTGGCAGTGAAATTTTGTGTGTTAGAAGTTGCTCAGAAGGGTGGCTGCACTTTTGGGCCCTAAGCCCTCCATGAACCGATCTGTCGCTACTCTCCCTATACAGGTACTCTAATCCACACAGGTCAGTCATTGCGCAGCTTTTTTGAAATCCACTCCCCCGCCCGGCTCTAACTCGCAGCACTCAATGCTACGTCACAATGGGTGCTCCCATATTAGAAATACATTGCAGGCACTCAATACTACGTCACTGCGCAGTAGAGTGCGTTCTAAAACTCGTCCTCGGGTATGACTGACCTGTGTGGATTGGTCTTGTTGCAGACTCTGCAGACGGACAGTGAAATTTTGTGTGGTAGAAGCTGATTAGAGGGGTGGCTGCACTTTTGGGTGGAGTACCTATATTGAGAGAGTATGGCCACTGGTGTTACCACCTCTGATTGGCTCAGCCATCTTAGACTGAATGGAGCCCTTAAGTACAAAGACATTGAATCACGTAGACCGTACGTCCGGCTCGGTTTAGTACTGGCGGAGCGAGGCAAGGCTCTCGGAGCCCCATGATGGGCGGGCGGGGAAGGGGAGAGAGCGTGTGTTTCAACAAGCACTCGAAGAGACTGTAGAGAGACAATGGAGAATTCATGCGTTTAGAGACCATTTTCAGACAAAATTCCTCAGAAAAAAAGTTTTAGAACACATAATTTTACACCCGGATAGCATATTGTTTCATTTTTCCGAACTAACTATTAACCGAGGAAAAAAGCCTCACAATCCGGCAAAAATTCACTTGAGCCGTTACTGCGCATGCGCAGATGTGCGCAACTGGGACACACGAACTCATCGACGCGGGTCGGTGGCACCACTTATCGGCATGCGACTTTTTAAAAGTTGCCTCGCTTTCCGTAACACAGGATGCACGGTCTACGTGATTCAATGTCTTTGAGCCCTCAAGGACCCAAAAATGGCGCACGCCATAAATTCATGTAATGCAAAATGACTCAAAATGTAGTTTTCTTTGCTTATCGTAACGAGAAATTTACCCAAATGCACTATAGCGACTTCTTTACATATTTTTAAGGCTAATCGTGTGCAATATTTGAGAAAAATTATCTTAGATGTAGTAAGGTTGGTAGCAAGTGTTGTTGGTGATAACCGACAAAAGTTGGCAATGACCTCCCTCCCATCCACAAAAACCAAAACAAAGCACCGCCATTTTTGGGTCCTAAGCCTCTCCATGGAGCCCAGTGGCCATATACTCTCTTAATGTAGGTACTCTACTTTTAGGCCCCAAAGACCTCCATGAAGCGATCTGTCCATACTCTCGCTACACAATGATACAGGTACTCTGCTACTGTCTTGCGACTAGTTTGCGCCGGAAGATAAATTAGATAAAGTCAGGTATTTAACCGGGAATAAAATAATAATTGCAGTCAATTGTCAATCAGACACATAATTTTAACTGGACATGAACAATGGAGTAATCAACAAAATATCGCACAATGCGTTTCCACTTCTTCTTCCTCTCTCAGTGGGTCCTAGGGGTACAAGGACCATACTGGGTACTGGGAATAATATTGATTAACTCAATATTTTTCCCAACTTCGTAAGTGGGATTTTTCCCTGGGACAAATCCCGTGAAACGGCCCGTGGAGACAAGGCCTGATGTACTTGCTCCCTATCCCCTATCTTTGCATGGAGAGATTGTCTTGATGCAGATGTAGACTCTCAGGATAGCGTCGGATATCCCCTCCATTTTGGCCTCAACTTGAGAGCTTTTTTTGAGCTTGGGAGTTGATTTCAGAGAAAACCAGTGGCACCGCACCATCGTGCTTCTCGCGAACTTTTACGTAAGAATCAACAGTCAAATCGCAAATTCCTCACATGCAACATCTCCATTCTCTATGGTAGTGGACTCTTGCGTCATAGCAACTATCTTCCTCCTTTCTCTTTCAGCTTCAGCAATTTCATCGGTGTTCTCAAATAATCTCAGATGATCGAGGTGCACTTATTTTTCATGAAATTTGCCCTCATATTTCATTTCAACGCTGAAGTTTATTCTCATTTGTTGCCTAAAATCTCACTATTGTCTACGTTCCTATCATATTGAGGTTAGATTGTGATTATAACAGCAAACAGCTGTCATAGAGAAACATAGAGTACATAGAGTCGGAATGTAAGTGGGTGAGCTTGCGCCACTTTTGAGCATTTTCCAGGTCCCGAATTCCGAGACTCCTGTGTGACGCCGGGTCACTTTTTCGATAAATAATCGATTGTTTACGATATACGGGTACCCGACCATCCACCAATGTAAACAAAGAACATAGAGTACATAGAGTCGTAATGTAATTGGGAGAGCTGGCGCCACTTTTACGCATTTTCCATGTCCCGAATTCCGAGACTCCTGTGTGACGCCGGGTCACTTTTTCGATACATAATCGATTGTTTGCGATACACGGGTACCCGGTCATCCGATGACAACAACAACAACAACAACAACAACAACAACAACGGAGATAGGAATTACCATGTATTCCACACCGCCATTTTGGATCGAAAATGTATCGAAAAAGCGACCCGAACTCGGCGCACACCGGGCTCGGAATTCGTCGAGCAGAACATGGCGCCAGCTCTCCCATTTACATTACGACTCTATGTACTCTATGAAAAAGAATATAGGAATCACCACATATTCCACACCGCCATTTTGGATCGAACATGTATCGAAAAAGTGACCCGAACCCGGCACATACCGGGTTCGGAACTCGTCGAGCAGAACATGGCGCCAGCTCTCCCATTTACATTACGACTCTCTGTAGAGAAAATAGATCGTATTCGATACATCAAACGGGTGAGATTGTATCATAGAGTACAATAGAGTCGCAAAGTACTGGATCGCCGATGAAGTCACTCTTGGACGCTGTTTTTAGGGATGGACGAATATCGAATTCGAATGCGAGTATTCGAATATTCGAAACTTTTCGAATGCGATTATTGCAATTATTTGAGAATTCGAATCTTGCAACTGCGAATAGTTTGGAAGCGAATATTCGAATATTTCCGATTATTGCCTCGATTTTTGATTTTTTATGAACCGCGAGAGACAAAATGACTCTCTTGACATTTCAGAACGCGATTATTCGAATATTCGAATTTGCGGTTTCGAATACTTCGGAAAGCGAATATTCGAATGTGATGCGATTATCTCCGTGCCGATAAATCGAATATCGAATATTCGAATATCTAAATATCCGACCATCCCTAGCTGTTTTGTCCAGTTCTCCGGAGACTAGTGTGCGTCGACAAGCGATGACGCATACGCAGACTCGCGCTCGGCGCTCCCCACTCCCGACTCGGCTCCGTTCGTCCACGCTAGGTCCACACACATTGAATCAGCTAAAGTAGGCCGGTAATAAGTCTGAAATTGAGTCCATATACAGGGTTATCCAAAAGTCACCTACCACGCCTGTAACTTTTTTCCTAATTGAGATAGAAGTTTGAAACTTTGGGAATGTTCCTCGGTTTAAGGTAGCAACTTTTTGGTTCCCCCCAAAATTTTGGGGGACGGCCCCCCTTAAGGGGGCGGGGGCTAACTTTTTTTTCAAATGGCAACCTCCCTTTTGTGATACCTCATTCGAAAGATAATAAAAAAAAGAAAATTTTTGGCGCAAACCGCAGGTCAAAATGTTGATTTTTGACAAAATGGCGGAAATTTGGCATCTCCGTTTTTTATCGGCGGATTGGTCTGAAACTCAGAATTCTGGGATTTTTCGAGACGGGAAAAACGATTCTGGCATTAGTTTTCCAGAAATGTCAGTCCTTTTCAAAATGGCGGCGGTTAAAATGGCGGCTTAGAGCGGGAAGTGCATATTTAGGCTGCTTATCATCGGATTTGTATGAGACTTGGTATCCGGGGGAATTTCGGCACGAGAAGAACAAATCTTTCATTGGATTTTTGAAAATTTTAAAATGGCGGCGAAAAAATGACGGAAAATTCATATCACGGCTGTTTACCGATGGATTTGCACAAAAGTCAATACTCTAATGGTTTTTTGCTCGAAAAAAATTAATCTTTCATTAGATTTTTGAAACACTGAATTTTGTCAAAATGGTGGCGGAAAAATAACGAAAAATCCGCATCCACCATCGCCATTCGCATTTTTGTCGCCATTTTAAAATTTTCAAAAATTTCAAAAATCCAATGAAAGATTCGTTCTTCTCGTGCCGAAATACCCCCGGATACCAAGTCTCATACAAATCCGACGATAAGCAGCCTAAATATCCACTTCCCGCTCTAAGCCGCCATTTTGAAAAGGACTGACATTTCTGGAAAACTAATGCCAGAATCGTTTTACTCGTCCCGAAAACCCCAGAATTCTAAGTTTCAGACCAATCCGCCGATAAAAAACGGAGATGCCAAATTTCCGCCATTTTGAACTTTGACCGGCCGCCATTTTGTCAAAAATCAACATTTTGACCTGCGGTTTGCGCCAAAAATTTTCTTTTTTTATTATCTTTCGAATGAGGTATCACAAAAGGGGGGTTGCCATTTGAAAAACAAAGTTACCCCCCGCCCCCCTTAGGAGGAGCCGCCTCCCAAAATTTTGGGGGGACCAAAAAGTTGCTACCTTAAACCGAGGAACATTCGAGGACATTTGAGCATTCAAACTTCTATCTCAATTAGGAAAAAAGTTACAGGGGTGGTAGGTGACTTTTGGATAACCCTGTATGAATATTATCCAGGAGTAACATACATTAATGGATTCATTATAGCTACGAATATCTAATTATAGCAAAATTTGCAAAAGTTAATATAGATGGAATTAATAAAAGTCGAAAAAACATAAGCAGTTGTTGATTTCTTCTTAAGCCACCGTGTTAGAAATGCCGGTTGGTTCAAACTTTGTATGAGTCAGAAATTGAATCCCTGTATGAATAAAATCCAGGGGTAACAGTAACATACATCAATGGATTCATTATGGCTTTGACCATCTATTCATAGCAAAATATGCACATATTAATATCGATTGAATTAAAAAATGTCGAAAAAATACAATCAGTCGTCGCTTTTCCCGTAAGCCGCCGTGATCAGAAATGCCGGTCGGTTCACACTTGGTTTAAGTCTTAAGTAGAGTCCCTTTATACCCAAGAGTTAAGACAACTCACTTTTGGTTGGGCCTAGGCCAGGATTGGGCTGAAAGTGGCCTAAAAAAAAATCCAACTCTGATTGGTTCTCGCTCATGGAGGCCGAAACGAGTGCACCAAGATGGCGGTACCTCGAACGTGAGCAAGAATAATGAAAATATTACCTAATCGTGGTTTATCAAGAGTAAATTGTTATTTCCATCGGTCCAAAATGAAAATAGATTAAGAAATTATTCACAAACCAATCTTATTTTCTTTGATGTTGTTGTTTTTGTGTGACAGACATCGAAGGATTCCTGATCCTTATCCCTCAATATCGTTAGTTAGGGTGCACTCGTTTCGGCCTCCATGGCCAGCCAAGGCCGGCTGCCAGTCAGCTGAAAATTGAGTTGTCTTAGCTCTGGGTATAAAGGGACTCTAGTCTTAAGGGGAGCCAGCCACTTGAAAATTGAAAAATAATGTTTTTTTAGTGTATTTTCCGAAGGAAATACACTATTGCGTTCTCCCCTGATGTCAGACCTGGACCAAAGATCATGTATGGAGCATCGATCATGGGTCGTAGATTACGAATATGCATGCCGTTTGAATTATATATATATATATATATATATATATATATATATATATATATATATATATATATATATATATATATATATATATATATATATATATATATGTGTGTGTGTGTGTGTGTGTGTGTGTGTGTGTGTGTGTGTGAGGGTGTGCGTGTGTGTGTGTGCGCGCTTATTTATGTATGTATTTCCGACTCATCGTGGTTTTTCCGATTTTTGCTTGGTTATTTTTCCTCATTTTAAAAAATTTCCGGTGTGAAACTTTTTGCGATGTAAAGTAGAGGAATAGGACTACCATTCTGCGAAAAAAAAAAACGGAGATCGAAGTATTACATTTCGAATAGTGGGGGCGAGAAGTGGGGGGAGGTTCAATTTTGTGGGCGCGATAACTCGCGCAAATTAAAAGCTTTCCCCCCGAAATTTTTACAGAAGGAAGATCTTACTTAGTTCTAGGCTGGTATTGAATTTGAGCGAAATCGGTTGAGCCGTTTAAAAATGGCGAGCTTTGAAACTTTTACGCGGGGGGGGGGGGTGTGCGGCAAAAGAGGAGGGAAGCCGCACAGTGGGTTACGACCTGAAAATTGGTGGACAAGACGGCAATGTTGTCGCACAGTGGGTCACGAACTGAAAGTTGGTGGACAAGACGGCAATGTTGTCGCACAGTGGGTCACGAACTGAAAATTGGTGGACAAGACGGCAATGTTGTCACACAGTGGGTCACGAACTGAAAATTGGTGGATAAGACGGCAATGTTGTCGTACAATGGGTCACGAACTGATGAACTGATTATTGGTGGACACGATGGCTAAATTGTCGCACAGTGGGTTACACACTGATAATTGGTGGACAAGACGGCATTGTTGTCGCACAGTGGGTTATGGAGATTCATCCATCGTCATTCAAGCTTGCCACAGCGTTTGTTGACATTTTTTCATATCAGACATTACATGAGGATTGTTGTTGCAATCTGGCGACATGAAGTCCTTATTCGAATAATCAATGCCTCCAACAGTGTAAACGTAAATCCAACCCCCAAAGATTGATAACTCCCCGCCCCCGCCCCCGCCCCCGCCCCCGCCCAAAAATCGGCGCGGAGCGCCGGTTTTTTTTTTATCTTCTGGCTAATCTTAATCTCCTACTCCTCACGTTTAATTTCAGACCAAGTTTTACTTGATCTGATGAGTAGTTTTGAAGTTACGCGCGGTTTAGCGAGGGAATGTTTACTAAATACACTACTAATTACACTAAAACTGATTTTGCAGTTTTTTTTTAATTCCTCATTTCCCGAAAACTACATTTTTCAGCACTCATGTACCTTTTCCTCAGGATCTACTGAACAGATTTTCAAAAACTTTGTTTTGTTCTAATCCTTGCACTCTCCTGCACATTTTAACACGAGCTTTTCCAAAATTTCGAGCTGGATTTTTTTTAATTTGATTTCAAATGTCCAAATTCTTTGATTTCTAACAAAAAAATTTCAAAAATTCACCAAAATTCCAAATTTTTAAATTTTAAAAAAAGCCCGTGTTAAAATGTTCAGGAGGGTTCAAAGTTCAAAACAAAAAAAAAGAGAAGTAATTTTTGTTCGGTAGATTCTGAGAAAAAGGTAAACGTTAACATTGGGAAGATAGGGTGGCTGGCTCCCCTTAATTTACGTTCCTTTTTGAATATTATTCAGGAGTATGATACATTAATGGATTCACTACCTATGGCTCTGACTACCTCTTTGTAGCAAAACTTGCAAACATTAATGCTGATTCATTAAAAAATTTTGAAAAAACACAAGCAGTTCTTGATTTCTCCATAAGGCACAATGATGATAAGTGCCGTCGGGTCCACACTTGGTTCACACTTTTCGGAGCACAAGCGGCTCGGAAAGGCCCGTTAATGGATAGACTTCATCGGCGCTTCAGTACATTGCGACTCTATTGTACTCTATGGATTGTATCGATATCGATTGGTTAAAAACAAACACATAGCCTCAAAAGTAAATTCAGAAATCTGATAGAACGGATCTTTTGTAACAGATTTTTTATTCTTTTGAGTACCAAATGCCAATGCAAAGTGAAATTGTCAGGAAATTTCTCATTTTCAGCTTTTCCAATTAAAACCCTTAAAGTTTGGTTTGAGGATATTTTCTATTGTTTCGAACCAAACGATACATCGAACCGTTATCGAATACGGTCTAAACAGAAGGTGGTATAAGCGGAGAAATGTACTTTTCTACGTCACAGCTAAAAATGAAGCCGCCCCTCTGATTGGTCAATAGGATCGCGGGAAAACCGAGACCTCTTTGAAATTTTAAAAGGAGCGGGAAAGTTTGTGAGTAGAGTACCTGTGGAGTACCTATATTGAGAGAGTATGGCCACTGGTGTTACCACCTCTGATTGGCTGACACCGCAATCACACGCTGAATGTGGCTTGAATGTGGAAGTCATCGGTCCGATGCCTGAATTTTGCGCGTGACGCGCAAAATTCAGCAACGATTCTCAGCAACCATCGGACCAATTTTGAATTTGTCTGAACTATTCGAGTAGATTTAATACACATCTGAATGAAAATAACTCGAATTTGCTAAATTTCAGCCGTTGGGCGATGACTGTTGACTTCCACATTCAGCTGCTAAATTCAGCGTCTGATTGCGGCATCAGCCATCTTAGGCTGAATGGAGCCCTTAGGACCCAAAAATGGCGGACGCTATAAATTCATGTAATGCAAAATGACCCAAAATGTAGTTTTCTGTGCTTATCGTAACGAGAAAGGAGGAGTTGCGTTTTGGGCCTTTTCCGGCCCCACCTGGATTTTGCTAAATGTTTCATATTTTCAAAGTACTAGTTTTAGGTAGACTCTGTGCCAAATATTAGACCGAACGGAGCCCATGCAAGGGCGCAGCAGCGCCTCAAACCCAAAATCCTGGAATCGAAAAACAATTATTTTCGTCGACTTTTTCGACTGTTATCACTCTTCCAGCACATGATTCTTATGTATTTTTTTGCGTACTTTTCGTTTCTGGCCTTTTTAAAGGCCTCCGATAAATTTTAAGGGGCCTTATGGCCCATTGTTGCCATTTTTGGCCCATTTTTAGGGGTTTTTTCCATTTAACACATTCAAAACCCAACTTAATCCAAAAACTGTGTACATTTTTGAAAAGTACGTAAAAAAATAAATAAAAAATGTTCAGTAAAATTTTTTCCTATGTTGCCAAATTTCCGAGAAAATTGGTCCCAAAGTGTCGAAAACGGCAAAAAATCGATAAATCGCCGCGTCTAAGGTTCAAGAAAGTGGAGTACACTTTTCATACTGTACCAGATAACAGCTCTTATCCATCCATACAACATACTAAAATATCATAGTTGTACCTGGATTCCCACGATGTGAAAATTGACCGAGATGTCGATTTTAGCGGCCTTTTTATACTTGAAGGCAGCTCTTTTGAATGTTTTTCGACCTTAGTCACCCTCTATGGGTGTGTACTATATGTATTTTTCTACGTACTTTTCATATCTGGCCATAAAAATGGCTTCCTGTGAGTTTTAAAAGGCCTAACGGTCCATTGTTGCCAATTTTCACCAATTTTTAGGGGTTTTTTCAAGTTTACGTGTGTGAAACTTAATTTAATCTAGAAACCGTGTACAATTTCGGAAAGAACGTAAAAAAATACATAGAAATGTGCTTTGTACCTTTTCCCTACGTTGCCAAATTTTCGAGAAAAATCGTCCTGAAGCGTCAAAAATGCCAAAAATTGGATTAATCATCACGTCGGAGGTTCCAGGAAGTGAATTATGACATTCATGTGGATCGTGGGACACTTTCTCCACGCATTTTCTGTTCTTCGGTATATTTGGCCTGTAGCAAGCATCTTGAGAACCAAGGATTATCTCGAGGTTACAGGAATAAAGAGGTGAACTGGAGTGAAGGATAAAGTAAAAGCACCTTGAGGGCCCGTTTTGTCACGTTCATCTGCGCCATTACATGTTCCTTGAGATGCATTGCAATTTTCCATTTTCGATACGTTATTTGTAGTGAAAAAAAACTTGAAATTCACTTCCTGGAACCTCTGACGTGATGATTAATCCAATTTTTGGCATTTTTGACGCTTCAGGACGATTTTTCTCGAAAATTTGGCAACGTAGGGAAAAGGTACAAAGCACATTTCTATGTATTTTTTTACGTTCTTTCCGAAATTGTACACGGTTTCTAGATTAAATTAAGTTTCACACACGTAAACTTGAAAAAACCCCTAAAAATTGGTGAAAATTGGCAACAATGGACCGTTAGGCCTTTTAAAACTCACAGGAAGCCATTTTTATGGCCAGATATGAAAAGTACGTAGAAAAATACATATAGTACACACCCATAGAGGGTGACTAAGGTCGAAAAACATTCAAAAGAGCTGCCTTCAAGTATAAAAAGGCCGCTAAAATCGACATCTCGGTCAATTTTCACATCGTGGGAATCCAGGTACAACTATGATATTTTAGTATGTTGTATGGATGGATAAGAGCTGTTATCTGGTACAGTATGAAAAGTGTACTCCACTTTCTTGAACCTTAGACGCGGCGATTTATCGATTTTTTGCCGTTTTCGACACTTTGGGACCAATTTTCTCGGAAATTTGGCAACATAGGAAAAAATTTTACTGAACATTTTTTATTTATTTTTTTACGTACTTTTCAAAAATGTACACAGTTTTTGGATTAAGTTGGGTTTTGAATGTGTTAAATGGAAAAAACCCCTAAAAATGGGCCAAAAATGGCAACAATGGGCCATAAGGCCCCTTAAAATTTATCGGAGGCCTTTAAAAAGGCCAGAAACGAAAAGTACGCAAAAAAATACATAAGAAACATGTGCTGGAAGAGTGATAACAGTCGAAAAAGTCGACGAAAATAATTGTTTTTCGATTCCAGGATTTTGGGTTTGAGGCGCTGCTGCGCCCTTGCATGGGCTCCGTTCGGTCTAATATTTGGCACAGAGTCTACCTAAAACTAGTACTTTGAAAATATGAAACATTTAGCAAAATCCAGGTGGGGCCGGAAAAGGCCCAAAACGCAACTCCTCCTTTACTCAAATGCACTATTGCGACATCTTTACATATTTTTAAGGCTAATCGTGTGCAATTTTTGAGAAAAATTATCTTACATGTAGTAAGATTGGCAGCTAGTGCGGTTGGTGATAACCGTCAATAGTTGGCAATGACCCCCCTCCCATCCACGAAAACCGAAACAAAGCACCGCCATTTTTGGGTCCTAGGCCTCTCCATGGGGCCCAGTGGTAATACTCTCTCAATATAGGTACTCTAAGTACCTGTATACGAAGAGTACCAACAGATCGGTTCATGGAGGGCTTAGTATGGAACGCCGTTAGTGTCAAAACCCTTTTCTCGCGCGCGCGGAATTTTTTCTGGTGCGCGGAATATTTTTCCGGCGCGCGGAAAAAAGAAACCTGTTTTCGATGAAAGTTTCTGAATTTCCGGATTCCGCGCCGGTTTTCGATATATTTGCGCCGTTTGTGTCAAAACTATTTTTGTCGGCGCGCCGCTTCAAATCTGTTCCGCGCGCGGAATTTTCGATATATCGATTCCTGCTCGCCGTTTGTGTCAAAACTATTTTTTCCGGCGCGGCGCTCCAAATCTGTTCCGCGCGCAGAATTTTCGATTTATCGATTCCTGCTCGCCGATCGTGTCAAAACTGTTTTTTCCGGCGCTGCACCAGAAAATAATTCCGCGCGCCACTTTTTCGATATATCGATTTTTCTGCGCGCGGAGAATATTATCTCTCTTTTGAACGATTTCCATTAAACCGTTGGAGGGGGAAAAGTGCAGTGTTGCCGATAATTTAAATTTATTTATTCCTGAATCCAGAAAGTTTGCTCTACTGAATTTGTTCATATTCAAATTCCCACTCATTGCTTTTTTACTTCATTTAAGTAGTAGCTGTATAAACTTCACGCTGCTTTACGTTGACCATCTTCTCCGCGCGCAGAAAAATCGACATATCGAAAAAGTGGCGCGCGGAATTATTTTCTGGTGCAGCGCCGGAAAAAACAGTTTTGACACGATCGGCGAGCAGGAATCGATATCGAAAATTCTGCGCGCGGAACAGATTTGGAGCGCCGCGCCGGAAAAAATAGTTTTGACACAAACGGCGCAAATATATCGAAAACCGGCGCGGAATCCGGAAATTCAGAGATTTTCATCGAAAACGGGTTTTTTCTTTCCGCGCGCCGAAAAAAAATTCCGCGCGCCAGAAAAAATTCCGCGCGCGCAAGAAAAGGGTTTTGACACCAGAGTACCTGTATAGCGAGAGTATAGACAGATGTGAAACTCCGAAAATCCATCAGGCCTTCACCGATGCCTCCGCGAATAAAGTTAGGGCCCAGAAATGCAGCCAACCTATGAATTTCAATTATCCAGAGCGATTTATTAATACAACTGTTACGAACCATCGTTTATCAAGCACGTATTTGACTTAGTTTTTGCATAAATTTACTCATTTTTGCGGAAGAACGCTCATTTATGTACTTTCTTAGCCATCTTCGTTAGAATTGGAATCTACAGACTGGCAGTGAAATTTTGTGCGTTAGAAGTTGGTTAGAAGGGTGGCTGCACTTTTGGGCCCTAAGCCCTCCATGAAGCGATCTGTCCATACTCTCGCTATATAGGTACTCTATTTGACACTAACGGCGTTCCATAGGCTTAGGGCCCAAAAGTGCAGCCACCCTTCTAACCAACTTCTAACGCACAAAATTTCACTGCCAGTCTGCAGATTCCAATTCTAACCAAGATGGCCAAGAATGTACAGAAATGAGCGTTCTTCCGCAAAATTGAGTAAATTTATGCAAAAACTGAGTCAAACACGTGCTTAATAAAGGACGGTTCGTAACAATATAGTATCAGTAAATCGCTCTGGATAATTGAAATTCATAGGTTGGCTGCCCTTTTGGGCCCTAACTTTATTGGCGGATCGCCGAGGCATCGGTGAAGGCCTGATGGACTTTCGGAGTTTCAGATCTGTCGGTACTCTCCCTATACAGGTGCTCTGTTGTGAGGTCCCCTTTTAATTTGGTTCTAAAAACTCGTAACTATGACTTTTCATGTCTCAATATGTTTTTCTATCAATGTTCGACTGTAACTGAAAATAAATTTTAAGTTAAAAATATCATATTTCATATAATAACAACTTTTATCTCGACTCGTCGCGTTTTGTAGAGTCCCTTTATACCCAGAGTTACGACAACTCGATTATCAGCTGACTGGCAGCCGTCCTTGGCTGGCCATGGAAGCCGAAACGAGTGCACCCAAACGAACGATATTGAGGGATAAGGATCAGGAATCCTGCGATGTCTGTCACCCAAAAACAACAACATCAACAAAGTGATCAATTAAAAAGAAAATGAGATTGGTTTGTGAATAATTTCTTAATCTATTTTCATTTTGGACCTATGGAAATAACAATTTACTCTTGATAAACCACAATTAGGTAATATTTTCATTATTCTTGTTCCTCATTCGAGGTACCGCCATCTTGGTGCACTCGTTTCGGCCTCCATGAGCGAGAACCAATCAGAATAATTGCTCATGGATGTCACAAACGGGAATAAAGATTACAGAAATTGAACGTTTTTCGTAATCTTTGATAGGCCCATTCTCAAATGCCTTTCTCCGTTCCTCCTCTCATTCCGTTTGTTCCTTGCCGAACCCGTGATTCCCTGATCCATTCCAGATTATAATCTTTGCAATTGGTGAAAATGTAATCTTTATTCCCGTTTGTGACACTGTGGAGGCCTAAAATACGGGAAACAATCAGAAATGGATTCAAATTGTCTTGACTCTCAGTATAAAGGGACTCTAGGCCCAACCGAAAGCATAGAATAATAAGGCTAGCTTTATTATTCTATGCCAAAAGTGAGTTGTCGTAACTCTGGGTATAAAGGGACTCTAGCGTTTTGAAGACGTTCTGTGCGCAGAGTTACTAAAAGAAATTTCATCGAATGAAATTTCATGAAATTTCATCGAATGAAATTTCATGAAATTTCACAAGAAATTTCATGAAATTTCTTTTTTCCCAATGAAATTTCTTTCGACCGACAAAATGTCAAAAATGCTCATTTTTTCCAACAGATTTTGTTTTTATTTTCAAAGAGAATAATATTCGTCAATTAGACCAGTTGGAGCACGGTCTTCTCTCAGCTCTTCTCTTCTGCTGGTCTTCTCTTACTCTTTCTCTTCTGGCAGTTCTGGCTCATCATGGGGAGGGGGACCAGGGACCCTAACCTCAAATTTCAAACTGTTACTTTCTGAAAAAATCAGAGACAAATGAAAAAATCATTTAAATTGTTTCAAAGATAGTTCAAGATCCCTCCCTTT
The DNA here is from genome assembly GCF_918797505.1 of Bemisia tabaci. NCBI lineage: Eukaryota > Metazoa > Arthropoda > Insecta > Hemiptera > Aleyrodidae > Bemisia > Bemisia tabaci. Next base: position 64,038,605 of record NC_092793.1, read on the forward strand.
TGTACCAAAAAAGAACGATATACTATTAGGGGGTACTAGGATTCTTTATAGTCAAGAAATTTGTTTTGCTCCAAATATGAAAGCTAACGTCTTACTTTATCCGTAAAATTTATTTTGGTGTTCAACCGGTACGGCTGTGTGTTCAACCAAAATTTAAGATAAAAAATTCAAAATTATGTTTTTGCTGTTTTACTCAACTTTCTGGGCATTTCTAAAGTTCCCTTTCACAGTTTACCACGTGCCTATAAATGAACTTAAGGAGATTCATAAGTTTCAAGGGTTTGATCCTGAATTCTGCGTGTTAAATGAAATTTCATTATGAAATTTCTTTTTATAATCTTTCATGAAATTTCTTAACTCTGTCTGTGCGTCTAACATGAAATGTACTTTTTTTTGGAACAGCGCGCCAGTCCGTATACTTTTCTACGTCACAGCAAATCTTCAAGATGGCTGCCTTGCCACTACCTCCTGTATTTTCTCAAGGTACACTCTACTACAGGTATGGACAAACGGGGTGCCGAAGTGGCAGCGCTGAGAAAATCGGCGATCGAGTGACGTATGAAGTCGTACCGTCCATTTGCCGCACATGCCATTCGCACATAGAGAAAAAAAAGGAGGTGTTTGCATCTTGAGGATTTGTACCCACCTACGTCATCAATGTAAACAAGACGCTCGTTGAGGGTTATGTTGACGCTGTAAAAACGGACCATAATGTCCGATTTTTTACTTAAATCAACTCTTTATTTAATTTCAAGCACTTTTTATAGAATGACTTTTTCCCTTAAATTACACCATTTCCAAGAAAATCGACAGGATAAAAACGTCGCTGTACCAATGACGTCATCAAAGCTATAGATACTCTATGAAAAATTCCAAGATGCCCGAAATGCAAACACCTCCTTTTTTTTCTCTATGCCATTCGCAGTCGTACTCTCAATGCTGTCAAATCTACGCGTTTTGACGACTTTCTAAAATTCCATTTGTCCATACCTGTAGTAGAGTGTACCTTGGTATTTTCTCTACAAGGCAGACAGCTGACCAGCTGACAGTGTGTACGGATTATTAATAATAGGTCTGTTGTTTTTCGTATTATATATTTACGCATGTTGAAAGAAAGATCATCATCCCAAAATTTTATTACAAATTGAGGAATGTATGTGGGGCAAATGAGGATGAACATGGGTCTGTACTTAAGATGCTATGTTTTCCATGACTCTCATGGGTGAATAGGTCCATGTGATTAATGTTAATTTTTTCTGGAAGCCAATTCTTTACAAACACTGTGTTCGTTATCTTCCATAGCGGGGCTGAATAAAGCAACTGGGAGACGCATATCCAAGTGCTGAATCTTCCTCAAAGGACCTGGCACACTCTTCATTGGAAAATGTGCCCTGTTCAATTTGCAACTTTTCACTACATTTGACTCGTCATGGATGCTGATTGAAATTCATTGCGCCAACTGTCCACAAAGTACCGTCTTTACGCAATCTGTGACCGACGTTTTGACCATTCGGCACTAATGGGTGAAAAAGTTTCTTTCCTCTTTGGGCATTTGAGAACAAGGAAAATTGTAGCACCTACTGTGTTCTCCTATCTGCTCCTGCCTACACTGTCAATCTTGTTCCCACTCCCTTATTTTTGACTGTCCCTGCTTTTCTCTGATTTTCCTGTTCCCATCCAGGGATAGGATGAGAGAGGGAAAGAGAGAGAAACTATTTTGAACGCTGAAGCGAAGATGTGTGAGGAATCCGAGTTGAGACTGTCGCTTGGTGCGGTAGTGGCTAGGGCTACTGTGCACCAGGTGCCTGAACACGCTGTAATTTTCCCTGTTCTCAGTGGGCCTTTTCTTAAGGGCAATGATGACTCGATCAATATCCATAGAAGAGCTTAACGCAATAAAATAATCGGTAATCGAACAGAGCTCGGTTCCCCATGAAGAGTGTGTTGGATCCTTTACAAGAGATGCCATTCTCTTCCTCCTCTGGATTCTATTTGGTGATTATTTAATGAGATCAATACTTTCTTTTGTACGCAAGTAAAGGTCTCTCCTCAAAACTTGAATAACTTCAAAACCAATCCACACAGGTCAGTCGTTGCGCAGCTTTTTTGAAATCCACTCCCCCGCCCGGCCCTAACTCGCAGCACTCAATGCTATGTCACAATGGGTGCTCCCATGAGAAATACATTGCAGGCACTCACTACTACGTCACTGCGCAGTAGAGTTCCAAGACTCGTCCTCGGGAATGACTGACCTGTGTGGATTGATCTTGAATAACTTCCTGGATCACTCGCATGAAAGTGCCAAGTACTGAAACCATTTAATGTTTGTAATTACAGTGGAAGAGTAATCTTTTACAGGTACATATACCTACCCTCCTTGTGTCTAATATCTTTTCCCATGTGATAAACACATTGTTATTGATCGTCATGCATCCTGAGTGTCTCCTGTGGGAGAGTAATGGAGTATATACATTCAATTTACGGCATAAAAAGCCTATTCTTGATAGGATCTTGTCCAAACCAGTAAGGTAATATTCATTGTTGAGTGATGGGTGATTTTTATACAGCCAAGGAGCTTTTGAAACCAGAAGCTTGACTTCAACCGCATGCTGAAAGGAAATCTATTGATGCATTTATCTATCACCATTTATTGGCACATCACATTCAGCTTCTTAAGTGATAGGGGCTCATATCACTTACCCCATGAAAGTGTAATTTTTTTGTGTATGTCGGTAAGCATGAAAAATGTGGTCTGAGCTGGGCATTTGAAGCCTGTATCATACGATCGAAGTAGAGCTATCAAAGTGACGTCACGTGACCTGACAGGACGTCATCTTGACAGCTCTAGGTACTTTGATCGTATGATAAGGGGCTTTAGTGTTAATGTTGGTGAGAGACTTCAGCATATTTCTGGAATATTCAAAGATGAAAAAATAGAAGCAAACGATTGAATAATTCTTTAAAGAAGCAAACCTTTTCTGTAGACTGAGTAATACCGACTCGGTTTTTTTTTTTTTCAATAAAATTGAATATTTGATCTAAGAGGGATCTGCGTTTGTTTAATATTTAACTCAGCACAAGGTCACAGAATAATCAAGGTGAAACTTGGGAGAAGTACATAAGGAGTATTAGTAGGGCGGATAAGGGGAAAAAGTTCCCAGAATCGTGCATTTCTGGAGGAAAGCATGAAACTTTCAGGATATCATCTTTACCTATAGAAGGTTCAATTTCGCAAGTGAGCCCAAAATTCTGAGGCCATGGGGGCCGGGGGGGCAGGGGGCCCTGATTTCGCTATGTTTTGCCGAATTTTCGCGTTGGATCATCGTGAGAACGCCGTTAACAATGTAAAATGTGATCAAAACCTGTGTAAACGTCATTAATAGGTTCTCTCAAACAGTATCCTAAAATGCTAGCACTGTCCGATCCCGGAGCACCCCTCAAAATGCCTAAAATTCAAAATGGCGCCCATAATAAGGCCTCTGGAATATCGGTATTTTCACTTGTGCATATCCTGTCATGTGAGGTATCGTTTTCCATGTAATTTTGGTCGTAGAGTTCATATTTGAAGTCAAAACAACCCCCCCGGTCAAAATTGGTGCCCCCAATCCAAGATGGCGTCCAGATTTGAAAGGCAGGAGGGTGCATTTTTTAAACTTTTACGCGATAAGGCAAGTGATATGTCATTTCATATGTAATTTTGGTCGTAGATTTCATTACTGAAGTCAAAACAGTCCTCCGGTCAAAATTGGTGCCTCAAATCCAAGATGGTGGCCAAATTTTAAAGGCAGGAGGGTGCATTTTTTCAAATTTTTACGTGATAAGGCAAGTGATATGTCATTTCCTATGTAATTTTGGTCGTAGATTTCATTACTGAAGTCGAAACAGTCCTCCGGTCAAAATTAGTGCCTCAAATCCAAGATGGTGGCCAAATTTTAAAGGCAGGAGGTAGAGTACCTATATTTAGAGTCCCTTTATACCCAGAGTTAAGACAACTCACTTTTGGTTGGGCTGAAAGTGGCCTAAAAAAAAATCCAATTCTGATTGGTTCTCGCTCATGGAGGCCGAAACGAGTGCACCAAGATGGCGGTACCTCGAATGTGAACAAGAATAATGAAAATATTACCTAATTGTGGTTTATCAAGAGTAAATTGTTATTTCCATCGGTCCAAAATGAAAATAGATTAAGAAATTATTCACAAACCAATCTCATTTTCTGTTTAATTGATCAATTTGTTGATGTTGTTGTTTTTGTGTGACAGACATCGCAGGATTCCTGATCCTTATCCCTCAATATCGTTCGTTTAGGTGCACTCGTTTCGGCCTCCATGGCCAGCCAAGACCGGCTGTCTGTCAGCTGATAATCGAGTTGTCTTAACTCTGGGTATAAAGGGACTCTACCTATATTAAGGTGATTCGTCAAGCTCAAAAGAAGTGGTTGAACTGGCATGCGATATATCGCATCTTTTAGGTCAAAAATCTCGGCAGATTTTGAATTTTCAGTAAATAAAAGGACGATAGCCCCTGCGCATGAGCCTAAAGAATCATTCTAAACCCAAAAATCGGCAAAATTCAGAGAAATGAAAGCAGGATAGTGTTTGGAAAAAAACCTCGCATTCGATACCGAAATCGATAGCTGAATCGAATGCGATGTTTTTTTCCAAACACTATCCTGCTTTCATTTCTCTGAATTTTGCCGATTTTTGGGTTTAGAATGATTCTTCAGGCTCATGCGCAGGGGCTATCGTCCTTTTGCTTGCTGAAAATTCAAAATCTGCCGAGATTTTTGACCTAAAAGATGCGATATATCGCATGCCAGTTCGACCACGTCACTTGAGCTTGACGAATCACCTTAAGAGAGTATGGCCACTGGGTCCCATGGAGAGGCTTAGGACCCAAAAAAGGCGGTGCTTTGTTTTGGTTTTTGAGGATGGGAGGGGGGTCATTGCCAACTTTTGTCTATCAAAAGTCTATCAAAATGCATATATTTAAGCTTAAGTTCAGCTTGGCAGACGAAAACAAGTTCAAACGGCTGATCGGTGGAACTTGAAAGTAGGCCTCCACAGCCATGAAACTTTGAAGTATTATCCTGAGCTGTCTTTTTCAAGTTCCCTTGACAGTAGTGTTCGACGAAGTTCTACTTTTAGCTTCTTATAGTCCATCCAATGTAAAATTTAATTGTGAAGCTTAAAAAAAAAAAAAAAAAAAAAATTCCTCTGAGGATTGAACCCGAGATCCAAGATTCACAGGTTGGACACGGTGTCCACTACATCACTGCGGAATCATTGGAATTTCGCCTCAATTTAAGGTTTTTGCCCAAATTATACCGCAGTTATGAAAAAGTATAAAAATGTTAAAAATTGATTTTTTTCTGAAAAATGTTAGCATATTTGCACTCAGCGACCCAAAAAACCCCTGAAAACTCATGTTGCAAGGTATAAACATACATATCTGATTTAATGCCGCTTAAATCGGGCTATGGGACCATAGTGCGCCGTGGAGACAAGGCCTAACATCGATAAGAAGCCAGGGTACCTTTATTGAGAGAGTATGGCCACTGGGCCCCATGGAGAGGCTTAGGACCCAAAAATGGCGGTGCTTTGTTTCGGTTTTTGTGGATGGGAGGGGGGTCATTGCCAACTTTTGACGGTTATCACCAACCGCACTTGCTGCCAATCTTACTACATCTAAGATAATTTTTCTCAAAAATTGCACCCGATTAGCCTTAAAAATATGTAAAGATGTCGCAATAATGCATTTGAGTAAATTTCTCGTTACGATAAGCAAAGACAACTACATTTTGAATCATTTTGCATTACATTAACTTTATGGCGTCCGCCATTTTTGGGTCCTAAGGGCTCCATTCAGCCTAAGATGGCTGAGCCAATCAGAGGTGGTAACTACAGTGGCCATACTCTCTCAATATAGGTACTCTAGCAGGAGGGTGCATTTTTTCTAATTTTTACGTGATAAGGCAAGTGATATGTCATTTCCTGTGTAATTTTGGTCGTACATTTCATTATTGAAGTCAAAAAAGCCCCCCGGTCAAAATTGGTGCCCGAAGTCTAAGATGTCGGCCAAATTTGAAAGGCAGGAGTGTGAATTTTTATGAGAAAAATAATCACGTGAGATGACAAGAGAGGTAGGTATCAATTCATACGAATTTTTAGTCAACAAAACGAATCTAAATGAAATGTAAAAAAAATCTTTTAGACAAAAATGATACGAGATAATTAAGAGGGTGATCAGTTTGGCCGTCCACGGTAGGAATGATGTTAACAGGAGCATCTATAATGAGCTATTTTATTCATTTTTAAGCCCATATAATTTCTCAATAAAGATAAGGACATTTCACGCGACGCACCTGCCGTACCCACTCCAGTCAGTATAGGAGAAAATCCTAATCAACACATGCTGATTCACATTCCCAGTGAGGCTCTTCAGGATCTTCCTCCTATGGTTCTGTAAGTTTTTACAGTTGGAGTCTTCAGAACTTCTGCATGAGTCTAAGAACGAAAAGATTATTTTCTTGGTGGTACAGCATGGTGTCACTCCCTTTCTTACAATTACACCGGATAATTTTAAGCGGGGATTCCGGAAGCTGGAGGCAAGTCACTTAAAATAGGATGAAGCTCCTTGTTTTTATTCATCCATCCCCAAAGACAAGCATCCAGATCACTTCATCCCATCCACAGTTGAGTATAAAAGTAGCTCCTAAATTAATGTTACCTACTTCATTGCTGATGATATCGAGGGTAATTTCTCTAATTGAATGAAGACTTTGAAAGCTGGAAATTTTTCCTTCGATATATGATGACGGAGGTCTTCGGAAGTCACATTTTTTTGGCTACCATTGAGGAGTAATATTTCGACGGTGAAACAGCAAAAGTGCGTATCTTGGTTGCAGGATTTCAAAATATTCGCTCCTATTTTATTTTTTGAAAGGGGACCAAACCAACATCATGGCTTGACATTTTTACAGAATATTCCTCACATAGAGAGTGAAAACAAGCAAAGTTTTCAAGAAATGACTCCAGTATTTTTTAATGAAGGAACGTAAGTATGACAAGAAGTCTGCAACATCGCAAACCGAAGTAGTATTTAAGCAGTTTCACCATCGATTTACTCTTTTCCAGCTCTTTGTATCCGTTCATGGTTTTGATTTGGTTCCAAGAACCTTTCTTTAGATTCTTGCAGGTAAGGATCACATAAAAGCGTACAGAATAAAGTTGCTGTTCCTATTTTATGGATGTGAGGGGTTGAATGGCAACCAGTAAACGCATGCAAGAGCAGCTATCATCTCGGTTTTTGCGCGTTTAACATCACTACAACGCAAAGAAACATCGGTGTCTGCTCATCAATTTGATGGAACATAGGTTTGTGCCATGGATTCGTAAGTATGCTTAGGCTCTGTCCACACGAGCGCGGTTCGAGGAACTTATTCGACGAACTGCTCAGTTCCCGGAACTTATTCCTTGAAACGAGGGATGCTGTCCACACGAGTTCGCCCGAACTGAAACCGGAACTTCAATAAAACTATACAATTATCGCAAAATAATAGATTATTACGGCCGCCAAAGTAACAAAAATAAATGTCAAGAAGACATGTCACGGACGTAAAAAAACAAAAACAAACAAATTCACATCAAAAGAAACATATATAGAAGCTCGGAGTATGGGGGAAGTTCCGGGTTTTGGAGGAATAAGTTTTTAGCTCAGCTAAAACTTGTTCCGGGAACAAGTTCCTCCGAATAAGTTCCGCGAACCGCGTTCGTGTGGACAAGGCCCTATGCTTCGATCGCACTCGATGGAGTAGAGACCCACCAACTGAAACCGACTGAAAGTTTTCTAAATTATTTTCGGTACTTATTAATTGTTCATCCTCTGAGTCTAGGGCATCTGAAATTGAGTTCAGAGTTTTTGTGCAGTAACCAGCAAGACACCTCACTATTAGTGGGTCATCATTTTTCACTCCTGCCTTTCAAATTTGGCCGACATCTTAGACTTCGGGCACCAATTTTGACCGGGGGGCTTTTTTGACTTCAATAATGAAATCTACGACCAAAATTACATAGGAAATGACATATCACTTGCCTTATCACGTAATTTGAAAAAAATGCACCCTCCTGCCTTTAAAATTTGGCCACCATCTTGGATTTGAGGCACCAATTTTGACCGGAGGACTGTTTTGACTTCAGTAATGAAATTTACGACCAAAATTACATAGAAATTGACATATCACTTGCCTTATCGCGTAAAAGTTTAAAAATGCACCCTCCTGCCTTTCAAATCTGGACGCCATCTTGGATTGGGGGCACCAATTTTGACCGGGGGGTTGTTTTGACTTCAAATATGAACTCTACGACCAAAATTACATGGAAAACGATACCTCACATGACAGGATATGCACAAGTGAAAATACCGATATTCCAGAGGCCTTATTATGGGCGCCATTTTGAATTTTAGGCATTTTGAGGGGTGCTCCGGGATCGGACAGTGCTAGCATTTTAGGATACTGTTTGAGAGAACCTATTAATGACGTTTACACAGGTTTTGATCACATTTTACATTGTTAACGGCGTTCTCACGATGATCCAACGCGAAAATTCGGCAAAACATAGCGAAATCAGGGCCCCCTGCCCCCCCGGCCCCCATGGCCTCAGAATTTTGGGCTCACTTGCGAAATTGAACCTTCTATAGGTAAAGATGATATCCTGAAAGTTTCATGCGTTCTTCCAGAAATGCACGATTGTTATGCTTATCCGCCCTACTATATTAGCGTCCAATCCTCAAACTAGGGACTTCAAAGAGGCTCATCGATGGAACTGTTGACTGTTGTCTATCAAAGATCGTCGGAAGGTAACCGATGTACTCGAGATACACCACTGATCAGATCTTGCAATTATCAAGGATTAGGGATAGTCGAATATTTAGATATTCGAATATTTGATATTCGAATCATCGGCACCGAGATAATCGCATCACATTCGAATATTCGCTTCCGAAGTATTCGAAATCGCTAATTCGAATATTCGAATAATCGCATTCGAATATTCGAATAATCGGATTCAAAAGTGTCATTTTATCTTTCACGGTTCATAAAAAATCAATAATCGATGCAATAATCGAAAATATTCGAATATTCGCGTCCGGACTATTCGCAATCGCAAGATTCGAATTCTCAAATATTCGCAATAATCGAATTCGAAAAGTTTCGAATATTCGAATTCGATATTCTTCCATCCCTATCAAGGATTTCCGTTCAGAAATGGCTGAGAAATAGAAGATCGGTGCCAGTTTGAAAGTGGGTAGGACGCTATAGGGTGTACCTTATTTTTGAGTTTTGCGAAAATCAAGTTGCTCAACCCCTAAAAAGTTTCTATGTATTCTCTTTTAACCCGTGCCTCAAAGGGCCTAAATCTAAAATTCAAAAATTCCGGCAAGTAAAATATCAATTCTGAGGAAAAATCGCAAGTTACGGTTATTTGGGCAGAAATTTCGTCGGTTTTTGCCGCCATCACACGCTGAATGTGGGAGTCATCGGCCCGATGCCTGAATTTTGCGCGTGACGCTCAAAATTCAGCAACTATCGGACTACTGTTGGATTTGTCGGAGCTATTCGAATAGATTTGGCACAAATCTGGATGAAAATAAAGCCCAGATCACACGACAGCCGATTTCGTGAAAATGACCCATCGATACTGCTGATGACTGTTGATTACTGAAAATAGCGCGGCCCGCGCTATTTTCAAGATTATGGACAGAGTATGGCCATTCGTATCTTTTTACTACAGGAAAACTGTTCCGCTTTTTGATTGGTCAACAAGTTTTTAGGCTTCATGATGCTCTTACGGCCGTACATAAACAAACAAGATGGCGGCTCACCGTAAGGCCTTGTCTCCACGGCGCAACTGTTGAGGGAAGTTGGCGCAACTGTTGAAGGAAGGAAGTGTCTCAAAAATGTTTCACTTATAACAGAAACTTTCAAGGTCAGAAACCTGGAACCTCAACAGTTGTTTACCTTCGTATTTTGAATTGATAACCGCTGGTTACACGTGAAGCGGGAGTTTATTACGGGTGTTTTATTTCGGAGCGGTTAATATTTAGAAATATTTATATACATTTCAGTATCAATTTTACATTTTCGTTTGTAGCATATCACTACAGCAGAAAAATAAAATTTTATCGAATATATTTTCTTTTAATCCATATCGGTGTTATGTTATTGTTTTTTGTTTTATACCTGGTCGAAATAACGCAAAATATTCACCTCCCGTTGACCCTCAATTGACATCGTTTAACCTAAAAAAATTAACGTTGTTTTCAAATATTCCCGCCTAAAAGTTCCAGAAACACATGCTTGTGCGTCGAGACAGGGAACTTCGATTGGTGCAACAAACTCGTAACAGTTGCGCCAACTTCCCTCAACAGTTGCGCCGCACTATGGTCCAATAGCCCGATTTAAGCGGCAATAAATCGGAAAAATGAAGTTTGGAAAAAGTTCGATTTCAAGACGTAGATCGATAGTACATACTGTAAAGAAGACTCCTGTAAAATATCATCTAGATTGAAACACTAATAAAGATGTGACAAGCCTGGGAAGTGCTGCGCGCGGAGCACTTTTGAGTACGCTTCCAGTTACCGAGCGGCAGTGCTGTGTTTAAGGGCTTGTTTTCGTTGTTTCACCGTAACTGAAAGTGTTTGGGTACTTGATTTACAAAATATAAGGTAATTTCTAGATGTTCCACGCTGAAACAATTCTTTTTTATCATGTCTAATGCTCTAGATTAACCCTTAGACATAGTCAGTTTTTTTTTCAATAAAATCGCAAAAGAATGACCCAAAAAATATACTTTGCACCTCTGAGCACCTCGTAATTTTACTCGGAAGTTATTGTCATGACTCTAAACTACCTTTTAGTCTGAGTGGCAGAACCATAGTCCACCATAGCCTCAAGTTATTTCTCATGAAAAATGACGTTTTCGCGTTTCTTAGCAGTCACTACTATTAGCTATCATATGCCATTGACCATGCATTTTATCATGTTCCACTCTCATATTCTATCAAAACAGATGCTTTAGAGCCTAAAACCCAGGCAAAATAATACGAGTTGACGGGGCTGATCGGAAGGAATTGAAACTTATGCTCAAGAACAGCGAAGAATCGCCTCGAGAGGCCACTTTAAAGGTCCCGTAAAAGTTTTTTTTTCGGCGTTTTACCATGTTTCAAACATATAATCTATCAGAATGGATACATGTAGGCTCAAGTTTAGCTTGGCAGATGAAAACGCGTTCAAACGGTTGACCGGTGGGACTTGAAAGTAAGGCTCCCAAGCGATGAAATCGTCTTAGGAAGCTACTTTGAGGTCCCGCAAAAGTTTTTTTTTGACGTTTACCCATGTATCAAACACATAGTCTATCAAAATGGATATATTTAAGCTTAAGTTCAGCTTGGCAGACGAAAACAAGTTCAAACGGCTGATCGGTGGAACTTGAAAGTAGGCCTCCACAGCCATGAAACTTTGAAGTATTATCCTGAGCTATCTTTTTCAAGTTCCCTTGACAGTAGTGTTCGACGAAGTTCTACTTTTAGCTTCTTATAGTCCATCCAATGGAAAATTTAATTGTGAAGCTTAAAAAAAAAAAAAAAAAAAATTCCTCTGAGGATCGAACCCGAGATCCAAGATTCACAGGTTGGACACGGTGTCCACTACACCACTGCGGAATCATTGGAATTTTGCCTCAATTTAAGGTTTTTGCCCAAATTATACCGCAGTTATGAAAAAGTATAAAAATGTTAAAAATTGTTTTTTTTCTGAAAAATGTTAGCATATTTGCACTCAGCGACCCAAAAAACCCCTGAAAACTCATGTTGCAAGGTATAAACATACATATCTGATTTAATGCCGCTTAAATCGGGCTATGGGACCATAGGGCGCCGTGGAGACAAGGCCTAACATCGATAAGAAGCCAGGGTACCTTTATTGAGAGAGTATGGCCACTGGGCCCCATGGAGAGGCTTAGGACCCAAAAATGGCGGTGCTTTGTTTCGGTTTTTGTGGATGGGAGGGGGGTCATTGCCAACTTTTGACGGTTATCACCAACCGCACTTGCTGCCAATCTTACTACATCTAAGATAATTTTTCTCAAAAATTGCACACGATTAGCCTTAAAAATATGTAAAGATGTCGCAATAATGCATTTGAGTAAATTTCTCGTTACGATAAGCAAAGAAAACTACATTTTGAGTCATTTTGCATTACATTAATTTATCGCGTCCGCCATTTTTGGGTCCTAAGGGCTCCATTTAGCCTAAGATGGCTGAGCTAATCAGAGGTGGTAACCCCAGTGGTCATACTCTCTCAATATAGACCGTGGACCAGCAAGGGGTAACCCTCCCCCCCCCCCCCGTGGGAATTTTGAAGATGGTGATTTTCTTGAAGCTCACAACTATTAGCATAAGATTTTCCTTGTCTACGCGAATTTTCTCGTGGTGGGGGGGGGGGGGGGGAGTAGGCCCTCCTAAACCCCCCAAAATTGCTCAGAATTCCGACTTATCCGCGAATTTTCCCACTTTTACCCGAAAAGGCTTGATTTTAGGGCAAAACTTCACATAACCATTCTGAAAGCTCGTGAAATTCTGGTCTAGAAAAGTCTTAAGTGACTTTGACCAGGACCCGCGGTCCCCCAAAATGGGGGGGGGCTTATAATGTCAAAATATCTCAATTTTCCGCGAAAATGACCGTTTCGCCGCGATTTCTCGCCAATAACGCGAAGTAGGTTGGTATTATCGTAAAATCGTTTACCCCTATAATAATAGAGCATTAATTTTTCATTCTAAGGGCGGCCTAACCCCTCGTGGGGGGGAGGGGGGCCCTCCCCAGCAGTACCCACCCTATAAAAACCGTCAAGATTGGCCGCTTCCTTGAAGTAGCGCTATGCGCAAAAATGGGCGGCAAAATGAAAACAAGTGGCGTTTGTTCTGAGAGAACATCAATGTGGATTCTTGTGGAGGGTGACAGGGGGAGGGAGGTACATCCTCCTCCCTCCCCCTCCCCCCAAAAAATAATCACGAAAAACGTTAATTAAACACGAAAATTCCACTTTATAAGACGACTTCAGGGCTTGTCATTAACACGCTTACACTAACATAATTTAACGAGGGGAGGGGGAGGGGAGAGGGGTTTACTCTCCCCCCTCCTCTCCCACCCCCTCCCCCTCCCCCAAATAAATAATCACGAAAAAATTTAATTAAACGCGAAAATTCCATACTCTAAAAGGCGACTTTCAGGGCGTGTCATTGTCACGCTCACACTAATATAATTTGAAGAAGGGAGGGGGGGTGTTAGACATCTTAGCCTCCCCAGCCAACATTAAAAAAGGGTGGGGGAGGGGTAATTTATAAACGTTACTTACTTAATATTAGGAGGGACGGGGAAACCTAGCTGCAGTAGGAGAATTTTAAGATTTGAAGGGATACGTAATTAAATCAGGGAACGTAGAGATACTATTTTATTTTTTGGAAATGACTGAAACTGAGGGGAGTTTAGTCATAATTGACGGAAATGTACATACTTAAGCTTATGTCAACATTTTTGAAACGTTTGGAGAGTAGGCTTAAAGTGTATTGGATCGTTTGCCAAAGTATTCAATCATTCATTTGGTCACAGACACATACTGCAGTGAACTCTGATTGACGAATAGGTATCAAGATAGTTCGACTCGGAAAAGAGCAAAATTTTTTGAATGTTTGCTTCTTAATGGTGTGATTTTTATTGAGTTTGCAGGATGAAGTCAACTTTCACACCGTCAGCGGAGGTAAACTGGCTAGACCCATCTCCATCCCTTAAATATACTTTTCCCAGTGAGTATATTGGGTGTATTTCTTTCGGTTCCATTCAGTTAAGAATAGATCGATAGGTTGGCTCTTGTTTTTACACTTGCCTAAATTAATTTTCAAACTACGGGGTATTTTGGTTGGGGGTCCATTCGTAAAAAAGTATCCCTTAATCCCCCCCCCCCCCATAATCGCTTAATGTTCTTGATGAATTTATCACTGCAGTTTCTGTCTGTGACCAAATGAATGATTGAATACTTTGGCAAACGATCCAATACACTTTAAGCCTACTCTCCAAACGTTTCAAAAATGTTGACATAAGCTTAAGTATGTACATTTCCGTCAATTATGACTAAACTCCCCTCAGTTTCAGTCATTTCCAAAAAATAAAATAGTATCTCTACGTTCCCTGATTTAATTACGTATCCCTTCAAATCTTAAAATTCTCCTACTGCAGCTAGGTTTCCCCGTCCCTCCTAATATTAAGTAAGTAACGTTTATAAATTACCCCTCCCCCACCCTTTTTTAATGTTGGCTGGGGAGGCTAAGATGTCTAACACCCCCCCTCCCTTCTTCAAATTATATTAGTGTGAGCGTGACAATGACACGCCCTGAAAGTCGCCTTTTAGAGTATGGAATTTTCGCGTTTAATTAAATTTTTTCGTGATTATTTATTTGGGGGAGGGGGAGGGGGTGGGAGAGGAGGGGGGAGAGTAAACCCCTCTCCCCTCCCCCTCCCCTCGTTAAATTATGTTAGTGTAAGCGTGTTAATGACAAGCCCTGAAGTCGTCTTATAAAGTGGAATTTTCGTGTTTAATTAACGTTTTTCGTGATTATTTTTTGGGGGGAGGGGGAGGGAGGAGGATGTACCTCCCTCCCCCTGTCACCCTCCACAAGAATCCACATTGATGTTCTCTCAGAACAAACGCCACTTGTTTTCATTTTGCCGCCCATTTTTGCGCATAGCGCTACTTCAAGGAAGCGGCCAATCTTGACGGTTTTTATAGGGTGGGTACTGCTGGGGAGGGCCCCCCTCCCCCCCACGAGGGGTTAGGC